>NC_056061.1:5118166-5436333 GCF_016772045.2 Ovis aries | reverse complement strand
ATCAGGATAAAGTTACAACAGCCACAGCAGCAGGACTCCCTTTAGATGAGATGGTCCAGACAGCCACCAATACCTTTTATAACAGAACAGGAGAGGAAGGCCAAGGCCCAGGAAAGGGAGAGAAGGAAAGAAGGCATGCCCAGATGCTGGCTGCCCTTCAAGGAAGCCCTATGGCAAACCTTGAGTTCTTGAAGGGCAAGGCACCAGGCAAATGCCTAATCTGTAGACAAACAAGACATTGGTCCAAACAGAGTCCAAGCTGTGGCAAGTCTCCTAAAATGGTTTGCTATAAATGCCATCAACTGGGGCACTGGGCAGTGCTCTGCCCTGGGGACCCAAAAGCCTCAAGGTCAAGTGCCAGGCTTTTCCTCACGATGGTTCAACAGGACTGAAGTGCCCCTCCAACCAGCCCACCTGTCACAGATAACCATCACGCTGCACTGGATGTGGCAGGTAGGTCCGAGAACTTCTTAGTTGACACAGGGGCTACCTACTCTGTCCTGACTTCCTACTCTGGAGCCTTCTCCTCCCAAACCTGTGGCATTTTGGGTGCTACAGGAAAAACAATTACAAAAAGATTCACCTGAGCCCTTCTTTGTTGCTGGGATGGACAAATATTTCCCCACTAGTTTCTTGTGGTGCCTGAGTATCCTACTCCCTTATTGGGAAGAGATCTTTCCCTGCCTTTGAAATCTTGAAGCTATTGCAGTCCTGATAGAAGATGCTTTAAAACCCTTTCTTGGTGGCAAACTAACTATTTTTACCAGCCACCAAGTGAAACAACTCCTGAATCATAGAGGCCATTTATCAATGTCTCATCAAAGGATCCTCAGATATCAAGTAGTGCCGATGGAAAATTCAAGCCTGACTTTATCCCCTTTGTGAGGGTTTTTTAATCCAGCTACCCTCCTGCCTTCCCCTCAGGGCTCTCTCCCCATTTCTCTTGCCTAGGAACTTTGGACCACTGGACAAAACCCTGAGGGACTCTCAGAAGATCCTCTGACCAATCCTGAGGAAATCTAGTACACTGATGGAAGCAGATTTGTCTTGGATGGAAAAAGAAGAACTAGATATGCAGTCATCTCCAATTTCAAGACCATAGAGGCTAAATCTTTGTCACCAGGTACTTCTGCCCAGTTGGCTGAGCTCCTAGCCCTGACTTGAGCTTTAGAGCTGAGAAAAGGAAAAAGAGTGGCCATTTATACTGACTCCAAGTGTGCCTTTCTGGTGCTACGTGCACATGCTTCTATTTGGAAAGAAAGAGGCCACTTGACCACGAGGTTCCCTAATCAAGTATGGTGATCAAATCCTTAGGCTCTTGGAGGTAGTTCATCTGTTCGCTGAGGTATCAGTCTCCCATTGTAAAGGACACCAAAAAGGGAGCACGGAAGTGGCACGAGGGAACCAATTAGCTGACCAGGCAGCTAAGAGAGCAGCATTACAGAACAATGACCTAATAGGGGTTGCCACCTTAGTTCCACAGACTAATTTGCCAGAAACTCCTTCATATACTGAAGGTGAAACTCTTGAAGCTAAGAGCGAGGGCTTTTAAGAAGATCATGTGGGGTGGGTCCAAGAGGAGGGACTCCTTTTTCTGCCTGGGACCCTCCAGTTGAAGTTGGTTAACTCCTTATATGCACCACTCATTTAGGGTAGAAGGCCCTCCAAAGATTACTAGAAAGGTCCTTCATTGGAACAGGCCTCCAAATGACTATAAGGCAAGTGGTCTCCTCTTGTCCCACTTGCCAATTAAACAACCCCCAAGGAGCTCGAACACTCCAGCCGGCCCAGCCCATGCAATGTGGGACCTACCCAGGAGAGGACTGGCAGATGGACTTCACCCAGATGCCAATTTCTCAAGGATATTAATACCTACTAGTCATGATACTTACATTCACAGGATGGATTGAAGTCTTTCCCACCTGGACTGAGAAGGCTGAGGAGGTGCTAAAAAAAACTGCTCCATGAAATCATTCTGAGATTTGGTCTGCCCAGGTCATTACAAAGTGACAATGGGACATCATTTACCCCAAGGTCACCCAAGGGGTCTCTAAAGCATTGGACCTTCCTTATTATCTCCATTGTGCCTGGAGGCCTCAGTCTTCAGGAAAACTATAAAGAGCCAACCAATTCTTAAAATCAGTGATTAAAAGATAACCCAGGAGACCTCTCTCAGATGGAAGGAGGCTTTTCCCACAGCTCCCCTCTGCACCTGTATTGCCCCTAAGGAATGGGTTGGTCTTAGTCCTTATGGGATGCTATATGGGAGACCTTTTGTTTATGTCAGTGACCTCTTCCTAGATCCAGAGGCTCAGGCTCTATGGTCTTATACCATGGTCATTGGGCAATTCCAACAGGATATATGCTTGTGGGATGTCAAACAGGACCCAAAAGATTCTAAAGGACCACAACTATATGCTCCAGAGACTCAAGTTCTAATTAAAGTCGAGAAAGATGTGTCCCCAAAGGGTCAACTTCAGCCCATATGGAAGGGCCCCTACCCTGTAATACTTTCTACCCCCACAGCAGTCAAGGTACCAGGACACAACTCCTGGATACACTACGCACATGTCAAACCATGGAAGAAAGCAGAAGAGGGTGCTCAATACACCTGTGAGCCCTGGGAGTTCTCAGATAACTATTCAAAACTATGAATGAGTGTCATTCTAATGAACACCCCAAAAGTAAGGTTCTGGGGATGAGTCTCAGGATAGCTATAAAGAGCCAACACAGCTTGGCAGGGGTTGTACTCCAAAATAGACAGGAAATAGAGCTCCTGATCCCTGAACAGGTACAGACTTGAGACATCTCGAATGAGATGTATTATTTCTGGGTAAATACCTCCAGCCAAGTTAAACGAAGTCTCACAGTCCTCAAGAAAAACCTTCAGATCCTTTAGGATCTCAAAGAATGAGTTGGAGAGTTCTTGGGGTGGCTATAATCTCTCTTTGGGGGGTCCTTCACTTGGTGAAGGGGAATTTGGAGTTGGCTAATGCCCCTACTAATCCCTGTTATTATCATATTTATGCTACTTATGATTGCCCCATGTATTATCAATTGTCTACCCCGATTTGTCTCTGCCCAGGTCAACAAGCTACAACATGTAGTGCTGGTTCAACGAGGATATATAAAACCACACCCGACCATGGAAAACATCACTCACCCTTAGAGGGACTCTGCTATATGGACTCTGAGGCTTGAGACTAGCAAGAAGGGGAGGTCCAATGCCCTTCCCAGGCCCAACACAGCAAGAAGTAGCCAGGGATACCTCGGTGGCCTATTCCCAAAGATTTGGGCCTCCCATCTCTTGAGGGGGGAATGTTAGGTAGTTAGAATAGGAAAAAGGATTCCAAAATGTTGGTGGCTAAAAGACAAAGGAAGGGAAAATCCCATGAAAATGGAACAAAAGAAAGTCCGTGGACAAGAGTGAGAAATTCGGGTGAAACAAACACGTCCCCTTCTTGGCTAGCCCAATTTGCATAGGGCAGGCTCAGGAGGGAGGAGACAAAATATATAAAAAGATAAAGCCAAGACAGATTGAGGCTCTCTCCCTTTGGAGTCAGCCTGCCCTCACACTTCAAGGCTATACTATCCTTTGCTTGCTGATAAAACTGAGCTGAAACTGAGCTGTAACACTGGTCCACCGTTTCAAATCTTTGCTGCGGCGAGACAAAACTGAGGAAATTACACACTCCCCAACACTTTGGACTGAAATATATCTTTTCCCCTGGGGTCTGATCCCCAGCCTTGGTAAGGGGAACCCATGCCCAAATTTGTTCTTCTTTGGGTATTCTCTCTCAACCATGTTGCATCATGTAAAGTTTTACTATATTTTACCTTTTATCATGGCTTTTACTCTGTGTTAATCTTCCTCTGTTTAACCCACTTTGTGGTTTCTATCTCCTAACTGAACTCAGAGTGCTACACATATAATCTCAATTGTTCATCTGGGTATGAAATAGTGACTTCTAAGTAGTGTGAAATGGAAATTTCTGTGAAATGAAATGTTTCCTGCTCTACCAGTAAACAATCATGTCACAGCCCCATCTTGGATTTCAGCCTTCCAAATGCAGACTCCTGGGCCCAGGCAAACCAATACCAGCTATTTGGTAAGCAGTCAGCTGCTTCTTCCCCGGTAAGTGCTAAAAAGCACTTTATGTGAGAAGAGCAAGAGGCAGTCACCTGCCACATCCACCACCCCTTACAGTAAATGAGGAATTAGGATGTGAGCAGTCAAAAAGCAGAATTTGGCCCCAGCTGAGATTCATATGAAAGAAATAATTTCAGTAAGCCCAGATGCTTGCATAGAAAATGCTATACATAGAAAAGTGCAAAATCTCTTCATGTGAGAGAGAAAGAGAAAGAATGAATCTGGTTTTCTGTCAGTTCAAGTCAGTTCAGTCACTCAGTTGTGTCTGACCCTTTGTGACCCCATGAATCACAGCATGTCAAGCCTCCCTGTCCATCACCAAGTCCCGGAGTTCACTCAGACTCACGTCCATCGAGTCAGTGATGCCATCCAGCCATCTTATCCTCTGTTGTTCCTGGTTTTCCTTAATTAACAGTAATCTTTTAATATTCAGATTACCTGCCCCTTGCTGCAAACTTGTATATAGCCTGGCTCCTACCCCCCCCCCCCCCCACTTTGGAGACATCTCTCCTGGGCTCGGACTCTTTATGATTCCCACCTAATAAACCCAACTCTCAGTTGAGTTTTTTCAGTTGACAGTAGCATCCTGATTGAAATGGGAGATGCTTTTGTGAAAACCTGCAAAGTATCCTGAGGGCCATGCTTATTTTGGGTCAGGAGATGTTTCATGTTGAGATGATGCTAGAGGTGATTTGAAGATAGGTGCTCCCTGGGACCATCCTGTGGGGTTGATGCTTCCCTGGGTGTGACCTGAAGAGAATTTAATAGAGTTTCAAAGGTAATTCTTGGTACCGTGTGGCCAATGTGTGAACTAAAACATAAGACAGTTATTCATTGAATGGTTTTTTTTTTTTTTCCATTCAATAAATTTTATTACAGGGGCTTCTCTGGTAGTCCAGTGGTTAAGATTCTACCTTACAATGTGGGGGGCACAGGTTTGACCCCTGGTCAGGGAACTAACATCCCATGTGCTGTGGAGCAAGTAAGCCTATACACTACATGTACTGAGCCCATGAACTACTGAACCCATGAGCCACAACTAGAGAGTCTGAGGACTGCAACAAAAGATCCCACATGATATGACTAAGATCCTGTGTCACAGTAAGACCTGATGCAGCTAAATAAATTTAAAAAAAAGTTTTAATGTAGTGCCTAGTATGTACTGGGTACTATCCTAGGTAGTAAAGATAAGGGAGTGTAAAAACAATACAAAACAAAAATCCTTGCATTTGATTTTATTCAGCTATTCCCTTCACATTATCTTTTGCCCACCTAACAATTCAAGGTACATCTCACTTTGCACTGCTTATTCTTATAATCAATAGAATAAATCACTTCACACAGTGATTATAGAAATGCTAAAAGTGTATATGTGCACATGTGAGTGAGTGGGTAGACAGTAGTTTACAGCCATGGGTTGTGTACCACTGGCCATTTTGAAGACAAAAACTTAAATGAAATATCTTACTTTTGGGCAAACATTTCAAAGAGATATTACACTTTCAAATGAATAGAAACAGGGGAATAGAAAATTAAACCTAGGTGGTGGTGGAATTAGCTTTGAATTTCTCATTAATTAAGAATACTCAGTGACTAGACTGTTATAAATATATTGGTTGGGAAATTTTGTCATTAGTGAAATGAAACATGCAGCTAAACCACTGTCTTAAGGAACCCAAATGAGACTTGACATGGTCCATGGAAGAATCAACGTGATGACTGGGGCAGGGTCTCACTTCTTGGATTCTTGTAGGATTTTCTTTCAAATGTATATATGATATCCATTTGTAGCTCTGCTTCATTAGTTCTGAGACGTACTAAGCCTGTCATCAGTGGTTTGGTGATAGGATATTTTAACCAGGTGCCTCAGGATGGCTAATTGTTGATTTTACTTCCAATCAAAAGTAACTGTGACATGTTGGAGAGGTTCACACGTTTCACTGAAGAGAACCAGTGCTTTCTTCTAAAGGAAAGAACTAATGGGAGAATATTTTAGATTATCTTTTGTAGTTCAAATGGCCTAAGTCGGAGGGAAACTGATGTTTTAAAGTCTTCATTTCTGTATTTTCACATCTCCTCTGTATTCAAATTCTCTGGGCAGGTGTAGATCCACAAGTACACTTTTGTAGTCTATCTTTTTCTCTTCACTTTTCTTGAAGTAGAAAGGAAGAGGGTAGCCAGTGGAGATGGAAATCTTCTCTGGATATGTGATGTGAAAGGAGACAGAGATGCAGAGTTCTTTTTTTTTTTCTTCATTCAACTTAAGTTTTTTCTATAGATGAAACTTAGCTAAAAATTTCTACCTCTTTCTGAAGTTTAATGCTACCTGATGCTTGAGGGAATTACTTGTACCTCTTTACATAAGGTAATAATATTTAAGATCATGTTCAAGCATCATGTTGTACACATTACAAATAGCTATTTCCTTGAACTGATATTTTCATGTTTAAATACCATGATTAGAATTTAATTCAAAATCCCTGTTTAAGTGATACTACAGAGCCAGCAAATTAAAACGTGTGTAGCATTTAAATGAGTGATGGTATTTCAATAAAGTAGTTATCAAGGTCTTGAACTCTGGAATCATTTTATATTGAGAATTTGATGAATAAGCCTAATACATTTTAATTTACTATAAATATAGTTTTTTTAAAAAAAATCCAAGAACATTTAAAAAAATAAGTTTTTAAGCTTTTAATGTATGTTTGTTAGAACCATAATTACCTTTACTAATATTATCTTCCATTTTTATCTTCCTTTTTTAGGCTCTGAGTGCACACCTTGACATATTAGGTAGACTCAGCAAAGTGGAAGCTGATGTTATCACCATTTTCAAACAATAGTCTTGGTATGCAGAATCAGGAAGGGCACCATGAATGCAATACAGTGACTCAGAGAACAGAATGGGATAGCTGAGCCTTTAGAACAGCAGGGTTAAAGGACCAGGGTTAGAAGAACTCTTATTAAGGTAAGATAGCATGGAGGAAAAAATCTCATCCCAGAGATCTTGATTCTATCTTCAGTTTTGCTACTAACCTACTGTGTGAACCTAAGAAAGTCAGTTAACATCTCTGAGCCTTGGTGTCACCGTCTATAAAGTGAAAGGTTAAAAGGTACCCTTTAAGATGCTTCCAGTCTTCCAATAGTATTATACCTTTTGGGGGGATTTGATTTTCATGTCTGTGAGACTATTAATAGCCAAGTGCAAACCAAGGAAAGCTGTGTTTAAGTGGTTTGCTAGCCTCAGGCTCTGCAATTTTTATATATCTATATATAATAGAAGACCTGACTTTACATGGTGTGACATTCAGATCAGGAGCAAAATAGCATAATCTATTTCTCCAGGAACTGGGAAAGGAAATCTGGTGATTTGGGCAGTTCATCTTGGCTTCTGGTAAAAAGCAGTTGTATCTAGGGACTTTGAAAAAGCTAATCTTAATAGTTTGAAGCAAAAAAAAAAAAAAAACACAAAAACATTAAACCACAATGAGGTAATGTTTTCTGGAGTCCAGTTCAATAAACACATATTGAACTTCTATTAAAAGTCTACAACCTTTTATTTATAAATTTGCAACTCAAAAAAACTCAAAAAAGGCTGAATTCATTTTGTGACAAAACCTAACCCAAATGGATGTGAGGCTATATGAATTTTTTATTTATCTCATTTTGTGTGAATATGCATTTATCTCATGGATGAAATGACACTATATTCAGCTTGGGAATGTTACCCCGGAACCTACCAAAAATGTTCTGTAAGGTGTGGTACATGGTCAGTAATAATATTCAAAGCTTAGGAGGTTTTGAGTTCCAAAGCTCATCTGGTTCTAAGGGTTTGGGGAAAGGGTTTTGGACATGTACATGATTAGGGTAATGGTGGAGAATGGCTGGAGAGAAACTGGGTGAAACGCAAAGTACTTAGGATCGGCTCACTGTTCTCATAATACAGTATGGTATATTTTATAAGAGATATAGATGAAAAAATTAAGGACACTCACAGAGCAGGTATTTCTGCTGGGATTTCGGAGTGTATCACAGAGGACTGGATATTTGATTAGGTCCTGAAGGACGAGTGGTGTTTCTCATAGGGAAAGGTGTTCTAAACATAAATGAGGGAGGCATGCACATTCATGGTGTCTTGGCAGCCCTGTGGCTCCTCTGGGGGCAGAATTAGAGAAACCATATTGAGGATGTAATAATGGGGCTGGGTGTTTGAAAATGAAATTGGGATTATGATCCAATACCTTGTATATCATTCTCATAAGCATTTGTTGACCCCTATTAGGTGGATTGCAGGCCCTGAGAAGATAGTTTCTGTGTGAATGATTTGTTACAGAGGCATATCTGTGAGGCCTGTTAGAGAGTAGGGCAGCAAAACAGGGAAGGGTGAGAGGTCAAGTAGGGGAGTACTCTTCTTGGGTGAGTTCCAGAGGTGGCTTTAGCTTGATCCTGAAGGGGGCAAGATAATGAAATACTCCTGCACCCATCAGTTGGTCACAAGGTGAGGGCCATGGGAATGCAATGAGTTGGTGATGTACATTTTAGGCACTTCTCCTGTCCTGGCCTGGGTTCTCCCCAAAGTTAGTGTAAAGGCTGATGAAGGGGAGGTAGTGGTGACATGGACTAAAATGGTGAACGAACATCCTAGGGGAAGTGGCAGAGTACCAACATTTTCTACCGTAATACTGTTCAGTGACCTTTTATTGCAACTTACTGCACTGAGTGCATCAGTTATCTCATTTAGTTCTCATAACAACTCAACGAGATAGGTAGCATTTTCCATTTTATGAAATTTTGAAGCTTGGAAGGTCTAGTTAGTGGAGTTGTGTGCTTAGAACCCAGGTCTTTCTGGCCTCCAACTCTCTGTGGACAGCAGGATTCCCTAGATCACCGTGGCTTCCCACAACTTTCAATCCAAGCAACTCAATCTGTTTTACACACTGTTTCTCTGCAAATCTGTTTCTCTGAAGGAATTGTTCTGAGCTTTAAAAAGTTTCCAAGCTGCCACAAATGATGGACAGTCAACAAGTAAATATATGTATGCACCCAACACAGGAGCATTGCAATATATAAGGCAAATGTTAACAGACAAAAGTAGAAATAGATAGAAACACAATAATAGTGAGGGACTTTAACACCCCCACTTACATCAATGGACAAATCATCCAGACAGAAAATCAATAAGGAAACACAGGCTTTAAATGAAACATTAGATCAGATGGACTTAATTGATATTTATAGAGCATTCCATCCAAAAGCAGCAGAATACACATTTTTTTCAAGTGCACATGGAACATTCTCCAGGATAAAGCACATGCTAGGATACAAAGCAAGCCTTGGTAAATTTAAGAAAATTGAAATCACACTAAGTACCCTTTCTGATCATAATGTTATGAGGTTAGAAATCAACTGCAAGAAAAGTTTTTGAGAGAAATGTGATGAAACACTTCTAGAAAAACAGTTTATTTTAATTGTTTGAATTTTAGTTTCACTTGATATATTCAAGAGTTCTTGAATCAAGTTTTTATGCTATAATAAAGCAGAATAATCTCCTTATTTAAGTAGGCCCAAATAAGAATATTATCAAATCAGAACTGATGCTTATCTTGCTGCTAATTTTGTTTTTAATTTGGAATTTCTTCAAAACATTTACAAACCAAATTAAGTTTTAATGGTCAATAAATTAAAAAAAAATTAACTGACATTCAATTCCTGAAAATTTTCAATTGTGTGCAGTCCATCTAGAATTAGATAGATTCTAATTCTGTTCATTTCTGGTAATTGGGTAATTCTAAGCAGGATAGAAGAGGGCTCTCAAATAAATTATGATGACAATTAGGATTTTGGAGGTGACTCCGTGCATATGTTAACGTTACAATCTCGTTTCACTTATACAAACAAGGGTGTCACAAAAGTCAATTTTGTTTATTCACTTAACAAATATTTGCTGTGAATATATTATATGCCAGGTAGAAAAACAACACACTCAAGATTTCTGTTCTTATGGATTTTATAATCTAGTAGAGGGGAGATTATATCTCATTGCTGTTATTGTAAACATAGCAAACAAAGCACATCCTAAACTGCAGCATTTGAAAATCTGAAAAAAATATGATTCTTTAGAAATTATTTTACATTTTTAGCTGCAAAGCAAATAAATCTCCTAAGAATTGAACTCAACAGATATTTATAGAGCCCCTACTATATGCCAAGCACTGTGAACGAACACTGTTAAATGAGTGACAGTGATTTCTTTGTTGGCTACAGTGAGAATGGCAAACCAAAACCCTGTGAAAAATATTTTCTTGTGTCTAATGATCTATTAAAAACTGTCACTGACTGCCAAAATGGAATTCATAGATGAGTCTTTAAAATAGAAGAGATACACATAACCACCATAAGTAGGTTAATTAAGATTTTTTTTTTTTTACATTATAACAGAATGGACTTCTTTCTTTTACTTAATAACACTTGAGGAAGAGAAATGACTTTTAGTATCCGACTCTGTGTGACCCCATAGACGGCAGCCCACCAGGCTCCTCTGTCCCTGGGATTCTTCAGGCAAGAACACTGAAATGGGTTGCCATTTCCTTCTCCAATGCATGAAAGTGAAAAGTGAATGTGACGTCGCTCAGTCGTGTCCAACTCTTAGTGACCCCATGGACTGCAGCCTACCAGGCTCCTCCATCCATGGGATTTTCCAGGCAAGAATACTGGAGTGGGGTGCCATTGCCTTCTCCGTCTACCATGCTATGCTGTGCTAATTCTGGCTCCTCCTGCAATTTGGCAATGCCTATTAGGTATTTAATGTATACTCCCTTCACTTACTTGAAACTGACTGCTTCTCAAAGGGACAAATAAAATGTCAATCTCTTTTACTAAACTTTTCCTGCCAATTCCAGGATACACAGCTCTCTAACCTCCATGAATAGTTTTAGGGGCAGAATCAGTGTTAACATTTTTTCCAAACTTTTTCGCGTGTATTAGCTTAATTCTTCCAATTATTCAAGGGCAGAAGCTATCTTTATTCCATACATTTTTGTCTCACAGTGAATAATACTCTCTGTTGCTTTCCATACTACTGTGTGAATGCATTCAACACTGATAAAAATTCCTTAACTACCTAGTTCACAGTTGGGGGCAAAAATGCTACAAAACATAAGACAGCTCTGCTCTCCAGGATTCTACAGTCTAGAGAAGGAAAAAGATGTGCAAATATGTGTAGCAAGGCTGGTGTTAGAGATGCATTATTCATTCATTTCTTCATTACTGAGCATTTCTCAGTTGGTGAGCAACATATTCACTACCCCTGCAATCCTGGAGTTTCTTTCCAGTAGAGCTGGGGGAGGGGTATCAGAGGGCTGCAGAGGTCCAAGGAGACACAAAGGCAGACTGTCTCTCTCTCTCTCTGAATGATAAAAAATACAAGAAAGAAGGAAAACAAAATGATATGATTATGAGTGATTATGAAAGAGATTGAATTTTAATTTCTCCAGCAAAATCTGAGAGGCTTTGGCTGTGGAGATGTCTTATATTTTTTCCTCTCTGTAGGCTGATAAAATATGTTATGTGCTGCCTCCCAGAAGGTGGGATGTACAGAATTTACAGTCCAGGTTATCGGAGGTGTGAGGAGTAAAAGTGGAAACCAAGAGACCACAGCCACAGCTACAACTTGCACCACCACCGTTTTCCTCTCAGCCTCTGCACTGGGGATCTTAGCGTACGGAGTGGTGAACTCAGAAGTACTGAAGTCCCACTCACATCCTCAAGTTCTAGTAGGAGAAAAGTTATCTTTGTTCCTTCACTGTCCTTGTACTCTATTCCCAATGCACACTGGCATCTGCCTCCTCCATTTTACAGAAATTGTCTTTAAAAAGTCAGAAGTTGTTCTTCAGAAAAGTCAGTGCTTGCCACATGGGTATTTTCCATACACACACTGTTGAGCTCCTCTGTTGAACTGGATTCTGCCGATCTTTATTCTCTTCAAAGTCTCACTTTCAAAACTTGAATTCTGTGATACTTTGGAGGAATTTCTTTCTCCTCTGGGTTCTCAGTCCTTTCTGTGTCTGTTCTCCAAGGCTCTGCTTCCTGTTATCAGCCAGTATTTCCTCCTCCATCTATTACTCTCCTAGGCTGATCTTACCAGACCTGAGGGTTTTAGGTAAGACTCATACTTGTGCTACTGACACACCATTCTTATGTCCACATTCTTCATCCCGCACCTGTTGCTGTGTGTCTTATTTGCCCTTCAAACTCAGCACAGCCTAAATAACTCTTTTATTTCTCTTTGTAGTTTCTTTTCTAGTTTTTATTCCAACCAATGATAACACTGTCCATTTAGTTCTTCTAACCAAAAAGTGAGGATCAATTCCTGAGAGTTCTTTCTTCCTCACTAACCACATCCAGTCAATCCATAAGTACTTCAAAATTCTGTCCCTATCTGTCTGTCTCTGTTATGCCTGATCTCATTTGCTTGAACTCTTGCAGGCTTCCTAGGTGGGCTGTGGGCATTCAATCTTCATTTCCTTTCAACTCCACTTTCTAAACAGCTAACAGACTACAACTCTTTTATTTATTTATTTATTATTATTTTTTAAAATATAAATTTATTTATTTTAATTGGAGGTTAATTACTTTACGATATTATATTGGCTTTGCCATACATCAACATGAATCTGCCACAGGTATACACATGTTCCCCATCCTGAACCTGCCTTCCTCCTCCCTCCCCGTACCATCCCTCTGGGTTGTCTCAGTGCGCCAGCCCCAAGCATCCAGTATCAGGCATCGAACTTGGACTGGTGATTCGTTTCATATACGATATTATACATGTTTCAGTGCCATTCTCCCAAATCATCCCACCCTCTCCCTCTCCCACAGAGTCCAAAAGACTGTTCGGTCTACATCACATTTTAGACTACAACTCTTAACACAGATTGATGTTCATTATGCTTCTTAAAGCCTTCAATATGATTTGTCTACAGTATCAGTTTTCTTACTGTGGGATAAGAGGCCCTCCATCAGTCCCCACCTATTTCCAGTCCCATCTCCTCTCTAGCTGACACTGCTGTGTGGCGTGTGGCTGGCCACATGGCTCCACACCTCCATCTTTGATCTGTCTAAAATGCTCTCACCCCTTCACCTCCATGACTAGCTGATTCCTGCTTGTCATGGCTACTAAGAACTATCTCTAAACATTTTGGTATGTGACCCTTAGTGGCTCTGCTCTGCCTGCATGCTCAGTCATGCCTGACTCTTGTGACCCCATGGACTGTATCCTACCAGGCTCCTCTGTCCGTAGGATTCTCCAGGCAAGAATACTGCATTGGGTTGCCATTTCCTACTCCAGGGGATATTTCTGACCCAGGGATTGAACCTGCCTCTGCTGTGTCTCCTGCATTGCAGACAGATTATTTACCACTGAGCCATGGGATTACTAATTTAAAAGAATGCAAAAGAAGTCAAATGACACTTTTAGGCAGACTTTGTGAGAAGATTATAATAGCCACATGCTATTCTATATGAAATGGCCCACGTGTCAGCAAAGTCTGTATTTAAGCCTCATGGAGACAGAGAAAAATTCACATAAGTTTTATCAGAATGCTTCCTCAGTTTTACCCCAAAGGCTACCCTTCCCCACACTATCATGAAAATTCATTTAGTGAAAATGGGTAGGAAAGGATTTGATTCCTATCTTTTCCAAGATATTGTTTGTCCCTTTCTATTCCAAATAGATTATGGCAAAATTTTCTGATACTCCCATGCCAGGCATTTGATGATGATTACTTGTATTTTATATACTAGAAACGCATGCTCCTGCGTGTTCGTCATTAGTCGTGTCCGACTCTTTGCAACCGGATGGACTATACAGTCCATGGAATTCTCCAGGCCAGGTACAGGAGTAGGTAGCCTTACCCTTCTCCGGGGAATCTTCCCAACCCAGGGATCAAACCCAGGTCTTTTGCATTGCCGGTGGATTCTTTACCAGCTGAGCCACAAGGGAAGCCCCCAAAACTGGAGTGGGTAGTCTATCCCTTCTCCAGTGGATCTTCCAAACCTAGGAATCGAACTGGGGTCTCTTGCATTGCAGGCAGATTCTTTACCAACTGAGCTATCAGGGAAGCCCATGTTGGTCATAGTAGCTGAGATTAAATAAATCTTCACCTCCCAAAACTCAGTTGGTTAAAAATGGAGGAAACATGAAATCCTCCTTCATACCTATTCTATAAGATCCCTGAGCAGAGACTAGGGATAAGTAAAATGCTTCTACCCAAATTCTTAGAGTTCTTTATGATTAATCCTAGGCCTCAATGGGGATTCTTTGTATTGCACCATTATTCATTTTTGAAGATTCAGTTTATGAATGAAGGGAATATTCTCATGTGTTTCCAGCCCTAGGATTTTTTTTTTTTAACCAGTCCTCACCTTTCTCACTATTTTGTGAATAACTCTATTATTACACTTAAAACACTGAATTACATGTCTTTCCTTTTATCTTTACTTCTTCTTCTCCCTTGAGGGTAGGAATGATGTCATATTTATTTTTATTGCTTCCAATTTAGAATGTCTAGTAGAATCTTAGTAAAATATTTGTTGAATGAGTACATACATTGTTTTGGGTTGAACTAAAGTTTAGGTTTTAAAGAATCTATTAATGCTCAATGTCTGTAGTAATCAATAAGCTGCTTCTCTCTCTACATATGTTTATAGTTTTTCTGATAATAAATTTCTTACTAGCATGTTGAGGTCAGAGTTTCTGTATTTCCCAGAGGCCCTGGGTATAGGGAAATAAATCACCTGACAGTGTTCCATGGAGCAAATAGCCTAGAAGAACATGTGTAGGGAAATTGATTAAAGGTTGCATGGCTAGGATGTTGCCCAGGCTGGGATGTGTGACAGTGAGCTGACTTATAGGACTGGCTAGAGTTGCTCTCAGAAAGTGAAACCAAAAATCATACCCAGTGAACTGTGACAAAAATATACAAGTCAGCTAAGGAGTGTGTGTGTGTGAGCTGTGTCCTTAGTTGTGTCCAGCTCTTTGTGACCCCATGGACTATAGCTCACCAGGCTACTCTGTCCATGGGATTTCCCAGGCAAAAATACTAGCCTGAGTTGCCCTTTCCTCCTCCAGGGATCTTCCTGACTCAAGGGTCAAATCCATGTCTCTTGCATCTGCCTGCATTGGCAGGCAGCAGCAGACTTATTCCTGGGGGAGAGGAACATATGACTGAAACCTACTGATGATGATAACCTACTGAAGGAAGGTGATATGAAGCAGTTGAGGAGTTGGACTAGAAAGGAAGTGTAAGAATACTGAGTACTGTCCCCCATCGTGCTGGTGCTCTTATAACTTCTGCACAGCAAGAGGAGTGAACCACTCAGGACTGAGCGCCAAGTTATCACTCATGTAGAGATGGCTGTTTCAGGTTGCCTTAGCCAAGTTGCTGTGCCAATCTTTCCCCTGGAGAATGTGGCCTGGGAAACAAGAAGTCCAGCCCTGCAGGAACACAACAGGGACAAGGAGGAGACTGGTACAAGTGGCCAGGGGACAGACTAAGTGTGTGGGGAGAATCACACCTTGCCCAAAGGTATTTGTTATTATTCAAGTTGTAGGGTGACTAAAGCAGAGATTAGAGTTAAGATGTAAGATCGGACTTCTGTTTTTTAAAATACGGAATAAAATGAGTAATGAATGAATAGGGGAACTTATTGGAGGTTTTTGCAGTATAGAACAGGTGGGAGATGAACTTATTGGAGGTTTTTGCAGTATAGAACAGGTGGGAGATGATCATGGCCTAAGCCTTGGACAATGGTGAGTGTGGAGTACGATTTATGTAGCAAAATAAACATCAGACAAAGGGCAAAGCACATCAATCATCCGCGGCTACCAGCCAATCTTTCACATCACTCACCTGCCTCAACTACACTTTGGTTCAGTAGAACAACTGTGAAGGATATCACTAAAACTATGAAGCACTGTTTTTTAAGATTATTTTTTACAGTGGTTAATATACATAATATGAAGCTTGCCGTCATAATCCTTTTTAAGTATGCAACACACTTGCACTGAATATATTCACGATGTTGCATAACCATCACCCCATCCATTTCCAGACCTCTTTTGTCATCCCAAACTGAAACTTGCTGTTGCTGTTCCTCCCCACAATGCCCAGCAACCTCTATTCTACTTTCTCTCCTCTATACATTTGCCGGTTCTAAACACCTTATGTAAGTGGAATCATACAACATTTATCCTCTTCAGTTCAGTTCAGTTCAGTCACTCAGTCGTGTCCAACTCTCTGCGACCCCATGAATCGCATGCCAGGTCTCCCTGTCCATCACCAACGCCTGGAGTTCACTCAAACTCAAGTCCATCGAGTTGGTGATGCCATCCAGCCATCTCATCCTCTGTCGTCCCCTTCTCCTCCTGCCCACAATCCCTCCCAGAATCAGAGTATTTTCCAATAAGTCAACTCTTCGCATGAGGTGGCCAAAGTACTGGAGTTTCAGCTTTAGCATCATTCCTTCCAAAGAACACCCAGGACTGATCTCCTTTGGAATGGACTGGTTGGACCTCCTTGCAGTCCAAGGGACTCTGAAGAGTCTTCTCCAGCACCACAGTTCAAAAGCATCAATTCTTAGGCGCTCAGCTTTCTTCACAGTCCAACTCTCACATCCATACATGACTACTGGAAAAACCATGGTCATGGTTTTTGATTAGACGGACCCTTGTTGGCAAAGTAATGTCTCTGCTTTATCCTCTTAATGTCTGCTTATTTCACATAATACTTTCAAGATCCATTCATGTTGTACATGTTTTGGAACTTTAGTCCTTTTTGTGGCTGAATAACAGTTCAGTTTGTTTATCCACTTGCCCATTGATGGACATTTGGCTTGTTTCTGCCTATTGGTCACTGTGAAGAATGCTACTACAAACACTGGCACACAAGTATCTGTTTAAGTCCCTGTTCTCTATTATTTTGGATACATACCTAGAAGTTTGAAAGCCTTCCTTCACTGTGGTAGTGTGGAGGAAGGAAGTGCCAGATGAATGTACCATGCCACTGAGAGCTCTGAATGCCCTTACTGTTCCCACTGCTCAGAAGAGGGTCAAATCATCAACTCATTCATTCTGGGACATGACAATGCCTTGCATTTCAAGGAAATTACATTGTCTCTCTAAGCTCTGGAGAACAACCGAGTTGAATATTTTTCCTCACTCTATAGGCTATGCATCCATCAAAGTCCTTCACACAAATATCTGGGCTTTTCTCCAGCAGGACACAAGCATGGAAAAACTTAAAAGGTTCTGTGCTGCAGGACTGACTCCCCACTATGAGACTCTAGAGAGTGTCACAGCATTGAAATCCATGGTTTCTTGATGAATCCCCTTTGCCATTGTTGTACAGTCACTAAGTCCTGTCTGACTCTGCGATCCCATTGACTGCAGCATGCCAGGCTTCCCTGTCCTTCGCCATCTCCCAGAGTTTGCCCAAGCTCATGTCACTGAATCAGTGATGCCATCCAACCATCTCATTCTCTGTCGTCCCCTTTTCCACTTGCCCTCAAATCTTTCCCATCCCCAGGGTCTTTTCCAATGAGTTGGCTCTTTGCATCAGGTGACCAAAGTATTGAAGCTTCAATTTCAGCATCAGTCCTTCCAATGAATATTCAGGGTTGATATCTTTTAGGGTTGACTGCTTTGATCTCCTTGCAGTCCAAGTAACTCTCAAGAGTTTTCTCCAGTATTACAGTTCAAAAGCATCAATTCTTCAGCACTCAGCCTTCTTTATTGTCCAAATCTCACGTCCATACATGACTATTGGAAAAACTATATCTTTGACTATATGACCTTTGTTGGCAAAGTGATGTTTCTGCTCTTTAATATGTTAAGTTTGTCATACCTTTTCTTCCAAGGAGTAAGTGTCTTAATTTCATGGTGGCAGTCACCATCCACACTGATTTTGGAGCCCAAGAAAATGAAATCTGACACTCTTTCCACTTTTTCTCCACCTATTTGCCATGAAGTGACAGGATTGGATGCCACAATCTTCGTTTTTTGAATGTTGAGTTGTAAGCCAGTCTTTTCACTCTCCTCTTTCACCTTCATCAAGAAGCTCTTTAGTTCCTCTTCACTTTTTGCCACTAAAATGGTATCATCTGCATAGCTGAGGTTGTTGAATCCCCTAACTTAGCATCTAAAGTTGGTGTTGAATTTGTCTCCCACGGGAACACAGTACTGAGGCTGAGAGGTCATAAAACTGAAGCATCAGTATGATCTGAATCAAGGCGTGCATGTAATAGTGATGCCTGTGGAGGGATCATACCTTTTACCAAAAGCCGTTCTTAGTTGTTTACATGTGAGGTCTTGGGTACACAGTAGAGGCTAAGTATCTATTTTTCAAATTGAATTGCTTTATTTGTTAATCTTACATAACGAATGCCTGGTGCTGTGTCAGGTTTATAAACAGATGGAATTAATCAGAACTCTTACCTAACAATCACAGACTCAGCTGCACATTCCAATTCAGAAACAGTGTAACCAGCATCCCCTTCAGGCATGCGTAACTCGCCAAAAGGCAGCCCCGAGTAAGGCTGAAGTGAACCCAGCCCCTGCTGGGGCCAGGCTTTTTTTTTTTTTTTTTTTAAGAAAACTTCAAATATGTGGAGGTTTGTACAAAGCTAAGATACAGAAATATTGAAGGTAAGAAAATTTATCAGAAGTAGTTTCTCCATTAGAAAGCCTTGAGGGTAAAAGCAGAGTAAAGACTTTTTGACCCTGCAATTTTTTAAACTTATTTTGTGTTGGGGTATAGCTGATTAGAGACTTCCCTTGTGGATCAGAGGTAAAGAATCTGCCTGCAATGCAGGAGCCACAGGAGAGGTAGGTTTGATCCCTGGGTCAGGAAGACGCCCTGGAGAAAGGCATGGCAACCCACTCCAATATTCTTGCCTGGAGAATCCCATGAACAGAGGAGCCTGGTGGGCTACAGTCCATGGGGTCACAAAGAGTTGTTTCCAAAACGACTGAAGTGATTGAGTGCACATAGCCCATTAACAATGTTGCGATAATTTCAGGTGAACTGGTGAAGGGACTCAGGCACACATGCATGTATTCATTCTCCCCGAGCCCCCCTCCCATCCAAACTGCCACATAACATTGAGCAGAGATCCATATGCTGTACATTAGGTCCTTGTTAACCCTGCATTTTTAAATAAGTTGTTAGCAGAAAAGATAATTTCAGTAACTCTCCCCTGTTTCATTTATGTCCACCGTCTCCTCTGTGGGGATTATAGCCATTTACAACATTTTTGGAGATAAAATTTAATCACCAAACCCCTGGTACAAGTTGTATGGTGACTAGGGTTTCTATGATGGTATAGACGAGAGGGTTTGGATGGGAGCACATGGACAGTGGGCAGAGGAAGGGACAAGAGTCCCTGAGTCCACGTGGGCAGGGCCGTGCTAGGAACACTTGGAAAGGGGAGATTTAGGACCCTGGGAATAAAAACAGTTCAGTTCAGTTCAGTCGCTCAGTCCTGTCCAACTCTTTGCAACCCCATGGACTGCACCATGCCAGGCCTCCCTGTCCATCAACAACTCCCAGGGATGCTCAAACTCAAGTCCATTGAGTCGATGATGCCATCCAACTATCTTATCCTCTGTCGTCCCCTTCTTCTGCCTTCAATCTATTTTAACACCAGGGTCTTTTCCAAGGAGTCAGTTCTTCACATCAGGTGGCCAAATTATTGGAGCTTCAACTTCAGCATCATTCCTTCCAGTGAATATTCAGGACTGATTTCTTTTAGGATTGACTGATTTGATTTCCTTGCAGTCTAAGGGCCTCCCAAGAGTCTTCAACACCACAATTCAAAAGCATCAATTCTTCAAATAAATTCTTCGAAGCATCAATTCTGGGAATAAAAACAGCTGACTTTAAACCTGCTCAGAGCTAACTCTGTGTGCACATTATTAGGAATTTTCTTGGACATTAATGATTTTTAAAGTAAGCCTTGAGGACTTAAACATGTTGGAAACAATTGAGAAAAGCAGTTTTTCCTCATCTGAACCACTTCTTGCAGTGCGTGTGTGCATGTGTGTCTGTGTGTGTGTGTTGTAGACTATGTTGCTAGGCAAGGCAAACTTGGTATTTGGTTTTGTGTATCTGTCCCCGCATAGCTCAGCTGGTAAAGAATCTGCCTGCAGTGCTGGATATGTGGGTTCAGTTCCTGGGTCAGAAATATCCCCTGGAGAAGGAAGTGGCAACCCATTCCAGTATTGTTGCCTGGAGAATCCCATGGACAGAGGAGCTAGGCAAGATACAGTCCATAGGGTAGCAAGAGTCAGACATGTCTTAGCGTTATCGATCGTTCTTTCTATTTATCCCTATTAGTTCTGAGGCTTCATTAAAGCTGAATTTCTTTTTTTTAAGACTTTTTTGATGTGTGCCATTTTAAAAGTCTTTATTGAATTCGTTACAATATTGCTTCTGTTTTGTTTTATTGACCATGAGGCATGTGGGATCTTAGTTCCCTGACCAGGGATCAACCTGCTCCTCCTGCATGGGAAGGTGAATTCTTAACCACTGGACCACAAGGGAAGTCCCTAAGCAGAATTTCAGAGTGAGTTTTTCCTGCCTTCACTTAGGAAACACCAGACCTTGGGACTTAAAACTGCTCCATTTACTAAAGCTCTCTGTCCCTCACTTCCCCTGAGGAAACAGAGAAGCATTCATTGTCACAAGGGATTGCTGGTTTCAGTTCAGTTCAGTCGCTCAGTCATGTCCAACTCTTTGCTACCCCATGGACTGCTACATGCCAGGCTTCCCTGTCCATCATCAGCTCCCAGAGCTTACTCAAATTCATATCCATCGAGTTGGCGGACATCCAACCATCTCATCTCATCCAACCATCCAACCATCTCATCCTCTGTTGTCCCCTTCTCCTCCCACCTTCAATCTTTCCCAACATCAGGGTCTTTTCCAATGAGTCAGTTCTTTGGATCAGGTGACTAAAGTATTGGAGTTTCAGCTTCAGCATCAGTCCTTCCAATGAATATTCAGGACTGATTTCCTTTAGAATTGACTGGGTGGATCAGGCTGTATATTATTTAACTTATATGCAGAGTACATCATGCCAAATACCAGGCTGGATGAAGCACAAACTGGAATCAAGATTGCTGGGAGAAATATCAATAACCTCAGATACGCAGATGACACCACCCTTATGGCAGAAAGTGAAGAAGAGCTAAAGAGCTTCTTGATGAAAGTGAAAGAGGAGAGTGAAAAAGTTGGCTTAAAATGAGACAGGGTGCTCAGGGCTGGTGCACTTGGGTGACCCTGAGGGATGGGATGGGGAGGGAGGTGGGAGGAAGGGTCAGGATGGGAAACACATATACACCAATGGCTGATTCATGTGAATGTATAGCAAAACCCACCACAATATTGTAAAGTAATTAGCCTCTTATCAAAATAAATTTTTTAAAAAAGGAAAAAAATAAAAATAAAAAATCTTATGTCCAAAAAGAAAAAAAAAAAAACCACCAAAAAACTCAACATTCAAAAAACAAAGATCATGCCATCCTGTCCCATCACTTCATGGAAAATAGATGGGGGAACAATGGAAACAGTGAGAGGCTTTATTTTCTTGGGCTTCAAAATCATTGCAGATGGTGGCTGCAGCCATGGAATTAAAGATGCTTGCTTCTTGGAAGAAAAGCTATGACAAACCTTGACAACATATTAAAGAGCAGAGACATTACTTTACCAAAAAAAGTCCCTATAGTCAAAGCTATGGTTTTTCCAGTAGTCGTTTATGGATGGGAGAGTGGGACTCTAAAGAAAGTTGAGCTCAGAAGAATTGATGCTTTTGAATTGTGGTGTTGGAGAAGACTTGTGAGGCCCTTGGACTGCAAGGAGATCCGACCAGTCCATCCTAAAGGGAATCAGTCCTGAATATTCACTGAAAGGACTGATGCTGAAGTCGTAGCTCCAATATGTTGGCTACCTGATGTGAAGAGCTGACTCATTGGAAAAGACCGCGATGCTGGGAAAGATTGAAGGCAGGAGGAGAAGGGGAAGACAGAGGATGAGATGGTTGGATGGCATTACCAACTCAATGGACATGAATCTGAGTAAGCTCTGAGAGTTGGTGATGGACAGGGAGGCCTGGCGTGCTGCAGTCCAGTGGGTCACAGAGTCAAACATGACCAAGCAACTGAACTGAACTTACCAATGGGTCATGTGTGTTTATTGGGCACTGCATGTTTGTGCTCAGTTGCTACAGTCATTCAACTCCATAGACTATAGCCCACCAGGCTTCTCTGTCCATGAAAATTTTCAGACAAGATTACTGGAGTGAGTTGCCACATCCTCCTCCAGGGTATCTTCCCAACCTAGGGACTGAACTCATGTTTTCTTCATCTCTTGCACTGGCAGGCAGATTCTGTTACCACTGAGCCACTTGGGCAGTCCTTGAACATTTCTCAAATTTTGATATCATCCTCTTGTGCATTTTTCTTTTCACACTATCATGTAGTACTTGATTTTTCTCATAGCAACAACTGAAAACCCAGTTTCACAAAGATATGACATCTCCAAAGGAATATAACAATCTAATGTTAAAATGATCCACACAGTGTCTGACAGATGTTGGGGATTGATGTATTTTCCTCAAAATCTCACATGTTCCAGTGCACCCTGTGAGTTCACTGCAGTGTCTCAGAGCCCTGTGGGCCACATTTGGGAAAAATATGTGATTATAGAGATGAAAGATACGCATGATAAAAAAAAATAATGCTAACTGCTGACTCACAAAAATAAGCATTAAGTTAGAAGCAAACTACATTTTTTCTTAATCTGGTAAGAAACATCAGTGTCTGGAAATCTTATGAATAATCCTGAGGGGGCAGGTGAGAGCCAGGATATTCATGAGATTTTTGGAGGTGGTTCAAGATAGGTCTTTCCATGCAGTGAGCTGGTTGAGATTTAACAAAGTTTTTGACATCATAGTTTAGATTCAGTGGTTACAGGGAAGAAGGATTTCTGGGCAAGAGTGAAAGTATAAGTAGTTGTTTGACAAAGCAGTGAGTGTCTACTATCCTGAGAAGGGAGGTAAGTAGGGCTTGTTGAAAGTTCTGATATGTGGATTTGGAGGAAGTTCCTGAAGTTGAAAATAGTTATTTTCACTTTCCATCCTCTTGGGAAAGAGTGCTTTGGAAGAGTAGAATCAACTTAATGTAGATATTGGGCTGTGTGGTTTTGGTTCTTCATAAAAATGATAAAAATACCAATAGTTATTGAACCTTTTTCTTGCTAGCCATAGTTCTCAGCACTTTTTAGATGCATTCTATTTTAAACTATCCTCAACAATTTTATGAGGTAGGAATTGCTATTTCTTATTAAAAAAAAATACAAAAGGAAGATGCTTGAATGGTTAGGGAAGGAGGACAAGACAGGATATATGTCTATTTATTTCTTTTTTAAACAGGGAAAAGTCATGGAAAGTAAGACAAGGGTAATTCACTGGTTTGTGTGTTCTATTTTCAAAGTGTTCTTTTAGCTTTCATATTACTCCTGTTGTTGACCTTATAATGGTCCATGGGGCTCCTTACACAGTGACAGAGGGACTCCTCTGGTTTGACTGAATGGTGGCTATCGCTTGTTGGAGCTTTCCTTTTTGCTAATCCTGGTTGTCAGTGACTAACTGCCTGAAGCTGACCACACGTTTCACCCTGCTACTGACCCTGGGAGAACTCCTGGAAAGCACCAGAGTCTTTGGACATGGAGAACAGGCCTTCATCTGCACAGCACAGAGGGCAAGGCACAGTGTTCCACTTTCTGGTGTGTTGATTGCTTAGCTATTGAGCTATGTTACGGATTGTGACTTCATTCTGGGGAAAAAAATTGCAATGTAAAAGTGATTTGCGTCCTCCCAGCTAAATTTTTTTCTTTAGGTGGCAGTATTCTTTTTTACTTAAGGTGACAGATTTTGATATAAGAATTTTTAGATTTAGATTGAATTCAGATTGAATTCAGCCATTTCTTTGCTGTGTTACTTAAGCAAGTATTCAACAACCTGAATTTCAAGATCTTCTTTAGGAAATAATAGTGAATATATATTTCACAGGATTGTTGAGAAGTTCCAATAAGGTAATGTTAAACTATATTAAAGAGGTGTTTTAACACAATAGGGTATTATACATATATTAATTATTATTATTGTTGTTGTTATTATGTGGTTCCCTGAAAGTATGTTACCTATAGTCAGTTATTAGATAGTCCTGTAATTCTGTTTCATGCTCCTTCGTGCTAATGTGCTTATTCCTTTTAGCACAGGAGTTCATGTAAATCATTCTCTAATTCTAGGCATGTGGTAATCTAATACCTTGGTGGCTCATTTACAATAGACTAAACATTTCCAAGCATAAATGCACTTTGGATTGATAATTATTTCTTCAAGCTATATTTTAACTTGATAATTTAATTTTCATGCAGGCTCTTAACTGCAGGATTTATATTTGGCAGTTTTAAACACATCCACAGACACATTCACACCATGACATATTTGTCCACACTCAGAAATTCAGCTTTAGAAAGTTTCTTTACTCCAAGGTCAAAAGTCAAAGGGACTTTCACCAAGACCAGAAATTCTCCAAGAGAAAGTCGTACACTTTGATTTTCTTTTAGTCCTTTGAGAAGAACAGCTCTCATTTATATAAAAATAAATTATGAAAATGATGGATGGGATGAAGAAACACACAAAAAGCAAACATATTTGGTCCTTTCACATTTCTAAACTCCATGAATTTATCAAGCAGGTTTAAAAGGTCAAATTGTCATTCACATTTATTAAATCAAAACATAGTTTGGTTTAGGACACTTAGTTTATCCTAGAGATTTTGACTATGAGTCTGACGACATAACACATATAAGTTATCATTAAAGGTTCAATTCAGAATTTATCTCTTTTTAAGTGTAGAAGGCAGAGAAGGCAATGGCACCCCACTCCAGTACTCTTGCCTGGAAAATCCCATGGATGGAAGAGCCTGGTGGGCTGCAGTCCATGGGGTTGTGAAGAGGCAGACACGACTGAGCAACTTCACTTTCACTTTTCACTTTCACGCATTGGAGAAGGAAATGGCAGCCCAGTCCAGTATTCTTGCCTGGAGAATCGCAAGGACAGAGGAGCCTGGTGGGCTGCCGTCTCTGGGGTCGCACAGAGTCGGACAGAACTGAAGCGACTTAGCAGCAGCAGCAGCAGCAGCAGCAGCAGCAGCAGCAGCAGCAGCAGCAGCAGCAGCAAGTGTAGAAGGGCACCTAATTTGCAATGTAATTCCAATATTTCATTCAACATTTATATGGCAGCTCTAACATTTATATGGCAGTTGTCAGGTTTGTCTTTACATCAGTAAAATAATAATCATAACTTTGTATATAGTGATTTATTTTGTTTTTGTAGAAAAGAGGGCTTAACCAGAAGAGTACAGGATTTCCTCATGTATCCAAGATGGAAAGGTAGTGGGTGAAAGAAAGGAACTAGAACTGAAATTCACCAGGACCCAGAGCAAAGCTCTCTCTGGTAACACACTGGACCATTTCAAGGCATCTCTTATTGTCTTTTTCTTCTGAAAGAATGGTTTTCTATCTTCTGTTTGCATAGTTCTCTATCACAGCTTCCTCAGAGTGGGGTTTTGACCTAAGAAACTACATCATGTGACAAAGAAGAACCACCATTGACTGAATCTGCTGCTGTTTGGTCCAATTGTTAATTCCTGGAGAGAAACTCTTACTGGCCTAGCCCAGGGTTTCCATCACTAACCCTTATGTAAACTGCCCAGTGGATTATAGCCATGGAAGTACAAATGCCTCCAGGAATAGGTGGTGGCAACTCTCAGAGAAGGGATCTTGGACAGGGTAATCACTCCCAAATCTCAAGAATGTAAAATACTTTGATCATAGAAACTCTCTACTATTGTCAAAGAAATATTAGTCTGCAAGACTCAGGTTTAGTGGCTTCTCAGGTGGCTCAGTGACAAAGAATCTTCCTGCTGATGAAGGAGACATGGGTTTGTTCCCTGGATCTGGAATATTCCCTGGAGAAGGAAATGGTAACTCACTCTAGTATTTTTGCTTGAAAATTCCGATGGACAGAGAAGCCGGGCCGGCTTCATATAGCCCATGGGGTTGCAAGGGTCAGACATGGCTAGCAACTAAACAACATCATCACCACTACTCAGGTTTGCAAAAATATGGATTTAGTTTACCTTCTTGCCATGCTGTGCTTAGTTGCTCAGTCATGTCTGACTCTTTGTGACCCCATGGACTGTACCCCGCCAGGCTCCTCTAACCATGGAGATTCTCCAGGCAAGAATACTGGAGTGGGTTGTTATGCCCTCCTACAGGGGATCTTCCCAACTCAGGGATCAAACCTAGGTCTCCCACATTGCAGGTGGATTCTTTACCATCTGAGCCACCAGGGAAGCCCCTTAATTTTATGTTATTATCAAGTTTGTGAACATTGTTTAAGTCAATCCTTTATAGTACTAGAAACTGTTACTGAAAGGAATTCTAAATGTGAGCCCTTTTCCCATCAATTAATATACCTTTACAGAACATGTATTTTTAAGCATGCTATATTAAACATGTGATTTCCTATGGTCAACAGTGAATTGATTTACTTTATGCTACTTGAATAGATACATTATAAAGTTTTTTGGTTCCTAAAGCCATGGAGTTCTATTTGTCCCTGATTTTTTGATGGTTGCTCCTTTAGTCCGTATCTGTTGTATACAGTTGGTAAACAGAAGTGTTGCCCTAATTCTGAAATAAGCATAGGAATGAAATTGAAGTGCTAGAACACTTGAAAGAAAATGAATGTGACTGGAGTCTGGTCAGCAAAGGGAGAGTGACACACATGCACAAACACTGCAGAAAAAAAAAAAAGTCAAGGCAGATGTCAAGGAAACTCTGTGAATGTTGTGATTTTTGCTTCTAGTATGAGAAGTTGCTTGTTATAGCAGGCCTACCTCATGGAAACCAGCGCAGTTTGCAAAACTCACTCCTAAGGTGTCCTATGACTCATTAAGTTAGTAGTGCATTCTTGGAGTGGAGGAAGGTCTGTACCAGGTGCAGTTAGACCCTCAGGTCTCCTTCCATTTTGGATACTAGGTGTCTCTCCCCCAAGGAAGAGACTTTCCATTAATGTTCAATGGAAACTGAATCTCTAAAGCTCTAAACATCTGTACACAAGTCACAGGAACATATGAGTGTGAAAAAATTGTAAAAGAAAACTAAAAGAAACAAAGACAATGCAAGGAGAAATAGGAAACACTTAAACAAAAGTAATGGTTGTAATTGAAATCCTCAGAATGGGGTGGTCCTAAGATGGCAGAGGAATAGGACAGGGAGACCACTTTCTCCCCCACAAATTCATCAAAAGAACATTCAAACACTGAGTAAATTCCACAAAACAACTTCTGAGTGCCAGCAGAGGACATCAGGCACCCAGAAAAGCAGCCCATTGTCTTCGAAAAGAGGTAGGAAAAAATATAAAAGACAAAAAAAAAAAAAAAAAAAGAGACAAAAGAGGTAGGGATGAAGCTCCATCCCGGGAAGGGAGTCTTAAAAAGAGAGAAGCCAAACACCAGGAAACACTCTCACTGCCGAGTCTGTGGCGAGCCTTGGAAACACAGATGGCAACATAACAAGGAGGAAAAATAAATAAATAACTAAAACCCACAGATTACGAACCCAGCAATAACTCCCCCACTGGAGAAGCAGTGTAGATGCATGCATCCTCCACTAGTAAGCTGGGGCTGGGCAGGGAGGCACGGGCTGCATTGCTTAGAGTAAGGATCAGGCCTGAATGCTCCGAGGGTAATCAGAGCGAACTAACTTGGGCTAGCAAACCAGACTGTGGGATAGCTACCATGCAAAAGCTCTAACCTAAGACACTGCCAGGCCCATGCACAGAACAAAGGACTGAACAGAACTAGCTGGCTGCAGACCATCCCCCTCCAGTGACAGGCACCCAGAGCTGGAAGGGCCGGAAGGGGGCAATAGTAGCCCTAGAGAGGCATTATCTACCAAACTGCAAGCAGGCTTCTTTGCTAACTAAGACTTCTTGGGGTTCTGGACAGTCATCATCTGCCTGAGAAGGTGCACTGGTTGTACACTTAGAAAACTGAGCAGCAGGGACGGGAGAGGTGACAAGTCCCAGCGACCATGCTCGCCATATGCCTCATCACCTGAGCTGCACAGACCTGGGAAGGGCACAAAACACAGGCCCAATGGAGTCTGCACCTCTGAAGACTACTTGAGTGTCTGAACCGGAGCGGCTTAGACCTGGGAGGTGCATGCAGCCCAGGGCCAGCCTCGGACGGTTCTCAGTGGACCAACCTAGAGCCTGAGCTGCGTGGGCAGGGAGGGCACATGTGCTGTGAGTGAGGGCAGGCCCAGTGTGGCTGAGACACTGCGAGCACATGCCAGTGTTATTGTTTGCAGCATCCCTCCCTCCCCACAGTGCAACTGAACAAGTGAGCCTAAAAATAGTGTCCACCACCACCCAACTTGTGTCAGGGCGGAAATCAGACACTGAAGAGACCAGCAAACAGAAGAAGCTAAAACGGAGGGAATCGACTTGGAAGTGACAGGTGAATAGATTAAAACCCTGTAGTTAGTACCGACTACATAGGAAGGGGCCTATATATCTTGAGAAATATAAGCCAGACCAAGGAACTATCCAAAAATGAACTGACCCCACAATGCCCACAACAACACCAGAGAAAGTCCTAGATATATTTTTACAATTTTTCTAATCATTCTTTTTGTCTTTTTTTAAAACTTAAAAAAAATTTTAAGTCCTCTATTACTCTTTTAATTGTAACCTACTATGCTGCAATTCATGGGGTAGCAAAGAGTTGGACACGACTGAGCAACTGATCTGATCTGATCTAATCTGATTACTTTTCAAAAAAAGACCCTATTTTTTAAAAGCAAACTTGATATATATATATATATATTTTTTTTTTTAAATAATTTTTGTGATTTTTTTCTCTTTCTTTTTTCTTCTTCTTTTCTTTAATATTGTATTTTTGAAATTCCAAACTCTACTCTAGATTTTTAATCTTTGCTTTCTGGTATTTGTTATCAATTTTGTACTTTTAAGAACCCAATCTTCAGTACCCATTTTTACTTGGGAGCAAGATTACTGGCTTGACTTCTCTCTCCCCCTTTGGACTCTCCTTTTTCTCCACCAGGTCACCTCTGTCTCCTCCCTCCCCTTCTCTTCTCTATCCAACTCTGTGAATCTCTGTGTGTTCCAGATGGTGGAGAACACTCAGGGAACTGATTACTGGCTGGATCTGTCTCTCTCCTTTTGATTCCCCCCTTTTATCCTCCTGGCCACCTCTGTCTCCTTCCTCCCTCTTCTCTTCTCTGTATAATTCCCTGAATATCTCTGAGCGGTCCAGATTGTGGAGCACACATAAGGAAGTGATTACCGGCTAGCTTGCTATCTCCTCTTTTGATTCCACCTCATCTCATTCGGGTCACCTCTATCTCCCTCCTCCCACTTCTCTTCTCCATGTACTCTGTGAACCTCTCTGGGTGTCCCTTGCTATGGAGAAACTTTTCATCTTTAACTTATATGTTTTATCAACAGTGCTGTATAAAAGGAGAAGTCTTGAGACTACTGTAAAAATAAGACTGAAAACCGGAAGCAGGAGGCTTAAGTCCAAATCCTGAGAACATCAGAGAACTCCTGACTCCAGGGAACATTAATCGAGAGGAGATCATCAAACACCTCCATATCTACACTGAAACCAAGCACCACCCAAGGGCCAACAAGTTCCAGAGCAAGACATACCATGCAAATTCTCCAGCAACACAGGAACACAGCCCTAAGCTTCAATATACAGGCTGCCCAAAGTTACTCCAAAGCCACTGACATCTCATAACTCATTACTGGACACTTCATTGCACTCCAGAGAGAAGAAATCCAGCTCCACCCACCAGAACGCCGACACAAGCTTCCCTAACCAAGAAACGTTGACAAGCTACCTGTACAACCCCACCCACAGCACCCACAGTGAGGAAACTCCACAATAAAGAGAACTCCACAAAGGGCCACAATACAGAAAGGCCACCCCAAATGCAGCAATATAAACAAGATGAAGAGACAGAGGAATACCCAGCAGGGAAAGGAACAGGGTAAATCACCACCAAACCAAACAAAAGAGGAAGAGATAGGGAATCTACCTGAGAAAGAATTCTGAATATTGATAGTGAAAATGATCCAAAATCTTGAAATCAAAATGGAATCACAGATAAATAGCCTGGAGACAAGGATTGAGAAGATGCAAGAAAGGTTTAACAAGGACCTAGAAGAAATAAAAGAGTCAATATATAATGAATAATATAATAAATGAGATCAAAAGCACTCTGGAGGCAACAAATAGTAGAATAACTGAGGCAGAAGATAAGATTAGTGAAGTAGAAGATAGAGTGGTAGAAATAAATGAATCAGAGAGGAAAAGAGAAAAATTAATTAAAAGAAATGACAGCAATCTCAGAGACCTCCAGGACAGTGTTAAATGTCCCAACATTTGAATCATAGGAGTCCCAGAAGAAGAAGACAAAAAGAAAGACCATGTGAAAATACTTAAGGAGATAATAGTTGAAAACTTCCCTAAAATGGGGAAGGAAATAATCACCCAAGTCCAAGAAACCCAGAGAGTCCCAAACAAGATTAACCCAAGGCGAAACACCACAAGACACATATTAATCAAATTAACAAAGATCAAACACAAAGAACTAATATTAAAAGCATCAAGGGAAAAACAACAAATAATACACAAGGGTGTGTTATCCATAAGGATAACTGCAGATCTGTCAATAGAAACGCTTCAGGCCAGGAGGGAATGGCAAGACATACTTAAAGTGATGAAAGAAAATAACCTACAGCCCAGATTACTGTACCCAGCAAGGATCTCATTCAAATATGAAGGAGAAATCAAAAGCTTTACAGACAAGCAAAAGCTGAGAGAATTCAGTACCACCAAACCAGCTCTCCAACAAATGCTAAAGGATATTCTCTAGACAGGAAACACAAAAGGGTGTATAAACTCGAACCCAAAACAATAAAGTAAATGGCAACAAGATCATACTTATCAATAATTACCTTAAACGTAAATGGGTTGAATGCCCCAAACAAAAGACAAAGAGTGGCTGAATGGATACAAAAACAAGACCCCATTATATGTTGTCTACAAGAGACCCACCTCAAAACAAGGGACACATACAGACTGAAAGTAAAGGGCTGTAAAAAGATATTCCGTGCAAATAGAGACCAAAAGAAAGCAGGAGTAGCAATACTCATATCAGACAAAATAGACTTTAAAAAAAAGGCTGTGAAAAGAGACAAATAAGGACACTCCATAATGATCAAAGGATCAATCCGAGAAGATATAACGGTTATAAATATATATGCACCCAACATAGGAGCACTGCAATGTGTAAGACAAATGCTAACAAGTATGAAAGGGGAAATTAACAATAACACAATAAGAGTGGGAGACTTTCATACCCCACTCACACCTATGGATAGATCAACTAAACAGAAAATTAACAAGGAAAGACAAACTTTAAATGATACAATAGACCAGTTAGACCTAATTGATATCTATAGGACATTTCACCCCAAAACAATGAATTTCACCTTTTTCTCAAGTGCACACGGAACCTTCTCCAGGATAGATCACATCCTGGGCCATAAATCTAGCCTTGGTAAACTCAAAAAAATTGAAATGATTTCAAGCATCCTTTATGACCACAATGCAGTAAGATTAGATCTCAATTACAGGAGAAAAACTATTAAAACTTCCAACATATGGAGGCTGAACAACACGCTGCTGAATAACCAACAAATCACAGAAGAAATCAAAAAGAAATCAAAATATGCATAGAAACGAATGAAAATGAAAACACAACAATGCAAAACCTGTTTGGATGCTGTAAAAGCAGTGCTAAGGGGAAAGTTCATAGCAATACAGGCATACCTCAAGAAACAAGAAAAAAGTCTAATAAATAACCTAACCCTACACCTAAAGCAACTAGAAAAGGAAGAACTGAAGAACCTCAGGGTAGGCAGAAAGAAAGAAATCTTATAAATTAGGGAAGAAATAAATGCAAAAGGAACAAAGGAGACCATAGCAAAAATCAACAAAGCCAAAAGCTGGTTCTTTGGAAGGATAAATGCAATTGACAAACCATTAGCCAGACTCATCAAGAAACAAAGCGAGAAAAAGCAAATCAATAGAATTAGAAATGAAAATGGACAGATCACAACAGACAACACAGAAATACAAAGGAACATAAGAGACTACTATCAGCAATTATATGCCAATAAAATGGACAACGTGGAAGAAATGGACAAATTCTTAGAAACGTACAACTTTCCAAAACTGAACCAGGAAGAAATAGAAAATCCTAACAGACCCATCACAAGCACGGAAATTGAAACTGTAATCAGAAATCTTCCAGCAAACAAAAGCCCAGGTCCAGACAGCTTCACAGATGATTTCTACCAAAAATTTCAAGAAGAGCTAACGCCTATCCTACTCAAACTCTTCCAGAAAATTGTAGAGGAAGGTAAACTTCCAAACTCATTCCATGAGGCCACCATCACCCTAATACCAAAACCTGACAAAGATACCACACACATAAAAAAGAAAGAAAACTACAGGCCAATATCACTGATGAACATAGATGCAAAAATCCTTAACAAAATTCTAGCAATCAGAATCCAACACATTAAAAAGATCATACATCATGACCAAGTGGGCTTTATCCCAGGGAGGCAATTATTCTTCAATATCTGCAAATCAGTTAATGTAGTACACCACATTACCAAATTGAAAAATAAAAGCCATATGATTATCTCAATAGATGAGAAGCCTTTGACAAAATTCAACATCCATTTATGATAAAAACTCTCCAGAAAGCAGGAATAGAAGGAACACACCTCAACATAATAAAAGCTATATATGACAAACCCACAGCAAACATTATCCTCAATGGTGAAAAATTGAAAGCATTTCCCCTAAAGTCAGGAACAAGACAAGGGTGTCCACTCTCACCACTACTATTCAACATAGTTTGGGCCACAGCAATCAGAGCAGAAAAAGAAACAAAAGGAATCCAAATTGGAAAAGAAGAGTAAAACTCTCATTGTTTGCAGATGACATGATCCTCTACATCAGTTCAGTTCAGTTGCTCAGCCGGGTCTGACTCTTTGCGACCCCATGAATCACAGCACACCAGGCTTCCCTGTCTATCACCAGCTCCTGGAGTTCACTCAGACACACATCCATCGAGTCAGTGATGCCATCCAGCCATCTCATCCTCGGTCGTCCCCTTCTCCTCCTGCCCCCAATCCCTCCCAGCATCAGAGTCTTTTCCAATGAGTCAACACTTTGCATGAGGTGGCCAAAGTACTGGAGTTTCAGCTTTAGCATCATTACTTCCAAAGAAATCCCAGGGCTGATCTCCTTCAAAATGGACTGGTTGGATCTCCTTGTAGTCCAAGGGACTTTCAAGAGTCTTCTCCAACACCACAGTTCAAAAGCATCAATTCTTCGGCACTCAGCCTTCTTCACAGTCCAACTCTCACATCCATGCATGACCACTGGAAAAACCATAGCCTTGACTAGATGGACCTTAGCCAGCAAAGTAATGTCTCTGCTTTTGAATATGCTATCTAGGTTGGTCATAACTTTTCTGAAGACTCCACCAGAAAATTACCAGAACTAATCAATGGATATAGTGAAGTTGCAGGATATAAAATCAGCACACAGAAATCCCTTGCATTCCTATACACTAATAATGAAAAAATAGAAAGAGAAATTAAGGAAACAATTCCATTCACCATTGCAATGAAAGGAATAAAATACTTAGGAATATATCTAACTAAAAGAAACTAAAGACCTATATATAGAAAACGTTAAAACACTGGTGAAAGAAATCAAAAAGGACACTAATAGATGGAGAGATATACCATGTTCATGGATCAGAAGAATCAATATAGTGAAAATGAGTATACTACACAAAGCAATCTATAGATTCAATGCAATCCCTATCAAGCTACCAGCACTATTTTTCACAGAGCTAGAACAAATAATTTCACAATTTGTATGGAAATACAAAAAACCTCGAATAGCCAAAGCAATCTTGAGAAAGAAGAATGAAATTGGAGGAATCAACCTGACTGACTTCAGGCTCTACTACAAAGCCACAGTCATCAAGACAGTATGGTACTGGCACTTAGACAGAAATATAGATCAATGGAACAAAATAGAAAGCCCAGAGATAAATCCACGCACCTATGGACACCTTATCTTTGACAAAGGAGGCAAGAATATACAATGGATTAAAGACAATCTCTTTAACAAGTGGTGCTGGGCAAACTGGTCAACCACTTGTAAAAGAATGAAACTAGAACACTTTTTAACACCATACACAAAAACAAACTCAAAATGGATTAAAGATCTAAACGTAAGACCCGAAACTATAAAACTCCTAGAGGAGAACATAGGCAAAACATTCTCCAACATAAATCACAGCAGGATCCTCTATGACCCACCTCCCAGAATTCTGGAAATAAAAGTAAAAATAAACAAATGGGACCTAATTAAAATTAAAAGCTTCTGCACAACAAAGGAAACTATAAGCAAGGTGAAAAGACAGCCTTCAGAAAGGGAGAAAATAATAGCAAATGAAGCAACTGACAAACAACTAATCTCAAAAATATACAAGCAACTCCGGCAGCTCAATTCCGGAAAAATAAACGACCCAATCAAAAAAATGGGCCAAAGAACTAAACAGACATTTCTCCAAAGAAGACATACAGATGGCTAACAAACACATGAAAAGATGCTCAACATCACTCATTATCAGAGAAATGCAAATCAAGACCACAATGAGGTACCATTTCACACCAGTCAGAATGGCTGCAATCCAAAAGTCTACAAGCAATAAATGCTGGAGAGGGTGTGGAGAAAAGGGAACCCTCTTACACTGTGGGTGGGAGTGCAAAGTAGTACAGCCACTATGGAGAACAGTGTGGAGATTCCTTAAAAAACTGGAAATAGAACTTCCTTATGACCCAGCAATCCCACTGCTGGGCATACACACCGAGAAAACCCGAATTGAAAGAGACACGTGCACCCCAGAAGTGTTCATCGCAGCACTGTTTATAATATCCAGGACATGGAAGCAACCTAGATGCCCATCAGCAGATGAATGGATAAGAAAGCTGTGGTACATATACACAATGGAGTATTACTCAGCAATTATAAAGAATACATTTGAATCAGTTCTAATGAGGTGGATGAAACTGGAGCCGATTATACAGAGTGAAGTAAGCCAGAAAGAAAACACCAACACAGTATACTAATGCATCAGTGCAGTTCGGTTCAGTTCAGTCGCTCAGTCGTGTCCGACTCTTTGTGACCCGATGAATCGCAGCACACAAGGCCTCCCTGTCTATCACCAACTCCCGGAGTTCACTCACATTCACGTCTATAGAGTCAGTGATGCCATCTAGCCATCTCATCCTCTGTCGTCCCCTTCTCCTCCTGCCCCCAATCCCTCCCAGCATCAAAGTTTTTTCCAATGTGGTGTGGTAAATCATGTTAATGTGGGCAGGGATATTGAACCCTGTTCCAGGGAAAGAATGGATACATAGGAACAAAACCCAAACCAGCCAAAGTCCTTAGTGACATTCCCACTCTTAGCAACCCCATGGACTGCAACTTACCAGGCTCCTCCTTCCATGGGATTATCCAGGCAAGAGTACTGGAGTGGGGTGCCAATGCCTTCTCCAATTATTGATATTTGGCACCTATTTCTGGATTTCCACTTCTGTGAGATAACATACATCTTTACTGCTGAGTTTTCTGTGACTTTCACAGTTTAGGGAAGGGCATCTTCACCAATGCCAGGAATACTCCCAAGGATTAGCTCCTATTCAGAAGTAGAGGAAGAAAACTGAACTGTTAACAGACCAGACAAAGGACAAGCTCCCATCCCTCCAGGCACTGACCATCCTTCCCAAAGACATCACTATATATGGAATTTAGAAAGATGGTACCGATAATCCTGTATGTGAGACAGCAAAAGAGACACAGATGTATAGAACGGACTTTTAGACTCTGTGGGAGAGGGAGAGGGTAGGATGATTTTGGAGAATGACATTGAAACATGTATAATACCATATAAGAAATGAATCGCCAGTCTAGTTTTGATGCAGGATACAGGATGCTTGGGGCTGGTACACTGGGATGACCTCAAGGGATGGTACGGGGAGGGAGGAGGGAGGGGGGTTCAGGATGGGGAACACGTGTATACCTGTGGCAGATTCATGTTGTTGTATGGCAAAATCAATGCAATATTGTAAAGTAATTAACCTCCAATTAAAATAAATAAATTTATATTAAAAATAAATAAAATAAAAAATTCACCACTAGATACATTTATAGAATACGCTAATAAAACATATTGCCATCAAAAAAAAAAAAAAAGAAAAGAAGAGGTGAATACAAAACCAAGTCTCTATTGATCAATAGTTATTCTAAATGTAAATGGATTGAATTCACCATTCAAAAGACACAGAGTGGATAGAAGGAAGAAAAACAAGATCCAACTATATGCTGCCTGCAAGATACTCACCTCATTTCTAAAGACAATACCCAGGAATAAATTTAACCAGGAAAGTGAAAGACCTGTATGCTTAAAACCATGAGACATTGTTGAAAGAAATTGAAGACAAAAAGATATAGAAAGATATTCAGTGATCATGGATTAGAAGAATTAACGTTCTTAAAATGTACATGTTACCTAAAGCAATCTATACATTCAAAGCAATCCCTATGAAAATCCCAATGGTATTTTTCAAAGAAACAGAACAAAAAAATCCCAAACTTTTATGAAACTATAAAAGCCCCAAATAGTCAAAGTAATTCTGAAATTCTGAGAGAAAAGAACAAAGTTGAGGGTATCATACACCCTGGTTTCAAATTATACTACCAAGTTACAATAATCAAAACACCATAGTATTGACAGAAAAACAGACACATAGGTCAGTGGAAAATAATTGTGAACCTATATAAATCCACACATATGAAGACAATTGATTCATGACAAAAGAGCAAAGAACATGAAACAGAGAAAGGAGAGTCTCTTCAATAAACAGTGTTTGTGAAACTGGACAGCTACATGCAAGAGAATGAAGCTAGACCACTGCTTATCACTATACACAAAAATTAACTCAAAATGGTAATTAAAGACTTTTTGAGTCCATAAAATGTCTAAAAGAAAAAAATAGGCATTACATTTTTGTCATGGGTCTTACCTATATATTTTTGGATGTGTCTCCTGAGGAAGGCAAATTAAAGCAAATATAAACAAGTAGGACTACATCAAGCTAAAAAGCTTCTGCACAAGAAAGTAAACCATCAACAAAATTAAAAGACAACCTACCAAATAGGAGAAAATATTTGCAAATCAAATATCTAATAAAAAGTTAATATCCAAAATATATAAAGAATTCATACAATGTGACAGCAAAAAACAAAAACAAAAACAAAAAACAACACACCAATCTATGGGTTAGCACAGATGCTTACCTACTCAAGTGGCTATCATACAATATATGAAGTGGGTGATTAGAATGATGATGATGATTATATAAACAGCATTGGTTGAACACTTGATGACCTAAACACTCCTCTAAAATGGTTTTATATCACTCAGTCATGTCTGACTCTTTGCAATCCCATGGACTGTAGCCCACCAAGCCCCTCTGGCCATGGGATTCTCCAGGCAAGAATACTGGAGTGGGTTGTCATTTCCTACTCCAGAGGATCTTCTGGACCCAGGGATCGAACCTGGGTCTCTAGCATTGCAGGCAGATTCTTTACCGTCTGAGTCACCAGGGAAGCCATTTTATATGTGTTGCCTACTAATGAAATAGATGTTAATAATCTCATCTTCACAGATAAAGGAACTTAAGAAAGATACTGATTTTCAAGAGGCCACACAGTAAGTCTGGCCCTTGAACCTGCTTTTTTTTTTTTCATCTACTACTAAATGGAATACTCCTTTAATAAAAGCAATATGGCATCTGGACAAAGTAGTGATGTCATTGATAAGAATGAAGTTAGGGAATCCTCATGGAAGGAGCTGGTTTTAGAAAAGGTAGAGGAATCAGAGATCAAATTGCCAACATCCGCTGGATCATCAAAAAAGCAAGAGAGTTCCAGAAAAACATCTATTTCTGCTTTATTGACTATGCCGAAGCCTTTGACTGTGTGGATCGCAATAAACTGTGGAAAATTCTGAAAGAGATGGGAATATCAGACCACCTGACTTGCCTCCTGAGAAACCTGTATGCAGATCAGGAAGCAACAGTTAGAACTGGACATGGAACAACAGACTGGTTCCAAATAGGAAAAGGAGTATGTCAAGGCTGTATATTGTCACCCTACCTATTTAACTTATATGCAGAGTACATCATGAGAAATGCTGGGCTGGAGGAAGCACATCCTGGAATCAAGATTGCCGGGAGAAATATCAATCACCTCAGATATGCAGATAACACCATCCGTATGGCAGAAAGTGAAGAAGAACTAAAAAGCCTCTTGATGAAAGTGAAAGTGGAGAGTGAAAACGTTGGCTTAAAGCTCAACATTTAGAAAACAAACATCATGGCATCTCGTCCCATCACTTCATGGGAAATAGATGAGGAAACAGTGGAAACAGTGTCAGAATTTATTTTGGGGGGCTCAAAAATCACTGCAGATGGTGATTGCAGCCATGAAATTAAAAGACGCTTACTTCTTGGAAGGAAAGTTATGACCAACCTAGATACCATATTCAAAAACAGAGACATTACTTTGCCAACAAAGATCTGTCTAGTCAAGGCTATGATTTTTCCAGTGGTCATGTACAGATGTGAGAGTTGGACTGTGAAGAAAGATGAGCACTGAAGAATTGATGCTTTTGAACTGTAGTGTTGGAGAAGACGCTTGAGAGTCCCTTGGACTGCAAGGAGATCCAACCAGTCCATCCTAAAGGAGATCAGTCCTGGGTGTTCACTGGAAGGACTGATGCTAAAGCTGAAACCCCAATACTTTGGGCCACCTCATTTGAAGAGTTGACTCATTGGAAAAGACTCTGATGCTGGGAAGGATTGGGGGCAGGAGGAGAAAGGGATGACAGAGGATGAGATGGCTGAATGGCATCACCAACTCGATGGACATGATTTTGAGTAGACTCCGGGAGTTGGTGATGGACAGGGAGGCTTAGCGTGCTGTGATTCATGGGGTCGCAAAGAGTCAGACACGACTGAGCGACTGAACTGAACTGAACTGAATTAGCCTCCAATTAAAATAAATAAATTAATCAAAGAAACAACAACAAAAACTGTATACTTATCTATAGCTGAATAAAGCTCAACACATGGACAAACTAATTACCAGCTTCCTAACTTCAAACATATTTTTATGCTCTGGTTTCCTCATTCTAAGCTAGGCCTAGTAATACTTTTCTCTTAGGTTATTGTGAATATTAGACTTAGTATATACAAATTGCTTTGCCTAGTTCATAACACATAATAGGTACTCAAAAAAGTGGAATTGTAGTGAATAACATGAATATTAGGTAAAGTATTTAACAGTGTATGTTCCAGAGATTTTTGTCGTCCTAATGTACTCCTCCCTTGCTCTCATATGAACGTTTATTGACAATGTCCATTCATTTAAATATGTATCAAGCACAGACATATGGTAGGTATGCATTACGAATAGGACAGACAAGTGTCCTTATCTCGTAGATTCTACATATTAGAGGTGCTGGTGGATATTAAGCAACTAAATAAATACTTATAACAAAATAATTTTAAGTAGTATTAAATGTTATGAAGCAAATAATCAGATTGATAGAGTAAGAATGATGGTTGTGGGCAGGAGAATGGATGATTATTAGTAGATTCAGTTCAGTTCAGTTCGGTCACTCAGTCGTGTCCGACTTTGCGACCCCATGAATCGCAGCATGCCAGGCCTCCCTGTCCATGACCAACTCCCAGAGTTTACCCAAACTCGTGTCCATTGAGTGGGTGATGCCATCCAGCCATCTCATCCTCTGTTGTCCCCTTCTCCTCCTTCCCCTAATTCCACCCAACATCAGGGTTTTCTCCAATGAGTCAGCTCTTCACATCAGTAGCCAAAATATTGGAGTTTCAGCTTCAGCATCTGTCCTTCCAATGAACAACCAGGACTGATCTCCTTTAGGATGGACAGGTTGGACCTCCTTGCAGTCCAAGGGACTCTCAAGAGTCTTCTCCAGCACCACAATTCAAAAGCATCAGTTCTTTGGCAGTCATAAACAGCGATAAATAGAAAATTGTTCAATTCAGTTCCTCTACACTTCAATTCTCTTCCTCCACAATCCTTGTTGAATTCACCCATTTCTGTCACCAAGTTTCCCTTATAATCTCTTGTTATATATTTACTTCTCCTTCTAATAGTTTCTGTCACTGAATCTATGAGTATAATGTTACAGAAATTCCTGTGCATTTATTTTCATAAATCTTCAGAGTTGAAATTCTTTCTCTTTTCTTTCATAATATACTAATTATGTTTTAAATATTTAGCAATCTAAGCCAACTCTAAAGTTGACCACTTGTAGACAAATGTTAGCAATGGAAATATGACACTATTCGCACAAGTAACAAATACAGTGAACAAATTAGGAAATTTTTTGAGAAAAAACTTCTGGGACATACCAACTTTGAGGAATTTGAAAAGCAGAGAAAATTAGATGACCTAAACTATCTGCACTTGAAGGTAAATGAGACAGTATAATGCATAGTCAATGAGAAAGTCAACATTCAAGTGGGCCCATCTCTTTATTTATAGGTAGAGACACAACATCCAGCCTCATACCACACCTCACATAGTACATAAATAAGTCATTTACAAACCCAACCTATGAAAGAAAAAAAAAAAAACATGAAATTTCTTCTAAAAATATAGTCACATACAAAAAATTACAAATTTTCAACACTCAAAACTATTAACTCAGTTTTAACTTTGTGGCCATATTCATGAATACCCTGTAGATATTTCCCATCTATTCTTCTACTGGCTTATGCCTTCTTGTACACTGTATACTTACACTCAGAAAAGTAAACACTAAAACTGCAAGCTGAGCCAGGTGGAAAGATAAGAAAAATTGCGTATAATTGAATAAGTCTTCTGAAGAGGACAACATTCATCCTTATTATTAATCTCTTTAATAGCCTGTTCCTTGAATGAGAAAAAGAAGCAAGATGTGTCAGAGCACTCCAAATAACTGTTTAGCTGTTGACGCAGGGAGATTTACTCACATGAACCTCTTAAGTTTTGTTTCTTTAAGAAATGGCACTCACTGGCTCAAAACTCACAATTTTGCAAGTGTTAATTTCCTTGCAGTTTTAGGTGAAGGAAAACTTTAGCTGAGCATCAAATACGGCGTACAGGCACCACAGAAGCTTATACATACTCCAGGTGTTAAACTTGAAGAAAAAAAGAGAGAAGCGAGGGAAAGGAAAACAAGGATGTTGGGACCGATGTGGAAGGAAAAGAATAAAAAGACTTCAGAATTCTTCCTGCCCGATGATGCCAAGGAATCAAACATAGCTCTGCCTGTTCTGAGGAGCTGTGGCTAGTGCAGGTCTGATACAAGTACCATGTCTCTTAAATGTCTAACTTTTTAAGTGTATGCAAGAAATAAATTACTAACAGTTATTAATAATTCTCATGTAATAAATTAAAACTATAGAGACAGTTAATATGTATAGTATTAGCATAGGGAGAACAGTTAGTCAGGCTACATACCCATTGCTTTCAGCTTCCTACACTACCAACCAATTTCTTCAAAGTACTGGTATAAAAATACAGGGAAATGTAATAAATGATTTCTTCTAAGTGATGTTTCCAAGTGGAAAGCTTATTGACAAAAACATAGTAACTGGTACAATGTGCTAAAGAACTGATTTATTTTCCTCTTCATTCAAAATGAACTACAGAACAATGCATGCATATAAAAACTCACAGATCTGAGTACAATATTTGACAAAGTAATTGCTAATTTCTTCTAAAACTATTTCTTTGGTATGCAATAAAGTTGCTTGTTGCAACAAATTTTCCTCAACTGCTTCTGTATATATGTAGTAAAGAAATGATGCAGAAATTTTAATGAAAGCATGAAATGTTCTGATAGCTTTGAGGATGTTTTATAATCTAAGTCTTCAAACTTTCCCATGAAGCTTTAATTCCATTGCTACTTGCCCAGGGGAAAACATATTATTCTGATTTTCATTCTGGCTCCTGAGGTTCTCAGTTGGCTTTCCTCATAGTCTTCATCCAGTTGGGAATTTCCCCGTGATTCTCTTCCTAGTCACTCTACTCTTGGGATCATCTCTTCACCGTTCTGTCTATAACCACAGAACTCATTAAAGAGAGAGGACACCCACAGTTATTCTGGACAAAGGAATGGGCATTAAGAGTTGAAAACATCTACAAGTTTCAGGTAATAGAATTTAAATCACGGTACCAGTTTTCAAGTTAAAACTAAGAAAATGAGGAAGAAAGAAAGAAAAGGAAATAAGTGAGTCATGCAGGCAGGAAGGAAGAAAGGATACCTTTCAAGAACTGGAATTCCTTTTTCTGGGTTCCATGTTGTCATTAATCTTCACGCTTTCTCTTATTTATTAAAGCTTATTCTGTAGTAACTATGTTAGTATGTGTATATTAAATCATCACCCTGTACTTCTTAAATCACGTTGCTCAACTTAGATATGGAAAAATTTGATCTGTCAATCATACTTTTATAAAGTTGGAGAAAAAAGAGATCGATGATGAATCAATGATGAATCAAAGAATCAATAATGATTGTTTTCATTCTTGAAATATATTTATTCTATATAGATATATGAATAATAGTTGGGCATACAATTTGTAAGTCAAAACTATGCTCCTTTTGACTTTTAAGGTCTCTCTCCATAATATTCTTACTCCAGTGTTGCTTTCAACAATTCTAATTTTATTTTGATTATTTTGTTTCTAGAGTCTTTGGAAGTAAATGTGCTTCTTTTTTTCTTTTTGCATTTTTTGTTTTAATTCTCTCTTTGAAAAGTTTTGGGAGTCTCTGCTTTTTCTAGATGTTCTGAAAGCTCATAAAAATGTGCTTTCATGTGAATCCTTTTTTTCTAGACTCCTGCTGGGTTCTTTTAACTTGAAAACCCTTGTACTCCAGTTCTGGAAATATATTTTGTGTTCTATTTCTTGAGTAATTTTCCACTGTCTGCTTTCTTTGCTCTCATTTTATGCAATATCTATGAGCTGAATGCCGTAATTCCTAGAGTGATTATTTAGTTTTTTTACCTCTTTTGTTCTAGTTTCCATTTCTTTATCTTTTGATCTTTCCCCCCAGGGATTCTCTCAACACCCATTTGATTTTTCTAAATGATTTTGTTTTCATTACAATAAAATGTTCTGATTTTGCTTATTTATATAAGCATCATAATTTTGCTTTAATTTTGGTTTGTAATGGATGCATTATTTCTTATCATTCTGAGGATTTCTTTTTTTTGTCAGGGTGATTCTTTTTTAAAAATTAAATTTATGTATTTTAACAGGAGGCTAATTACTTTAAAATATTGTTTTAGTTTTGCCATACAACAACATGAATCTGCCACGGGTGTACACGTATTCCCAATCCTGAACTCCATTCCATCCTCCCTCCCTATACCATCCCTCTGGGGGGATGTGCACCATCCCCCAGTGCACCAGCCCCAAGCATCAAATCCTACATCAAACCTAGACTGGTGATTCGTTTCTTATATGATATTATACATGTTTCAATGCCATTCTCTCAAATCACCCCACCCTCTCCCTCTTCCACAGAGTCCAAAAGACTGTTCTATACATCTGTGTCTCTTTAGCTGTCTCACATACAGGGTTATCGTTACCATCTTTCTAAATTCCATATATATGTGTTAGTATACTGTATTGGTGTTTTTCTTTCTGGCTTACTTCACTCTGTATAATCAGCTCCAGTTTCATCCACCTCATTAGAACTGATTCAAATGTATTCTTTATAATTGCTGAGTAATACTCCATTGTGTATATGTACCACAGCTTTCTCATCCATTCGTCTGCTGATGGACATCTAAGTTGCTTCCATGTCCTGGATATTATAAACAGTGCTGCGATGAACACTTCTGGGGTGCACGTGTCTCTTTCAATTCGGGTTTTCTCGCTGTGTATGCCCAGAAGTGGGATTGCTGGGTCATAAGGCAGTTCTATTTCCAGTTTTTAAGGAATCTCCACACTGTTCTCCATAGTGGCCGTACTACTTTGCACTCCCACCCACAGTGTAAGAGGGTTCCCTTTTCTCCACACCCTCTCCAGCATTTATTGCTTGTAGACTTTTGGATTGCAGCCATTCTGACTGGAGTGAAATGGTACCTCATTGTGGTTTTGATTTGCATTTCTCTGATAATGAATGATGTTGAGCATCTCTCCATGTGTTTGTTAGCCATCTGTATGTCTTCTTTGGAGAAATGTCTGTTTAGTTCTTTGGCCCATTTTTTGATTGGGTCGTTTATTTTTCCGGAATTGAGCTGCCGGAGTTGCTTGTATATTTTTGAGATTAGTTGTTTGTCAGTTGCTTCATTTGCTATTATTTTCTCCCTTTCTGAAGGCTGTCTTTTCACCTTGCTTATAGTTTCCTTTGTTGTGCAGAAGCGTTTAATTTTAATTAGGTCCCATTTGTTTATTTTCACTTTTATTTCCAGAATTCTGGGAGGTGGGTCATAGAGGATCCTGCTGTGATTTATGTTGGAGAATGTTTTGCCTATGTTCTCCTCTAGGAGTTTTATAGTTTCGGGTCTTACGTTTAGATCTTTAATCCATTTTGAGTTTGTTTTTGTGTATGGTGTTAAAAAGTGTTCTAGTTTCATTCTTTTACAAGTGGTTGACCAGTTTGCCCAGCACCACTTGTTAAAGAGATTGTCTTTAATCCATTGTATATTCTTGCCTCCTTTGTCAAAGATAAGGTGTCCATAGGTGCGTGGATTTATCTCTGGGCTTTCTATTTTGTTCCATTGATCTATATTTCTGTCTAAGTGCCAGTACCATACTGTCTTGATGACTGTGGCTTTGTAGTAGAGCCTGAAGTCAGGCAGGTTGATTCCTCCAATTTCATTCTTCTTTCTCAAGATTGCTTTGGCTATTCGAGGTTTTTTGTATTTCCATACAAATTGTGAAATTATTTGTTCTAGCTCTGTGAAAAATAGCGCTGGTAGCTTGATAGGGATTGCATTGAATCTATAGATTGCTTTGTGTAGTATACTCATTTTCACTATATTGATTCTTCCGGTCCATGAACATGGTATATCTCTCCATCTATTATGGCCTTTTTGATTTCTTTCACCAGTGTTTTAACGTTTTCTATATATAGGTCTTTAGTTTCTTTTAGTTAGATATATTCCTAAGTATTTTATTCTTTTCATTGCAATGGTGAATGGAATTGTTTCCTTAATTTCTCTTTCTATTTTTTCATTATTAGTGTATAGGAATGCAAGGGATTTCTGTGTGCTGATTTTATATCCTGCAACTTTACTATATCCATTGGTTAGCTCTAGTAATTTTCTGGTGGAGTCTTCAGAAAAGTTATGACCAACCTAGATAGCATATTCAAAAGCAGAGACATTACTTTGCCGACTGAGGTCCGTCCAGGCAAGGCTATGGTTTTTTCAGTAGCCATGTATGGATGTGAGAGTTGGACTGTGAAGAAGGCTGAGTGCCGAAGAATTGATGCGTTTGAACTGTGGTGTTGGAAAAGCCTCTTGAGAGTCCCTTGGCCTGCAAGGAGATCCAACCAGTCCATTTTGAAGGAGATCAGCCCTGGGATTTCTTTGGAAGGAATGATGCTAAAGCTGAAACTCCAGTACTTTGGCCACCTCATGCGAAGAGTTAACTCATTGGAAAAGACTCTGATGCTTGGAGGGATTGGGGGCAGGAGGAGAAGGGAACGACCGAGGATGAGATGGCTGGATGGCATCACTGACTTGATGGACGTGAGTCTGAGTGAACTCCGGGAGCTGGTGTTGGACAGGGAAGCCTGGTGTGCTGCGATTCATGGGGTCGCAAAGAGTCAGACCCGGCTGAGCAACTGAACTGAACTGATGTAGAGGATCATGTCATCTGCAAACAGTGAGAGTTTACTTCTTCTTTTCCAATTTGGATTCCTTTTGTTTCTTTTTCTGCTCTGATTGCTGTGGCCAAAACTTCCAAAACTATGTTGAATAGTAGTGGTAAGAGTGGACACCCTTGTCTTGTTCCTGACTTTAGGGGAAATGCTTTCAATTTTCACCATTGAGGATAATGTTTGCTGTGGGTTTGTCATATATAGCTTTTATTATGTTGAGGTGTGTTCCTTCTATTCCTGCTTTCTGGAGAGTTTTTATCATAAATGGATGTTGAATTTTGTCAAAGGCTTTCTCTGCATCTATTGAGACAATCATATGGCTTTTATTTTTCAATTTGGTAATGTGGTGTACTACATTAACTGATTTGCAGATATTGAAGAATAATTGCCTCCCTGGGATAAAGCCCACTTGGTCATGATGTATGATCTTTTTAATGTGTTGGATTCTGATTGCTAGAATTTTGTTAAGGATTTTTGCATCTATGTTCATCAGTGATATTGGCCTGTAGTTTTCTTTCTTTTTTATGTGTGTGGTATCTTTGTCAGGTTTGGTATTAGGGTGATGGTGGCCTCATGGAATGAGTTTGGAAGTTTACCTTCCTCTACAATTTTCTGGAAGAGTTTGAGTAGGATAGGCGTTAGCTCTTCTTGAAATTTTTGGTAGAAATCAACTGTGAAGCTTTCTGGACCTGGGCTTTTGTTTGCTGGAAGATTTCTGATTACCATTTCAATTTCCGTGCTTGTGATGGGTCTGTTAGGATTTTCTATTTCTTCCTGGTTCAGTTTTGGAAAGTTGTACGTTTCTAAGAATTTGTCCATTTCTTCCACGTTGTCCATTTTATTGGCATATAATTGCTGATAGTAGTCTCTTATGATCCTTTGTATTTCTGTGTTGTCTGTTGTGATCTCTCCATTTTCATTTCTAATTCTATTGATTTGATTTTTCTCCCTTTGTTTCTTGATGAGTCTGGCTAATGGTTTGTCAATTGCATTTATCCTTCCAAAGAACCAGCTTTTGGCTTTGTTGATTTTTGCTAAGGTCTCTTTTGTTTCTTTAGCATTTATTTCTTCCCTAATTTATAAGATTTCTTTCTTTCTGCTAACCCTGGGGTTCTTCATTTCTTCCTTTTCTAGTTGCTTTAGGTGTAGGGTTAGGTTATTTATTAGACTTTTTTCTTGTTTCTTGAGGTATGCCTGTATTGCTATGAACTTTCCCCTTAGCACTGCTTTTACAGTGTCCCACAGGTTTTGGGTTGTTGTGTTTTCATTTTCATTCGTTTCTATGCATATTTTGATTTCTTTTTGATTTCTTCTGTGATTTGTTGGTTATTCAGCAGCGTGTTGTTCAGCTTCCATATGTTGGAAGTTTTAATAGTTTTTCTCCTGTAATTGAGATCTAATCTTACTGCATTGTGGTCATAAAATATGCTTGAAATGATTTCAGTTTTTTTGAGTTTACCAAGGCTAGATTTATGGCCCAAGATGTGATCTATTCTGAAGAAGGTTCTGTGTGCACTTGAGAAAAAGGTGAAATTCATTGTTTTGGGGTGAAATGTCCTATAGATATCAATTAGGTCTAACTGGTCTATTGTATCATTTAAAGTTTGTCTTTCCTTGTTAATTTTCTGTTTAGTTGATCTATCCATAGGTGTGAGTGGGGTATGAAAGTCTCCCACTCTTATTGTGTCATTGTTAATTTCCCCTTTCATACTTGTTAGCATTTGTCTTACATATTGTGGTGCTCCTATGTTGGGTGCATTTATATGTATAATTGTTATGTCTTCTTCTTGGATTGATCCTTTGATCATTATATAGTGTCCTTCTTTGTCTCTTTTCACAGCCTTTGTTTTAAAGTATACTTTATGTGATATGAGTATTGCTACTCCTGCTTACTTTTGGTCTCTATTTGCACAGAATATCCTTTTACAGCCCTTCACTTTCAGTCTGTATGTGTCCCTTGTTTTGAGGTGGGTCTCTTGTAGACAACATATAATGGGGTCTTGTTTTTGTATCCATTCAGCCACTCTTTGTCTTTTGTTTGGGGCATTCAACCCATTTACGTTTAAGGTAATTATTGATAAGTATGATCCTGTTGGCATTTACTTTATTGTTTTGGGTTCGAGTTTATACACCCTTTTGTGTTTCCTGTCTAGAGAATATCCTTTAGCATTTGTTGGAGAGCTGGTTTGGTGGTACTGAATTCTCTCAGCTTTTGCTTGTCTGTAAAGCTTTTGATTTCTCCTTCATATTTGAATGAGATCCTTACTGGGTACAGTAATCTGGGCTGTAGGTTATTTTCTTTCATCACTTTAAGTATGTCTTGCCATTCCCTCCTGGCCTGAAGAGTTTCTATTGAAAGATCAGCTGTTATCCTTATGGGAATCCCCTTTTGTGTCATTTGTTGTTTTTCCCTTGCTGCTTTTAATATTAGTTCTTTGTGTTTGATCTTTGTTAATTTGATTAATATGCATCTTGTGATGTTTCGCCTTGGGTTTATCTTGTTTGGGACTCTCTGGGTTTCTTGGACTTGGGTGATTATTTCCTTCCCCATTTTAGGGAAGTTTTCAACTATTACCTCCTCAAGGATTTTCTCATGGTCTTTCTTTTGTCTTCTTCTTCTGGGACTCCTATGATTCAAATGTTGGGACGTTTAACACTGTCCTGGAGGTCTCTGAGATTGCTGTCATTTCTTTTAATTAATTTTTCTCTTTTCCTCTCTGATTCATTTATTTCTACCACTCTATCTTCTACTTCACTAATCTTATCCTCTGCCTCAATTATTCTACTATTTGTTGCCTCCAGAGTGCTTTTGATCTCATTTATTGCATTATTCATTATATATTGACTCTTTTATTTCTTCTAGGTCCTTGTTAAACCTTTCTTGCATCTTCTCAATCCTTGTCTCCAGGCTATTTATCTGTGATTCCATTTTGATTTCAAGATTTTGGATCATTTTCACTACCATTATTTGGAATTCTTTATCAGTAGATTCCCTATCTCTTCCTCTTTTGTTTGGTTTGGTGGTGATTTACCCTGTTCCTTTCCCTGCTGGGTATTCCTCTGTCTCTTCATCTTGTTTATATTGCTGCGTTTGGGGTGGCCTTTCTGTATTGTGGCCCTTTGTGGAGTTCTCTTTATTGTGGAGTTTCCTCACTGTGGGCGCTATGGGTGGGGTTGTACCGGCGGCTTGTCAAGGTTTCTTGGTTAGGGAAGCTTGTGTCGGCATTCTGGTGGGTGGAGCTGGATTTCTCCTCTCTGGAGTGCAATGAAGTGTTCAGTAGTGAGTTATGTGATGACAGTGGCTTTGGAGTAACTTTGGGCAGCCTGTATATTGAAGCTCAGGGCTGTGTTCCTGTGTTGCTGGAGAATTTGCATGGTATGTCTTGCTCTGGAACTTGTTGGCCCTTGGGTGGTGCTTGGTTTCAGTGTAGGTATGGAGGCGTTTGATGATCTCTTATTGATTAATGTTCCCTGGAGTCAGGAGTTCTCTGATGTTCTCAGGAGTTGGACTTAAGCCTCCTGCTTCTGGTTTTCAGTCTTATTTTTACAGTAGTCTCAAGACTTCTCCTTCTTTACAGCACTGTTGATAAAACATATAAGTTAAACATGAAAAGTTTCTCCACAGCAAGGGACACCCAGAGAGGTTCACAGAGTTACATGGAGAAGAGAAGTGGGAGGAGGGAGATAGAGGTGACCCGAATGAGATGAGGTGGAATCAAAAGAGGAGAGAGCAAGCTAGCCGGTAATCACTTCCTTATGTGTGCTCCACAATCTGGACCGCTCAGAGATATTCAGGGAATTATACAGAGAAGAGAAGAGGGAGGAAGGAGACAGAGGTGGCCAGGAGGATAAAAGGGGGGAATCAAAAGGAGAGAGACAGATCCAGCCAGTAATCAGTTCCCTGAGTGTTCTCCACCGTATGGAACACACAGAGATTCACAGAGTTGGATAGAGAAGAGAAGGGGAGGGAGGAGACAGAGGCGACCTGGTGGAGAAAAAGGAGAGTCCAAAGGGGGAGAGAGAAGTCAAGCCAGTAATCTTGCTCCCAAGTAAAAATGGGTACTGAATATTGGGTTCTTAAAGGTAGAAAATTGATAACAAATACCAGAAAACAAAGATTAAAAATCTAGAGTAGAGTTTGGAATTTGAAAAATACAGTATTAAAGAAAAGAAGAAAAAAAGAAAGGAAAAAAAGTCACAAAAAATTATTAAAAAAATATACATATGAAGTTTGCTTTTAAAAGATAGGGTCTTTTTTGTTTTGGATAGTAATAGTAGGTTATGAAAGTGAAAATTTAAGGAGTAATAGAGGACTTAAAAATTAAAAAATATTAGAAAAAAGGAATGATTGTAAAATAGTAAAAATATATCAAGGACTTTCTCTGGTGTTTTTGTGGGCATTGTGGGGTCAGTTAATTTTTGGATAGTTCCTTGGTCTGGCTTATATTTCTCAAGATCTATAGGCCCCTTCCTCTGTAGTTGGTACTAACTACAGGGTTTTAGTCTATTGCACCTGTCACTTCCAAGTTGGTTCCCTCTGTTTTAGCTTCTTCTGCTGCTGGTCTCTTCAGTGTCTGATTTCTGCCCTGACACAAAGGGAGGGGTGGTGGATGCTATTTTTAGGCTTACTTGTTTGTCGTGCTGTGGGGAGGGAGGGACGCTGCAAACATATAGCACTGGCAAGTGCTTGCAGTGCCTCGGGCACACTGGGCCTTCCCCTGCTCATGGCACGTGTGCCCTCCCTGCCCACACTGCTCAGGTTCTAGGTTGCTCTGCTGGGAACCGTCTGAGGCTGGCCCTGGGCTGCATGCACCTCCCAGGTCTAAGCCGCTCATGTTCAGGCACTCAGGTAGTCCTCAGAGGCACGACTCTGTTGGCCCTGCGTTTGTGCACTTCCCAGGTCTGCGCAGCTTAGGCGATGAGGTGTTTGGCGAGGGTGGTTGCTGCGACTTATAGCCTCCCCTGTCCCTGCCGCTCGGTTTTCTGGGTGTACAACCAGTGCACCTTCTCAGGCAGATGATGACTGTCCAAAAGTTCAAGTAATTTTAGCAAAGAAGCCTGCTTGCAGTTTGGTAGATAATGTCTCTCTGGGGCTGTGATTGCTCCCTTCTGGCTCTGGGTGCCTGTCACCGGAGGGGGATGGTCTTCAGCTGGCTAGATCTTTTCAGTCCTTTGTTATGTGTGCGGGCCTGGAGGTGTCTTAGGGCTTTTCATGAGGTAGCTATCCCGCAGTCTGGTTTGCTAGCCCGTTAGTTTGCTCCGATTGCCCTCAGGGCATTCAGGTCAGGTCCTTACTCTAAGCAATGCAGCCTGCGCCTCCCTGCCCAGCCTCCGCTTGCTAGTGGTGGGTGCAGGCGTCTGCACTGCTTCTCTGCTGGGAGAGTTACCACTGGGCTTGTAATCTGTGGGTTTTAATTATTTATTTTTCCTCCCTGTTACATTGCCCTCTGTGCTTCCAAGGCTCCTCACAGACTCAGCAGTGAGAGTGTTGCCTGGTCTTTGAAAACTTCTGTTTTTAAGACTCCCTTCCTGGGACGGAGCTCCGTCCCTACCTCTTTTGTCTCTTTTTTTTGTCTTTTATATTTTTTCCTACCTCTTTTCGAAGACAATGGGCTGCTTTCCTGGGTGCCTGATGTCCTCTGCTGGCATTCAGAAGTTGTTTTATGCAATTTACTTAGCGTTTAAATGTTACCTCTTATTTTCTGATTGCTCTTTACCTTCATTGTTTTCCCCTTGAGTTCCTGTGTGCTATTTTAGTTTAGTGGTTTCCTATAACGTTCTCTCAGTTTCCTATTTTTTAAAATTTTATGTGTCCTTGCTCCAGATTTATGGTTTGTGGTTACCAGGAGTTTTGTATAACATGTCTCAGATAAAATAGCCCTTCTTCTGTTAGTAGAATCTCATTGTTCATTCACCTACTATATTTATTTTGTCCTTTTCTTCTTCTACTTTATGTTCTTGTTGTCTCAAATGATCCCTTTTCATGTTGTGGGTTCATTACCAAGTCAAAGTAGCTGTAGTTATTTTTCCTGCCTTCTTTCTCTTTAATCTTTATGTTATAATTAACAACCTATTCTGATATAGAGTAGCAGTTTTCTAGTTCCATCTGTCAATTTATGACCTTACTTAAAGTTTTGTGTACTCTTGCCTTTTCAGTTCAGTAGGAAAACTCCTTTCACCGTTTCTTGTAAGGCATGTCTAGTGGTGATGAACTCTTTTAGCTTCCGTTTGTCTAAGGAAGCCTTTATTCCTTTTTCATTATTTGTAGGATAGCTATGCTGGATAAAATATTCATGGCTGAAAGTTTTTACCTTTCAATATTTTGAATATGTCATTCCACTCTCTCCTGGCTTGTAGAGTTTCTGTTGAGAAATATGCTTATAACCTAATGGCTGCTACTTTGTAGGTTACTGCATATTTTTGGCTGCCTTCCTTTAAAATTCTTTCTTTATCACTGAATCTGACAGTTTTAATATGTGTCTTGAAGAAGGTCTTTTTGCATTGAAATAACTAGGTGTTCTCTTAGCCTCATAGGCTTCAATATTTGGTTCCTTTCCTAGGTTTAGGAAGTTCTCAGCTATTAATTCTTTAAATAAATCCTCTATTTCCTTCTCCCTCTCTTTTCTTTCTGGGATCCCTTTATCTTTATGTTGTTTTTTCTAATGGACTCAGTTCTCAAATTTTTTTTTTTCACTTCAAAAAAAATCTCAGTTTTCTCTTGTCTTATACCTGAATTATTTCTAGATTTTTGTTTTCAAACTCACTAATTCTCTCTTCCATATGGTCTGCGCTCTCTCTGCTTCTTTCTACTGCATCCATCTCATTTACTGAGTTCTTCAGCTCCCAAATTTATGTTTGGTTCTTTTTTTAGAATTTCAATGTCTTCAGTAAAATATTTCTTCTCTTCATTAATTTTAATTTCTGAGCTCATTGAATTGCCTTTCTGAGTTTTCTTATAGCTTAAGTTTCTTCATGGTAGCTATTTTGATTTCTTTACCACTTAGACTGCAATCTTCTGTAGCTTTAAATTTGGTTTCTGGAGATTTTTAGACTTTGGTGATACGATATTAGCTTGGTTTTTCATGGTGCTTATCAGTTGTTCCTCTGCTGTTTCATTTGATAGTGAACACCTTTCTTATTTAGGTATAGTATTTTTTTTTTTTTTAAACCATGATTTTAGCAGTTCAACAGGTTGGTAATTAGAGACCATGCTGTTCTCTTGTTTTACAGTAGGTGATACTGTAACTCAAGTTTCTTGTCTCTCTTACCTGTATGCCTTTGGCTGTATTTGATGTTGGCACTTTCTACCCTCCACTGCCTCTCCAAGAGGTGTTGCCAGTGTCCTCTTCTTTACTGCCTGTTCTTCTGGAGTCTCTGGTGCTGTGGTGCTGATGGTGTTGCTGCTGTCACTGACATCATGGCCAGGGTACAAGGATATCCAGTACCCCTGATGTGTCTGGGGTGACCTAAGTGGCAGTCTTTGCTACTGTGGTGGGGCAAAGGGGAGTGTAGGGGGCCCTGGTCACCTCTGTCTATTGGGTGGTTGGTTTGCTCACTGTGCTGTCACTGTGGGTGGCAGAGGGGGCAGAATCATGGGCATCCCCATGGAAGTGAGGTAATGGGCCCTGCCCACACTGCTGCCCCACTCCCTGTGGCCGTGGGCAGCTCTGTAACTGGGGCTAGAGTCACATGTACCACCTCCTCTGCTGCTCCTGGGTTCTCTGGAGCTGTGGGCTCAAAGCACCACTGCAGGAGGCCTGGAACTGTGGGAGCCACCTCTGTTCTCCTTGTTCCATTTCTTCTATATGTTCTGATACAGGCACTGTTACATTTCTCACACACTCTGGCAACCTGGTGTGTTGGACAGAGGACACTTTGCTGAGTTATGGGTGTTTTACTAGCTGCACATTGAAGAGGAGAGAGAAAAAGGAGAGTCTCCTATTATCAAGCTGTTGACATCATCCTATGCAATTTTTAAATCCATGATACTGACAACTTGGATAACTAACAAAATGAGGTTGTAGTCTATTATCAGTTATTGAGGGGTAGTAGGGTTACTGGTTCAGTAACATGCTTGATTTCAAGGATAAAACATCTAGGGACTAGAAATTTATATTTGATAAATACAAATGCCCACTCTCCACCAATAAAGCTTATAGATTTAAGTGTTTGAAAGTTTTGGCTTCACTGAGATCAAAACCTATACTACAAAGTTGCTGCAAGATAGTTCTCCTTTAAGGTACAAAATTTTGGATGTTTGTGTACTTTCTTTTGAAACATCCAAAATGGCACAAGTGTCAAACATAAATCTTTTGAGGAATGAGTCTGGGCATAAATGAATAGCAAAATGAGCTTTAAATAAAACAGCTTCAAGGCAAGTATGCTAGTGGTGATCATCTTGGACATGTGTTCCTATTACAACAATGTATTGGATAAAAATTATTGAAATGTTATTAGAATTCTGTATAACCCAGGGCAGAAGCAGAATGACATCCATTTATCATTTCTGTATCATTGTGGTTTTTCTCTTTTTTTAATATTTCATTGAAAAAAGATCCTACTCTCTTTGGAGACATCGATTAAAAAATGAGCACTTTTTGCTAAAATAAAAATTTATAATGTAGACATCAAATTTATTTTCCATGCCAATAACACAAAATACATTAACGTGACATTCTAATGCCTGTCGTCTTAACCTCCCACTAAGACAGTATAATCTATGCAAATTCATGACAAAATTAAAACTTGTTTTAATGCTCCTAGAACTTCCTTTCGACATTTTATGACAGTCATTATATTTGTAGATATTTGAGTTGTACCATTGCCCAAATTCTTTTTTATACACTATGTGACTCTATCAAAAGTCTCGTTCATGAGATTATTGGTAATCCAAACATGTTTTCAATATTTTTTCTATTGTTATTAAAATTAATTGCTTATCAAGGGTGATGCTTTATAAATGTACAGTCAGGTATCAGTGAAAAAGAGTAATACTGATGAATTATAAATGGAAATAAATTTCTTAACATGAATTAATAAGGTGTAATAAATTAATTTTTCATATCTTTTGCTACTTCATTACCCACATTAATGGATTAAATGAAAAACAATTTTATGTTCCCTAAGAATTTGTTAAATCATTTGTCAAAACAGGCCATGAAAAAATCTTTTTAGATCTTCCCTTGTTTTGTTTTAATACAATTTTGACCAGATGCCACTTTTTTTTTCTCTATATTTGAGATCTGGCTTAATAATTTAATGTCTTTTGAGCAACAGATGATTCAGCTTATATCTGGATAAGGTTTTTTTCTTGTTTGTACTGAGATTGGTACTTGGGGGCAGCTGTGAAGTACCCCTGAGAGCTTGTAAATAGAGGTAATGAGATTGTTCTTTGAGAAATAAATTATAAAGTCAATAAACAGTGTATCAGAGCAGAGAAATATAGTCAAATGAAGAGAAAACCAATTTACTGGCAGGGTAAGCATAAGACTTGACTGAACACATAAGCACATCTAAAGGAAAAATAATAATCAATGGAGACATTATTCAGCCTAAAGTCAAGAAAAAGTGACCCAGAGAAGCAGGCATAGATAGTGTCAATTCTAGACACAGAGAGAATATACTGGCTAATGGACTTCTTGTGGAGAGTCATACTTCAGGCATGAATTACTGAAATTATATAACTCACTTCTGTTGTGATTCTATTTTCACTAAGGACCTTTCCCATTAAAGTTTGATTTTCTTTGAAGATCTGCCTTTGGGAGAGAGAACTTCTTTTGCTGATGTGAGATAGAACGATCCTATTTCTAATTGTAAATTAGAATTCTAATTTTATACATTATTCTCTTTTAGGTTAATTAAGTTCACTCCTTGAAAGACAGGTTGACTTAATGCTGACATTTAATATTTTCCCCCAACTTTGTTGATATAATTGACATATAACATTGCATTAGTTTAGTGTGTACAACTGACGATTTGACATGTATATATTGCAAAATGATTACCATGCTAAAGTTACTTAACACATTTATTACCTCAAATAGTTGCTACTTTTTGTGTGTGTGTGCTGAGAACTTTTAAGATTTTTTTTCTTTAGCAACTTCCAAGTATTGAATGTAGTGCCATTAATCACAGTCACCAATAGATCCTCAAGACTATTCCTCTTATAACTAGAAGCTTGTACTATTTAATCACCTTCACTCATGTTCCCTTTCCCTCCCCTTTCTCCTAGGAACCACCAATCTACTCTATATTGCTATAAGGTTTTTTGTTTTTTAATTACACATATAAGTGAGATCATACAGTATTCTCTGTTTGAATTATTTTACTTAGCATAATGCCCTCAAGATTCATCTATGTTGTTACAATTGGTAATGAACATGGGAGTGCAGTTATCTCTTCAGATCCTGTTTTAATTTCCTTTGGGTATGGAGCCAGAAGTGGACTTGCTATATGATATGGTAGTTCTTTTTTTAATTTTCCAGGAACCACTATACTGTTTTCCATAGAGGCTGTACACATTTACATTTCAAGCATCAGTATGCAAGTGTTCCCTTTTATCTGCATTCTCACTAGGACTTGTTATCTCTGTATATTTTTTTTTATAATAGTCATCCTAACAGGTAACTCATTGTAGTTTTGATTTGCATTTCTCTGATGATCAGTGAGCATTTTTTCATGTGTGTGTTGGCCAGTTGTATAGTCGTCTTTGAAAAAAATGTCTATTCTGGCACTTTGCCCATTTTTAAATGTTATTTGTTTTTCTTCTATTAAGTTGTACAATTCCCTTGCATACATTGCATATTTATTAGATATGATTTGAAAATATTTTCTTTCTTTTCATAGGTTGCCTTTTCTTTTTGTTGATGGTTTATTTTGCCTTGCAGAAGCTATATTTGGTATAATCCTGTATTATATTTTTGTTTTGTTGTTCATGCTTTTGGTGTCATATCTAACAATTCATTGCCAAAACTGTCAAGGGGATTTCCCTGTTTTCTTCTATGAGTTTTATGGCTTCAGGTCTTATTTTAAATCTTTAATCAATTTTGAGTTATTTTTGTGAGTGGTTTAAGATAAATTTCATTTTATGTATAATTTCACTTTTTGTATATGAACATCCAGTTTTTAGAGACTTGTTTTTTTCCCCATTGATGGCTGTTGGTTCCCTTGTCAATTAGTTGACTGTATTCATGTATTTTTATTTCTGAGTTCTTAATTCTGTTTCATTGGTCTGTGTGTCTGTTTTTATATCATACTGGTTTTTACTATAATGTTTTGATTACTGTAGCTTTGTAGTATAGTTTGAAACGAGGAAGTGTGATGACACCAACTTTTTTCTTTGTAAGATTGCTTTGGCTATGCAGGGTCTTTTGTAGTCCCATTCAAATTTTAAGATTTTATTTTTCCTAATTTTATAAACAATATCATTGGAGTTTGAGAGGAATATCATAATTTTTGATTGTAAGGTGATTTTAATAATATTAACTTATCTGATCCATGAACACAAGATATCTTTCCACTTCTTTGTGCCTTCTTCCATTTATTTCAACAGTGTTTTTGTGCTTTTTAGTGTATAAATCTTTTGCCTTCTTGGTTAAATTTATTTGTAAGTATTTTAGTCTGTTTGATGCTATGGTATATGGGAATGTTTCTTTATTTCTTTCTCAGATAGTTTGTTGCAGCTTATTTTTGTATGTTGATTTTGTGACCTGCAATTTTACTGAATTGGTTTATTATTTATAATAGCTTTTTGATGAAGTTTAGGGTTTTCTAAGTATAAGATAAAGCCATCTGCAAACAAACAATTTTACTTCTTCCCTTCCAGTTTGGGAGCTTTTTGTTTTTTGTTCTAGTCTGATTTCTCTGGCTAGGACTTTCAGTACTATGTTAAATAGAAGTGGTAAGACTAAGAATCCTTTCTTGTTCCTGCTCCTGGTAAAATAAAGTTTTCAGTCTTTAATAATTTAGTATAGTGTTACTGCACAAGGTGGGAGACCTGGGTTCAATCCCTGGGTTGGGAAGATCCCCTGGAGAAGGGAAAGGCTACCCACTCCAGTATTCTGGCCTGGAGAATTCCACGGACTGTATAGTCCATGCGGTCACAAAGAGTTGGACATGACTGAACGACTTTCACATCACATCACGTTTAGCTACGAGTGGCATTTTGGTTTTTAGCTTACATGTCTGATGACGAGACACACTTCTTAATGATTTTACCACCATAAATTCAATTCTGAGATGTCTAGGAGGAGAAGGATAGAGAAAGAGAGGATGCTTTTTAGTGAGGCTCAATTTCACTGTTGATGCTGAAGCTCCAATACTTTGGCCATTAGATGTAAAAAGCCAACTCACTGGAAAAGACTCTGATGCTGGCAAAGACTGAAGGCCAAAGAGAAGGGGCAGCAGAGGATGAGATGGTCCATTGAGCCATTGAGATCACTGGCTCAATGGGCATGAATTCTGGAGCAAACTCCAGAAGGTAGTGGAGGATAGAGGAATCTGGTATACTGAAGTCCATAGGGTCCCAAAGAGTCAGACACAACTTAGTCATTGAACAACAATAACAATTTCACCATTTTCTTTGAAAATTTTTTTTAAATTAATTTTTTTATTGAAGGATAATTGCTTTACAGAATTTTGTTGTTTTCTGTCAAACCTCAATATGAATCATCTCCCTTTTGAACCTCCCTCCCATCTCCCTCCCCATCCCACCCCTTTAGGTTTATACAGAGCCCCTGTTAGAGTTTCCTGAGCCATACAGCAAATTCCCATTAGCTATCTATTTTACATATGGTAATGTAAGTTTCCATGTTACTCTTTTCATACATCTCACCCTCTCCCCATAGCCACAAGTCTATTTTCTCTATGTCTGTTTCTCCATTGCTGCCCTGTAAGTAAATTCTTCAGAACCATTTTTCTAGATTCTGTATATGTGCATTACAATAAGATATTTATCTTTCTCTTTCTGACTTACTTCACTTTGCACAATAGGTTCTAGGTTTATCCACCTCATCAGAATTGGCTCAAATGTGTTGCTTTTTATGGCTGGGTAATATTCCATTGTGTATACGTACCACGACTTCTTTATCCCTTCACCTGTCGATGGGCGTCTAGGTTGCTTCCATGTTCTAGCTATTGTAAATAGTGCTACAATGAACAATGGGATACACATGTCTTTTTCAACCCTGGTTTCCTCAGGGTATATGCCTAGTAGTGGAATTGCAGGGTCATATAAATGGCAAGCCACTCCAGTGTTCTTGCCTGGAGAATCCCAGGGACTGGGGAGCCTGGTGGGCTGCCATCTATGGGGTCGCACAGAGTCCGACATGACTGAAGCGACTTAGCAGCAGTAGCAGCAGCAGCATGGTGATTTTATTCCTAGTTTTTTATGGAATCTCCATACTGTCTTCCACAGTGGCTGTATCAATTTACATTCCCACCAACAGTGCAAGAGTTTTCCCTTTTCTCCACACCCTCTCCAGCATTTAATGTTTGTAGACTTTCTGATGATGGCCATTCTGACCGGTGTGAGGTGATGTCTCACTGTGGTTTAGATTTGCATTTCTCAAATAATGAGCTATGTTCAGCATCTTTACATGTATTTGTTAGCCATCTGTATGTCTTCTTTGGAGAAATGCCTGTTTAGGTATTTTTCACCACTTTTTGATTGGGTTGTTTGTTTTCCTGGTATTGAGTTGTATGAGCTGCTTGTATATTTTGGAAATTAATCCTTTGTCAGTTGTTTCATTTGCTAGTATTTTCTCCCATTCTGAGGGTTGTCTTTGCACCTTACTTATAATTTCCTTTGCTGTGCAAAAGCTTTTAAGTTTAATCAGGTCCCACTTGTTTATGTTTATTTTTATTTCTGTTACTCTAGGAGGTGGGTCATAAACAAATTGAAAGATAAAAACCATATGACAATCTAAATTGAATTGAATTGAATTGAATTTGTCACTCAGTCGTGTCCGACTCTTTGCGACCTCATGGACTGCAGCCCACCAGGCTCCTCTGTCCATGGGATTTTCCAGGCAAGAGTACTGGAGCGGGTTGCCATTTCCTTCTCCAGGGGATCTTCCCGACCCAGGGGAATGAACCCGGGTCTTCCGCATTGTAGGCAGACTCTTTTACCGTCTGAGCCACCATGGAAATACGATGCAGAAAAGGCCTTTGACAAAATTCAACACCCATTTATGATTAAAATTCTTCAAAAAATGGCCATAGAAGGAACCTACCTCAACATAATAAAGGACATATATGATAAGCATACACAAACATTATTCTCAATGGTGAGAAACTGAAAGCCTTCCCGCTAAGATCAGGAACAAAACAAAGGTGTCCACTTTCACCACTATTATTGAACATAGTCCTGGAAGTCCTAGCTACAGCAGTCAGAGGGAAAAAATAGAAATAAAAGGAATCAAGACTGGAAAAGAAGTAAAGCTCTCACTGTTTGCAGATGACATGGTACTGTACATAGAAAACCCTAAAGATAGTATCAGAAAATTGCTAGAGCTAATCAGTGAATTTAGCAAAATTGCAGGATACAAAATCAATACACAGAAATCACTTACATTTCTATATACTAACTGAAAAATCAGAAAGATAACTTAAGGAATCAATCCCATTCACCATTGCAACAAAAATTCTTTATATAAAACTTAAAGGCACAGTGGGACTTCTCATTTTTGCTTAAGAAACATTGTTCAAAATTTGGTTTAAACTCTGTTTATTATGCTTTTGCTGTAATCAATTCTTTTATCTATGTGATAGATCAGTGGCATATTCAATGATGTTATAGTGATATGGGCTATAACAGAGTACTATAAAGGTTTTCATTTTCACGTACAAGTATATATATATATATGTGTGTATATATATATATATATATATATATATATATATATATAGTATATATGTTGAGAGGCATTCTAAAGGAGATCAGTCCTGGGTGTTCTTTGGAAGGAATGATGCTAAAGCTGAAACTCCAATACTTTGGTCACCTCATGAGAAGAGTTGATTCACTGGAAAAGACTCTGATGCTGGGAGGGATTGAGGGCAGGAGGAGAAGGGGACGACAGAGGATGAGATGGTGGGATGGCATCACGGACTCAATGGACGTGAGTCTGAGTGAACTCCGGGAGTTGGTGATGGACAGGGAGGCCTAGCGTGCTGCAACTCATAGGATCGCAAAGAGTCAGACACGACTGAGCGACTGAACTGAGCTGAACTGAACTGAGAGGCAATCAATAAAAATGAAAAAACTCCATATGTAAAAACGGTTAGCATGACATCTTCTTATTTTTGGTCTGTATTTTAGGGTTTGTAATTTCACTTTAATTTTCTCTTGATCCTTTCAAGCACTGTGTAAAAGATATATGAAAAGTATCACTATTTTCAGTAGATTATGAAACTGTGACTCAGAGTTTAATTGACTAGCCACAGTTGCACAACTCAGAAATCGCAGCCAGCACAAGCAGTTATGCCTCCAAACACTAAACTATCCCTCTTCCAATTGTTTTACTCTTCCTTGTGTATAGAATTAAAGGGTGCGGGGAACCCAGATGCCAGAAGCTAAATATTGAATAAAGTGCATTAAAAAAATCCTTAAATTTGACTAAAGTGTAATATGAGAGAAAAAATGATTTTTAATTAACTCATTCATGAAATTTTTATCATATGCCTGCCATGTGTCAAGCACTGAGGTAAGTACTAGAGATTCAATGGGGTAGAAGGCAAGTAGGGTTCCTGCTATCATCAAACCAATGGTTTAGGGAGGAAAACAGTCATTATGCACATGATCAAACAATTGACTGTGTAAGTGTGATTGTGATACAGACTGTGGGCTTGAGAACTTCTCCTGGGAGTGACATTTAAGCTGACACCAGTTGGAAAGAAAGTTAGCCAGATGCAGGACATGGGCGAGGAAAGAGTCTTTCTATCCAGGAAATATACCAAGTTTAACTTAATTATCTTAAATTAAAACAGAGAAAATTGAATTCTTCTTAAACAACTTTTTGTCAATATCCAGATTCTGACATGAGAAAGATATAATGTGGGAGAAAGAAGGAAAGAGATGGTGATTTAAATAAGCTGATCCTTGATAATTAATTACCATGGTTTCTTGATTCTCATTAACATAGTATTTAGCTGAAACTTTGAATAAGGAAAGCCCCACAAGGTGGCCATCAGAGGGCAGACACATTGAAACGATGATCACCGAAAACTAGTCAATCTAATCACACTAGAACCACAGCCTTGGCTAACTCAATGAAACTAAGCCATGCCCTGTGGGGCCACCCAAGACAGGTGGGCATGGTGGAGAGGTCTGACACAATGTGGCCCACTGGGAAAGGGAACGGCAAACCACTTCAGTATTCTTGCCTTGAGAACCCCATGAACAGTAGGAAAAGGCAAAATGATAGGATACTGAAAGAGGAATTCCCCGGGTCGGTAAGTCCCCAATATGCTACTGGAGATCAGTGGAGAAATAACTCCAGAAAGAATGAAGGGATGGAGCCAAAGCAAAAACAATACTCAGCTGTGGATGTGACTGTGATAGAAGAAAGGTCCAGTGCTGTAAAGAGCAATATTGCATAGAAACTTGGAATGTCAGGTCCATGAATCAAGGCAAATTGGAAGTGGTCAAACAGGGGATGGCAAGAGTGAATGTTGACATTCTAGGAATCAGCGAACTAAAATGGACTGGAATGGGTGAATTTAACTCAGATGACCATTATATCTACTACTGAGGGCAGGAATCCCTTAGAAGAAATGGAGTAGCCATCATGGTCAACAAAAGAGTCCAAAATGCAGTACTTGGATGCAATCTCAAAAATGACAGCATGATCTCTGTTCGTTTCCAAGGCAAACCATTCAATATCACAGCAATCCAAGTCTATGTCCCAACCAGTAACTCTGAAGAAGCTGAAGTTGAATGGTTCTATGAAGACCTACAAGACCTTTTAAAACTAACACCCCAAAAAGATGTTCTTTTCATTCTAGGGGACTGGAATGCAAAAGTAGGAAGTCAAGAAACACCTGGAGTAACAGGCAAATTTGGCCTTGGAATACAGAATGAAGCAGGGCAAAGACTAATAGGGTTTTGCCAAGAAAATGCACTGGTCATAGCAAACACCCTCTTCCAACAACACAAGAGAAAACTCTACACATGAACATCACCAGATGGTCAACACCGAAATCAGACTGGTTATATTCTTTGCAGCCAAAGAAGGAGAAGCTCTATACAGTTAACAAAAACAAGACCAGGAGCTGACTGTGGCTCAGATCATGAACTCCTTATGGCCAAATTCAGACTGAAATTGAAGAAAGTAGGGAAAACCACTAAACCATTCAGGTATGACCTAAATCAAATCCCTTATGATTATACAGTGGAAGTGAGAAATAGATTTAAGGGCCTAGATCTGATAGATAGAGTGCCTGATGAACGATGGAATGAGGTTCATGACATTGTACAGGAGACAGGGATCAAGACCATCCCCATGGAAAAGAGAGGCAAAAAAGCAAAATGGCTGTCTGGGGAGACCTTACAAATAGCTGTGAAAAGAAGAGAGGTGAAAAGCAAAGGAGAAAAGGGAAGATATAAGCAAAGGAGAAAAGGAGATATATAAACATCTGAATGCAGAGTTCCAAAGATTAGCAAGAAGAGATAAGAAAGCCTTCCTCAGCAAATAATGCAAAGAAATAGAGGAAAACAACAGAGTGGGAAAGACTAGAGATCTCTTCAAGAAAATTAGAGATACCAAGGGAACATTTCATGCAAAGATGGGCTTGATAAAGGACAGAAATGGTATGGACCTAACAGAAACAGAAGATATTAAGAAGAGGTGGCAAGAATACACAGAAAAACTGGACAAAAAAGATCTTCACGACCCAGATAATCATGATGATGTGATCACTCACCTAGAGCCAGACATCCTGGAATGTGAAGTCAAGTGGGCCTTAAAAAATATTACTACAAACAAAGCTACTGGAGGTGATGGCATTCCATTAGAGCTCTTTCAAATCCTGAAAGATGATGCTGTGAAAGTGCTGCGATCAATGTGCCAGCAAATTTGGAAAACTCAGCAGTGGCCACAGGATTGGAAAAGGTCTGTTTTCATTCCAATCCCAAAGAAAGGCAATGCCAAAGAATACTCAAACTACTGCACAATTGCACTCATCTCACATGCTAGTAAAGTAATGCTCAAAATTCTCCAAGCCAAGCTTCAGCAATATGTGAACCTTGAACTTCCAGATGATCAAGCTGGTTTTAGAAAAGGCAGAGGAACGAACCAGAGATCAAATTGCCAACATCTGCTGGATCATCGAAAAAGAAAGAGAGTTCCTAAAAAGCATATATTTCTGCTTTATTGACTATGCCAAAGCCTTTGACTGTGTGGATCACAAGAAACTGTGGAAAATTCTGAAAGAGATGGGAATACCAGACCACCTAACCTGCCTCTTGAGAAACCTAAATGCAGGTCAGGAAGCAACAGCTAGAACTGGACATGGAACAACAGACTGGTTCCAAAGAGTAAAAGGAGTACGTCAAGGCTGTATATTGTCACCCTGATTATTGAACTTCTATGCAGAGTACATCATGAGAAACACTGGGCTGGAAGAAGCACAAGCTGGGATCAAGATTGCTGGGAGAAATATCAATCACCTCAGATATGCAGATAACACCACCCTTATGGCAGAAAGTGAAGAGGAACTAAAAAACCTCTTGATGAAAGTGAAAGAGGAGAGTGAAAAAGTTGGCTTAAAGCTCAACATTCAGAAAATGAAGATCATGGCATCTGGTCCCATCACTTCATGGGAAATAGATGGGAAACAGTTTAAACAGTGTCAGAATTTATTTGTTTGGGCTCCAAAATCACTGCAGATTGTGATTGCAGTCATGAAATTAAAAGATGCTTACTCCTTGGAAGAAAAGTTATGACCAACCTAGATAGCGTATTCAAAAGCAGAGACATTACTTTGCCAACAAAGGTCCATCTAGTCAAGGCTATGGTTTTTGCAGTGGTCATGTATGGATGTGGGAGTTGGACTTTATTATAAAGAAAACTGAGCACTGAAGAATTGATGCTTTTGAACTGTGGTGTTGGAGAAGACTCTTGAGAGTCGCTTGGACTGAAAGGAGATCCAACCAGTCCATTCTGAAGGAGATCAACTCTAGGATTTCTTTGGAAGGAATGAAGCTGAAGCTGAAACTCCAACACTTTGGCCACCTCATGCGAAGAGTTGACTCATTGGAAAAGACTTTGATGCTGGGAGGCATTGGGGGCAGGAGGAGAAGGGGACGACAGAGGATGAGATGGCTGGATGGCATCATGGACTCGATGGACATGAGTCTGAGTGAACTCCGGGAGCTGGTGATGGACAGGGAGGCCTGGTGTGCTGTGATTCATGGGGTCTCAAAGAGTCGGACAAGTCTGAGCGACTGAACTGAACTGAACAGCATATTGTATTGCAGTGAAAATGATTAGTTAGAGGTTCAAACATAATTTTTTTTTAAACAATTGTCTTTATAAGTCACTTAATCATTCATGATAGACAAGAGAAACCACAAAAGACAACAATTCTAAGACCTTCAGCTTTAAGTGCCCCAAAATTCATTAGTATAGGAGGAAGTGATGGGAAAAGTGTAAAATTATTTTTTCTAACCTTCTCAGTTATTGTTAGTTGGATTTGCTTTGAATTAATCCTTCTTGATAGCGTAGAAATATTTTGAAGGGGTCTTCATAGAGAGATAATAATAGGTATCATCAAGACAAAGCAGAAATAACCAGAAATTACTCTGAAAAAAAAAATTTGACCATAGGAGACTGAATAGCTTTCATTGTAAGTAGAAAAATAAATAGAACCTAGAGCTGGATTAACTGGAAGCAGGAGAACAGATTTATTTATTTTTGCCAATTATTAAAAATATTTAAAAATGAACTTACCTTTTTAAAAAGACATTTTTATGCCCATGTCTTTTCTGATTATAATAATATGTGCTTGTTTTGTAAAGTTGGAAAATAAAAACAAAATATTTTAGGTTTCATGGTAGAAACAATAGTAGCTAGTGATTAAGTTAGAGTAATTCAACAACTAGGTACCAATTGCATTTTAATATATTTCCTTCAAGTCCTTTAAAAATGTGCATGTGTGCTAAGTTGCTTCAGTTGGGTCTGACTCTTTGTGACACCGTGGGCCTCCAGACTCCTCTGTCCATGGGATTTCCCGGGCAAGAATATTGGTGTGGGTTGCCATTTCCTTCTTCATCAGGTTTGTGTACATATAACTAAATATAAAAAAACTGACACAGTACTGTGTATAACAGTTCAGATTTTTGTAAGTTATGAACTTTTGCACATAATATTAAATATTGAATTTAAATTTTTATTTCTATACCTTACTGTACTTTAACATGTAGATGTGCTATGCATTATTTACCTATTGTTAGATATCTTGAATGTACTATTTTTTTTTTTTGCCTTCATAAGTAATGCTTAAGTAAACAACCTCTTAAGGGTGTGATTTTTTTGTATATAAAAGAATATTTAAAATATATTAGGAATATTTAAAATATATTTTAATGTTTATACGGCAAGTATGAATGTTTAGAATGTATTTATATGTATTATAAAATTGCATGTTTGTATGCCTCATTTCTATAACAGTATGTAAAAAATTTATGTTCATTTGTTTTCATGCCTAACAATAATGAATATAAATGCACATTTCATTACATCTTATAAACCTTAAAAATCAATCATTAAATTGTATCTAATAATAAGGACAGACTGAAGTACTATGTTTGCATTCTTCCTTACCTAAAATCCTTGAACTTGCAGAAAATTTATTAAAAAAAAATTAACCTGTAGCAGCATTGAAGTTAAAATAAGGAAACCATCAGCAGATAAGATTTTGGTAGAAGTTCCTGGAAATAAAAAAAGCAGATGCCTTTGGGCTCTTGGAGAAATGAGAGAAGGAAAAAACTTAGCTCAAAACTATTGGGAAAGCTACTGCAGAAAGAGGGAACGATTCCAGGGATATTTCAAGTTTAGAGTCAACACATAGAAAGGGAGGTGATGTGTGTGCAGGAGTTATCAACTGAAATATGCTTGTGTGTTTGCACTTCCATCCTTAGATTTCTCTTGAAATGAACTGAGGTGTCTACAGTGAGCACCTAGAGTGAATGTCACTACTTTTCCCCCCTAATTTAATTGCCTGTACCATCCCTTCCACCTCAGGGCAAAGCTATAAAAAAGAGGAAGAACAGTCTGGTTGCTTCTCCAATTTTGTCTACTTTTCTTGGCTTTGTGTATTCTTTATTTTATTTTATTTTATTTATTTATTTATTTTAGTTTTTTATTTTTTTTAATTTTAAAATCTTTAATTCTTACATGTGTATTCTTTAGAACCCTTGAGTAATTTTTTGTATTTGCCCAGAGTATATATTTGTTACCAGCATAAACCAGAGGCTTGATCTGAACTGAGTATATCACCATACAAGAGACAAAATTCTTTACTTTAGTTCTTGTATCTAGCATAGTAGCATAATAATTTTGTATGGTTGCTACTTTTAAATTTGTTTTTAAATGAAATGTACTGTAAAAGGTGATTAATTGAACTGTATACCATGTAAAGAGTGATATAGGTTTATAAACTTAAATGTAATTACCTCTAAAAATATTGAGTAACATAAGCAAGTATAATTTGTTTCAAACAGAAACAAAATAGAAAATGTATATTTGAGTAAATTTATCTATTTTAAAATTTTAGAATAAGTTTAATACCATGTAAGACAAATATCTTTTCATTATTCTTCTCTTTCTCACTTTTTTTCTTAAAGATATTATATGAAGAAGTTTAAAGAAGTTCTGTTTCATTGTTTAGGCAACAGAGAATAAATGAGAGTCTATTCCCCAAGCTATATTGTGATTCTTTGACCTTCAGTTACTTAAATGATACTATTTTTAGCCTGAAAGTCTGTTTTTTTCTATTGCCAGTCATGAACTTCATGATAAAGATCTGGGACAGTTATAAAATTCGCAACTTTGACCAAAACATACGTGGCCTCAGATTGAAGAGAGAGAAGTTAAAGCCAAAGAAAACTGACAGCTGTCTTGCCCCCCCCGCCCCTGCCCCACACACAGAGCTGTTGCCTTGTGCTCAAACCACAGGAGATTCAAAGCCAGCTCAGCATTTCCCAGAGCCTGATATTTCATCACAACTCTGTCAGCACAGCTTGATCAATGTCTTCAAGGTAAATGCGGAGACAAACGCATGATTAACTTCAAGTATTTGTCACTGAGACCAAACTTGGAACAGTCCTGGGCAGGGTGATGGATGTCACAGAGAAGCCTCTTTGTATCTGCCAGTCAAATGCAGTGAGTGTGAAAGTATTTAATGATATAGAAGAATCCTCATTGCTCACCTTCAACTTCCTTGAATTTTCCTGGGCAGTGCTAATATTCCGCAGTGCCAAGTGAATGTGTGGCCAGGAAAGGGGAGTTAAGGACACAGAAGGAAGAAGTAAAGACACATTCACCTCAATTTACCTCAATATTTGGACTTCCCAGGAATCATTTTCTCTTCCTATGCCATTTTACAAAATAAAACATACACATGTATGTAACTGAATAACCTTGCAAGGTGGAACCAACTTAGGATTTGGATCCAGAAGACCTGGGTTTGGTCTCAGTTCTGCAACTCACTAGATGTGAGACCTTCAGCAAGTTGTCTGTCTACATGTTGCAAGTTTCATTATTCTCATCAATAAAGTGGGAACAATAAAGCCTGATTCATAGGCTTTCATTACAATTGCATGCAAGTACCTGGAATGCAGCAGGAAAGGCCTTAACAAGGTTTAAAAGAAAAAGCACAGATAAATGTTTATTTGTACATTTTTACATTTGTGTGGAAGGAAAGTCAGGGGATTCTTCTCTACTGCTTGTCAAACCAAGCAGAGGCTATTTACAGTACTAGTTTTACTAATAAAGTTCAAATAGTAAACAATTATAGTTTTATTATACACACACACACACACACACACACACACAAACACATACTGGGCTTTCCAGGTGGCGCTCATGGTAAAGAATCCACCTGCCAGTACAAGAGATGTAAGAGATGTGGGTTCAATCCCTGAGTGGGGAAGATCCCCTGGAGGAAGAAATGGCTACCCCTCCAATATTCTTGCCTGAAAAATCCCATGGACAGAGGAGCCTGGAGGGCTACAATTCATGTTGCAGAGTCAGACACAACTGAGCATCTGAGCATGTATACGTATATGTATGTATATATATATATATATATATATATATACACACAGGTTTTTTTTTTTTTTTAAATGAAGTGTTTCTGTACTGTTAGGCAAATGCTACATTAATTAGTGCTCTAGCAGAAAGAGTGGAGAAGGCAATGGCACCCCACCCCAGTACTCTTGCCTGGAAAATCCCGTGGACGGAAGAGCCTGGTAGGCTGCAGTCCATGGGGTCGAGAAGAGTTGGACACGACTGAGCGACTTCACTTTCACTTTTCACTTTCATGCATTGGAGAAGGAAATGGCAACCCACTCCAGTGTTCTTGCCTGGAGAATCCCAGGGACGGCGGAGCCTCATGGGCTGCCGTCTATGGCGTCGCACAGAGTCAGACATGACGGAAGCGACTTAGTAGCAGCAGCAGTAGCAGAAGGAGTGTCAAAACTATGGTCTTTGTTTTATTTAGAAAACATGCTGCTTTCTGGTGAGGCTTTTTCCATCATTCTGATGTAATCTGCTGACTTTTTAAATATTACAATATCATAATGACATTTATAAATCATAATTCTTTTAATAAATAATCTTCTGCTATGTTCAGTGGCTGAAGAATATTACTTGCTATATATTTGCAAAATGGCTAGTTTCTTTTTTGATCATTTAATGGGGATGTTGGAGAATAATTTGACTTCTAAGATTCTAATTTGCTGTTAAAAGATTCCAGTTTGTATTCTTCTGTAAGACCACCCCAACTGGAGACGATGATTCCTTTGGCAAAGATGCTAAACTCTCTAGGATTCATCTAATTCAGGAGCACTGGTTTTTGTTTTTTTTTTTAATCTCATTCTGAGTAAGTGTGGTGTTAGATGTGGGGGAAATCACAGTCTTTGTGGGAATGGGCAATATAGTTCTAAAATTAGTGGTTTTGGGAGTCAAAGCTTTCAGTTTCAGGCTCAATTTCACATAAACTTTCTAGACAGTGTTGGGGCATCACCTACATCTGCTGAATTAATTTGTACTTTGTTGCCTTCCTGAGGGAGTTTGAAAATGTGAAAATCTGTAACTAAATTTGGGAAAATATTTTTATCATAAAGATGAAGCCAAATTTCTTCAAACCATGTATGTTTATATTTTAAAAAAAAACTTTGTTTAATAGACTACTTAAGCCTATAATACTTTTCTTCTGTAACACCAGTCTCACTCTAAAAACGATTAGGAAACCTCCTTGAATGTATTATAATGTATATATGCATATGTGTAATATACATATATGTATAAATATATATGTAGATGTTTTATACATATGCTATTTTATGTATACATGTATATGTATGAATGTATAAATCTCTATGTATGATTTCTCTGTGTGCATGTGTAGAATATATTAAAACAGGGCTTTTACTCTCCTGTCAGCTGAAGCCCCACGGCAAAATGCTGAATTCCGTGCACAAACTCTGTATTGACAACTGTCAATTGTCCCAGTAGATTTGTACCAGTAGAAAGACAAATATACTTGTTGGGTCAATCAGATAAGATTCCTTTTCCAAATAATACAGAGGAAAGTTTGTACAGTCAGCAGCTGTCCTCAGGACATTTATGGAGGTATTAGCTTCCAGATGTCAGCAGGGCAGACAGCTGTGAGGGGCAATGCCTGAGTCAGTGAGAGCCCGCCAGCATCTCGGGAGGGACACCAGTCAACCCCCTTCCCCAAGTCAGCGTTCTACATGCTGTAAGTGTGAGGCTGGGGCATGTCTATAGACCATACCTAAGTCATCCGGATGTGTGCTGAGAGGCCCTCTCTTCTGAGATAGGTGTATTTATCTCATAAATCTCAGGTTTAGACAACACATAAGGTGATTGCTGAAAAAGACAGAGAGCAGAACCCTCGGGCATGAATACATGTCTCATTTATCACTTGTCCTTTCCTGGCTGAGCAAGCCCCATCCAGATAAACTCCTGAACTTGAGGCTCTAGAATGGGAACCAGGGCTGCTTCCCCAGAGCTCCCTGGAAGCTGTGTTGACAGAATTTTAGACCAGCCGTGGGGTTATTCTTCAATCAGCAATGTGGCTGTATTTGTTTTTTTACTCTTTCCTTAACTTGATGGCTTGTTCTGGAATTTCATTTCTTATTTTCTTCAGGTTTCTGGATATTTTTTAGTGGGAATGATTCAGAGATCTGTGCCTTTGTAGGACTGAGAAATATAAAATACCTCCCTCTGTTTCTCCATCCCTTCACTGTCCAAGGAAATGTATCCAGTTGGAACAAGGAAGTTTGCAGTCCTGTCAGCACTCTCAGAGTTCTAGTGAAGTGAAGAAGCACAAAATGACAATTTTTGAAATTAGAATTGACATATTTACACTGCTGCTGCTGCTGCTGCTAAGTCGCTTCAGTCATGTCCGACTCTGTGCGAGCCCACAGACGGCAGCCTATTAGGCTCCTCTGTCTCTGGGATTCTCCAGGCAAGAACACTGGAGTGGGTTGCCATTTCCTTCTCCAATGCATGAAAGTGAAAAGTGAAAGTGAAGTCGCTCAGCCGTGCCCGACTCTTAGCGACCCCATGGACTGCAGCCCACCAGGCTCCTCCGTCCCTGGGATTTTCCAGGCAAGAGAACTGGAGTGGGGTGCCGTTGCCTTCTCCTCATATATACACTACCATGTGTTAAATAGCTAGCAGACAGCTGCTGTATAGCACAGGGAGCTCAGCTTTGTGCTCTGTGATGACCTGGAGGGGTGGGATTGATGGGCAGGGAGGCTCAAGAGGAAGTGGATATATGTATCCATATAGCTGATTCACTTCTTTGTACAGCAGAAACTGACAAACACAGCACTGTAAAGCAATTATATCCAAGAAAAAACAAACCAAAAAAATGGGGCAAAATATTAAGGAAAGGTTCAATTCAGTTCAGTTGCATCCAACTCCTTATGACACCATGGACTGCAGCACACCAGGCCTCCCTGTCCATCACCAACTCCCAGAGCTTGCTCAAACTCATGTCCATCTAGTCAGTGATGCCATCCAACCATCTCATCCTCTGTCGCCCCCTTCTCCTCCTGCCTTCAGTCTTTCCCAGCATCAGGGTCTGGGTAAAGAGTGTTCACCATAATATATTTTTGCAACCTCTTGTGAGTTTGAAATTATTTCCAAATAAAAAGTTTCAAAGTTAAAAAAATAAAGTAGTTGACAACCATCCCAGTAATCTCCAAGCTTTATGTTAATTCTTCATTTGGCTTGTATTGGCAGTTAAGGGATAGACTATTTAAAATAGATGAGTGCAGAAATGCCTTCCTATATCAGATGGAAAACTTCTTTAGCAAATATTGTAGAAATAAAAGTACTTTTGGATAACTCTGAGACCTAAACTGTTAAAAATTCAAAATGGTATAGGATCAAATAAATATGTAAGTAGGTCCGCTGATATAGCCTTGATATTTTTACAGTTTTAGCCAGTGGTTTGTGTTCCTCAGTACAGCAGCTCAATGGGACCATACCAGCACTGATTTCCAAGGCAACTTCCTGGCATGATCTTTGGCTTACTTCTCAATATTACTCCTATTTCTGTGCATTCTCATAGTTTGCTGGTCGCTTCTTGGACTCCTGTTCCTTCTAAGTCATTTGCTTTCACTTTTCAACCTCTGACTGCCTCACATGGGTTGGGTGTCCATTACCCACACCAGATAGCTCAGTGAATATTTGTAGTCTTCCACTGGAGTGAGTCAAGCTGCAAGGCATGTGAAGAAAGGGAAGGGGAAAAAATAGATGAGTTGGCATGGGTGGCTCTGCCTTTGTATGCACTTTCTTTTAGGTGCTCAACATAAACTCTAAATGGGCCAAAGACTGTTAATATTTGAAAAGATTCCCAGCCCTTTCAATATCTTCTGCTCTTTTTATATTATTAAAAGCAACTGAAGGGCAGTGGTTCATGTGATTTTCCCTCTCTTCTTTTGCAATGACAATTTTTTGCAGAGCTGGTTAAAGGCAAAGTGAAAAAAAAGAAGCAGCTTTCCTTATTCAGCTTCTGGGTTTTGCCAGTACATCCTGTGTGATTCTGATCAATTGTATAACATCTCATCTGTAAAATGTAATATTGCTGCTCCTCAGGATTATGGATTCAATAGGTAGTTTGTGATCTTCTACTTTGGTCCTGTATTCTGGGGTCGGAGCAATGAATGAAAGAGATAAAGGCCCTGGCCTTGAGGTATTTATATTCCAGAGAGACATACAAAATGTAAATAAATAAGTAAAATATATAGTTCATCAGCCAACTCAGTGGACAACAGATGAGCCAACTGTAGGGGACAGTGAAAGGGAAGCCTGGCATGCTATAACTCATGGGTTACAAAGAGCTGGACATGAACTTAGCAACTGAGCAACAACAAATAGTTCATTAGATGGTGATAAACCCTTGAGTGAAAACATAATTGAGACATGGGTGGGGAGAGTGGGAGACTTGTATAATGACAAACACTCGTTCAGAAATGCCTTCTCTGAAACCTTAATCAACTTGAGAAAAGACTGAGGGAAGAAAATAAGTGAGGGAATTCTTTCCCTCTTTATCTGCCAACTAATTTTATGTCACAAGCATGATAGTGGTTGTGGTTTAGTCGCTCAGTCTTTTCCAACTTTTTGCTACCCCATAGACTGTAGGCACCAGGCTCCTCTGTCCATGGGTTTTCCTAGGCAAGAGTAATAGCATGGGTTGCCATTTTCTTCTCCTGGGCATCTTGCTGACCCAGGGATCAAACCCGAGTCTCCTGCATTGCAGGTGAATTTTTTACTGCTGAGTCATCAAAGAAGTCCCATTAGGAACATGTGGCTCCCCTAAATCAGAAAATTTTGCCTATTTTATTTACTGCTGTATTTCCAGCACCTAGAATAGTATCTGGTATTCAGAGAAGGTACGCTGGTAGCTCAAGTGGTGAAGAATCCCCCTGCAATGCAGGAGACGCTGGTTCAATTTCTGGGTTGTGGAAGATCCACTGGAGAAAGGGTAGGCTACCCACTCCAGTATTCTTGGGCTTCCCTGGTGGCTCAGCAGGTAAAGAATCTGCCTGCAACGTGGGAGACCTGGGTTTGATCCTGGGTTAGGAAAATCCCCTGGAGAATGGAACGGTCACCCACTCCAGTGTTCTGGCCTGGAGGATTCCATGGACTGTATAGTCCACGCAGTTGCAAAGAGTCAGCCACTACTGAGCGACTTTCACTTTCATATAAATAGTTGGTGAATGAATGGATAAATGGACAAGCCAGTAAACTGGGAAAGTAACTGGGAAGGTAGGAGGAGAACAGAGCAATTGTCTTGGAGGTCAGTTGAAGAAAGCGTGAAGGAGGCTGTGATAAACTCTTAAATGCTGCTCACAGGTTGGATAAGATAAGTACGGGGAATAGTACTCTCATGGCAGAATTCTTAAGCAGGTATTCCTCCTCTCAATCCTGCAGTGCACCAGGATGTGTGCTGACAGCCTCCATTTTGCTTTTCCCAAGTACATTGTACCTGGTGCTGTAGTTCAAGCTTGCTGTCTCTTCCTAGCTTGCAGTTTTGGGCCAGCTTTCTTTGCTTGCTCATTAGCCTTTTGCCAAAGCTCCCTCTTGCTGCCGCTGGGAACCTGCACAGGGAGCAGGGAGGAGGGATGGGTGGGTGAAGAGCATAGCATATTTGGGGTGCCCATGGCCAGTTGGGGGAATTTGTGGTGAGGTGTCCCAGAAGCTTGTGGGAAGGCTTCCTAGGTGGCATGAGTGGTAAAGAACTTGCCTGCCAATGCAGGAAACATAAGAAGGAATGTGGGTTGGATCCCTGGGTCAGGAAGATCCCCTGGAGGAGGAAATGGCAACCCACTCCAGTATTCTTGCCTGGAGAATTCCATGGACAGAGGAGCCTGGCAGGCTAGAGTCCATAGAGTTGCAAAGAGTTGGACAGGACTGAAGTGACTTAGCATGCATGCATGACTTGGTTAGTAGGATGACCCATATACCTTTAATGCCCTCTGTGAATTCTATCTGTCACCTTCCCAGCCTCCTCCTGCCCACTTATCATACAGCTTGAGGCTCAGCAGCCTGGATGGAGTGAGAGGAAAGGGCAGTGTCCTGCACAGGCACTCACTCACACATCTCACTGTCCCCTGCAGGAGATATCATGGGCCAAAAAGTCTCTCTTGGCACTGAGCTGTGCTGTGTTGGGAGCGGGATGGTGCTAGTAAAATTAAGCTCTTCCTCTTGTCCCCTCTGCTGTATCTAGTCTCCAGTGGTGAGCTGGAACTTCTTTCCTGATTCTTGGGCTTTCACGAAGGCTCTTTCAATCTCTGTGTGATAGTCTGAGACAGCATTCTCCACGAACTCCTGGACTACAACTGGGAGGAGCTGAAGCTGGTCCCTGGGCCACAGGGTCCACAGCCAGGACTGAGGTCTGCATACCTATTACCTGATGGACTCAAGAATGAGGCTCCCCCTGGGTTTCCGGGTGTTTGGGGCTGGATTTTATAGCTCCCACAAAGGCTTTTGTCCATAGATGGATGCCAAATAGGTATTGCAGGAGGGATAGGAGTGATTTGCTGATATCATAATTCTGCCCCTTGTTTTCTAAAACTCAAGCATTTTGAAGCGTAGTTATGGAGACTGAGAAATCCCACCACCTGCAGTCTGTAAGCTGGATCCAGGAAAGCCAGTAGCACAATTCAGTTTGTCTGAAGACCTGAGAATCAGGAAAACAGTGGTATAAATCTCAGTCCAAGGGCAAGAGCTGTTGAGATGAGTTGTTCCAGCTCAACTAGTGAAACAGGAAAGAAAGGGCTCATTCATTTTAACGTCAGAGAAGGGAGAGTATTTGTATCCTAATGTGGATAAGTAATTGAGTTTAGTGGAGTGTGAGGTAATATTTTTCTCATTTTCTTTTATCTTTAAATTTGCACTCACTAAAATTGATTCCTTGTTATGCACCATTCCAAGGCTTTAACAAAGACATAAAGTCTTGTGTCTATCATTGCCATCCTGATATACTCCAAAAATTCTCTTGTGCCCCTTTGTAGTCACTTCCTCTCCTATTTCCAGTCCCTGGCAATCACTGATCTGTTTTCCATTCCTATAGTATTACCTTTTCCAAGAAGTCATAAAAGTGGAAGCATACAGTTTGTAGCATTTTAGGTCCAACTCCTTACACTTTGAAAAATGCATAGGAGATTCATCCACACTGTATGTAGCATGAATCAGTGTTTTGCTCCTTTTATTCCTGAGTAGTATTTCATTGTATGAATGTACCTCATTTTGCTTATCCTTTCACTGATTGGAGGACATCTAGGTTGTTCTGCTGCTGCTGCTGCTAAGTCACTTCAGTCATGTCCGACTCTGTGTGACCCCATAGACGGCAGCCTGCCAGGCTCCCCCATCCCTGGGATTCTCCAGGCAAGAACACTGGAGTGGGTTGCCATTTGTTTCTCCAATGCATGAAAGTGAAAAGTGAAAGTGAAGTTGCTCAGTCGTGTCTGACTCTTAGCGACCCGATGGACCCCACCAGGCTCCTCCGTTCATGGGATTTTCCAGGCACGAGTACTGGAGTGGGATGCCATTGTCTTCTCTGCTACGTTGTTCTACTTCTTGTCAATTCCAAATAAAGCTGTTATAAACAACTCATACAGATTTTAGCGTGAACACAAATTTTCTTTTTCTTTTTTGGTAAATTCCTAAGCATAGATTTGCTGGGCCTTATGGTAGATGTATGTTTAACTTAATAAGAAACTGCCAAATTGTTTTCCTAGCTAAAACCAACAAGGTATGAACACTTCAGTTGCTCCACGTTCTCATAAGCATTTGGTATTGTCAATATTTTTTGTCATCTCAATAGGTATGCAGTGATTTCTCATTGTGTTTTAAATTGCATTTGTTTAGTGTCTAGTGATGGTAAACATCTTTTAGTGTTTATTTGTTGTTTGTACATCTTTTTTTGGTAAAGTGTCTAGTTTCTTTGCTCAATTTTAAAAAAGGTTGCTTCATGAAAGAAAATATTGTTGAGTTTTGAAAGTTTTTTATATTTTTTTATATATTCTGGATGCAAGTTCTTTGTCAGGAATGTGATTTGAAAATATGTTTTCCCAGTCTGAGACTTGTCTTTTCATTCTGTTAATAGAATCTTCACAAAGCCAAAGTTATTGATTTTGATGAAGTCCAACTTATTGATATTTATTCATGGATTATGCTTTCGATGATGTAAAATATTTGTGAAAATACTGTTCTATATTTTCTTCTAGAAGTTTTTTGTTTCATCTTTTCACTAGATCTATGATTCATTTTGTGTTAATTATTTTATAGTGTGAGACATAATTTGGGTTTTTTTTTTGCATATGCATGTCCAATTTTTCCAGCATCATTTGTTTAGAAGACTTCCTTTTTCCCATTAAATTGTCATTGCACCTTAAAAAAAACAATTTGTAAAAATAATTTATTACACTTATTTGGGTCTTTCTGATTACATTTATTTTCTTTGTAAAATAGGCAAAACCATCATCTGAAAGTTAGGAGGGTAGAATTGTTGGAGTTTGAGAAGAAAGAAGATGTATAATTAAATCAACAAATTATAAATATATCTATTGTGTACCAGACACCATTTTAATTTCCATGGATACATTGGTAAGCAAAAGAACAAATCTGCCCTCATAGGATTCTTATTTCAGTATATTAAAATGGATATGTAGGAAAACAAGTAATTAAAGTAAAAAGGAAATGAAATTGGAATTGCAGGCAACTCTAAAGCCCCACCTGGGGATAGTGGTTATGAATTTAAATTGAGAGCAGTCAGCAAAGTTTTATGCCTCTTCTCCAGCTTTATTCAGCTGCTTACATGTCAGCATAGACTGTAGACTGGTTAGACATTTGATTTAACTGGGGTAAAAATTCCACTGAGAAAGTATGTTTCAGGAAGAATGTGGCGAGAGGATTGAGAGTGTATGTGGGAGACTGATTACAATGAATGGTGTTGGAATCTCAACCAGGTGAGGAAGAATGAACATGTGGAAAGTGACAGCAGTGGAACACGGGTAGGGTTAACAGATTGGAAGTAATGGTGGATCATAGGACTGTTGGAGAGAGCGCAGGAATGAGAGGGAAAGATAGAAGGTGGTAGTCAGTGAATGAGATCCTAGAAACTAAGATTATGGTTGGTGAGAGTGGTCTAGTTACTGGTAATGACAAGAAATGAAGTTTTTGAGGAGACAGAGGAAGGGCAGGATTATTGGAGGTAAAGTGGTCAAGGAATTAAGAGGCCAAGATTTGGGAAGTGTCAGTGAAATATTCATGGACATTGAAATCATAAAAATCATTAGAAGCACAGTGTCAGTGGGTAAGATATTAAGCCAGGTACTACAGTCTTCTAGGACTGAGGTGAGACTGGGTGGCCTGGATGGAAGAAGGTGACTGCATTCAAGAGGGGTGAATTAATTTCCCCTGGCTCTAAAAATTTATTACATTCCTTTCACTGCCTTTAGAAGCCTGTCTTTGCATATTCTTTTCTGGATGTTTGAAAGAGCTTCTCTTTGCTTCTAATCTTACATAATTTCACTATGGTACTTTGTGAACTCTTAAACTGGTAATTCAGGTCCTTTTGCACCTTGAAAATGACTTGAATGCTTTTATTGATTTCTTCCCTCTATTTTCGCAGTTTTTTATTTCTGAAACATTTATTATTTGGGTATTGAAACTACTGAAATTTTCTAGCATTTTTTACTTTATTGTTTTTTTCATTTTCTTTTTTTTGGGGCTTACTTTCTAGAAGATTTCCTTATTCTAAACTATCCATTGAGGTTTTCATGTCTAATCCTCTTTTTGTAAACTCTGAAAGCTATTGCTTTTGTTTTCTGAATGTTTCTTTATATGGGCTTCCCCTGTGGCTCAGATGGTAAAGAATCTGCCTGTAATGCGGGAGACCTGGGTTTGACCCCTGGGTCAGAAAAATTCCCCTGGAGAAGGGAATGGCTACCCACTACAGTTTCTTAATATAGCACTCTGTAAATAGGATGTGGGTTCATGGATGCAATAATTTATCCTCTCAGAATAGTGATGTTAAGATTTATTATATTTTCAAAGTCTTCTCCTCCTTACACAGCTCTTGTTTTTCTTTTAGCTTTAATTACTTCTTTCCTGTTTTTGTTGGTTTTTGCCTTTGATTTTACAGGCTTGAAAAATGTCTGGTAATCCTTGGCTCAGAGCTTATATTTAAAATTAAAGCAGTGAAAAGTTGATTGGAAACTCTGAGTTGTATAGGTGGGGCTTAACAATTTTTACCTTTTTAATGGGATTTTGTCTGAGGATTATTTGCTGTCTGTATTGCAGACACTTCCTCCTGAGCTATTCAGAATGCCTGCGGATTTTTTTCCATTCACCTCTATATAGCTGCTAGAGTTTGGGGGGCAGAATGAGAGGATAAAGCTTTCCATGTTCAGTACACTGCTTTTAATTTAATTTCTGTGTATGTGTGGAATCTCAGAGGGCAGTATTTTTGATACTATCTCCAAAAATATATACCTCTAAAGTGTAAATAAAAACCATAATGAGATACTACTTCATACCCATAGGATGGCTAAATGAACAAGACAGACAATAGTAAGTTTTTGTGACAATATCATGGGAATAATAGTTGGGAGTATCATGCATTGCTGGTAGGATGTAAAATGGCCGGCCACTTTTGAAAACAATCTGTTAGTTTTTCAAAATGATAACAATAGAATTACCATGTCATAGGCATTTCACACCAAAGGGAAATAAAGCATCAGTTGAGTTCAGTTCAGTTGCTCAGTCACATCCAATTGTTTGCGACCCCCTTGGACTGCGGCACGCCAGGCTTCCCGGTCCATCACCAATACCCGGAGCTTGCTCAAACTCGTGTCCATTGAGTTGGAGATGCCTTCCAACCATCTCATCCTCTGTTGTCCTCTTCTCCTCCTGCCTTCGATCTTTCCCAGTATCATGGTCTTTTCCAGTGAGTCAGTTCTTTTCATCAGGTGGCCAAAGTATTGGAGCTTCAGTTTCAGCATCAGTACTTCTAATGAATATTCAGAATTGATTTCCTTTAGGATTGACTGGTTCGATCTTGCAGTCCAAGGGACTTTCAAGAGTCTTTTCCAACACCACACTTCAAAAGCATCAGTTCTTCAGCTCTCAGCTTTCTTTATGGTCCAACTCTCACATCCATACATGACTACTAGGAAAACCATAGCTTTGCCCAGATGGACCTTTGTCAGTAAAGTAATGACTCTGTTTTAATATGCTGTCTAGTTTTGTCATAGCTTTTCTTCCAAGAAGAAAGCATCTTTTAATTTCATGGCTGCAGTCACCATCTGCAGTGATTTTGGAGCCCAAGAAAATAAAGTCTGTGACTGCTTCCTTTGTTTTGTCATCTATTTGCCATAAAGTGATGTGACTGGATGCCATGATCTTCGTTTTTTGAATGTTGAATTTTAAACCAGCGTTTTTACTCTCCTCTTTATAAAATAAATAAAACATATTTGCCCAAAAGAAATAAACTAAAAGAAATAAAATATATAAATATTAATAAAATAAGAATAAAAGAAAAGGAAAGAAAACATATACTTGCACAAAAGCAAGTACACAAATACTCACAGCAGTATTTTTGTGTTCAAAATTACTCCAAAGCAGAAATAAATGTCCATTAGTGGAAAAATGGATAAACAAAATGTGTATATGAACAATGGAGTGCTATTTTGCAAAACAAATACTGCTACATACTGCAACATAGATAAGTTAAAAATGCTATGCTAAGTGAAAGAATCTTCATAAAAGGGCATATATTGGGTTAGTCAATTTATATTAAATGTTGAGCTTTCCTTGTCGCTCAGCTGGTAAAGAACCTGCCAGACAATGCAGGAGACATGAGATGTGAGTTTAATCTCTGGGTAAGGTATATTCCCTGGAGAAGGAAATGTCAGCCTGCTCTAGTAGTCTTGCCTGGAAAATACCATGGACAGAGGAGTCTTGGAGGCTACAGTCCATGAGGTCACAGAGTCAGACATGCCAGCACACACACACACACACACACACACACACACACACACACGCACACACAGAGTATTAGGTAAAAACATAGGGACTGAAAGGTTAATTAACTACAATTTAATTAATTAACATTTTATACATTTAACTAACTTGATTAATGATTTCTTAGAGCTGGAAGGAATGTGACGTTGGATATAGTTAATGGGTATGGTGTGTCTTTTGAGGTAATGAAAATCTTCTAAAATTGTGATGACAGTCGCACAATTTTATGAATATACGATAAACTATTGAAGTATATACTTTAAGTGAGTAAGTAGTGTGATATATGAATTCACAGTAAAGCTGTCACAAAACGTAACTACAGTTTTCCATCAGCATAAGAGAAAACTAGTAACTTCAAGACACTGTAATAGATGAGATCTGAGTCTTAATGATTTTAAAGCAAGTTTTCAACCAATTCTTATGCTTTTAGTGCTCATTTAACTCATTTCCAAAGAATATTTTTTTCTGCAAGTTATTCCTGTGTTTAGGGATCTCTGTTTAAATGAGATTGCTTCTTAAATTTATCACACCGAGGGTTTCAGATTTGGCTTTTTCAGTGTGTCAAGTTAGCTACCATTTTCCCATCTGCCTTCCAGCTTCTCAAATAGTTGCTCTGTTTTCTGCTGTTATTCTGTGTATTGTAATGGGTTTATATCTTTAAAGACTCTTCACTGAAATTTAAGCAAATTTTAAGAGGAAGTAAAAACAGCACATATGTTCACTCAGCAAACTTTATCTGGAGGTCAATAGGCTCCATTAGTTTGATTTTAAAACTCATATTAAAAAGAGGTTTGAATTCTTAACATTAATATGCTTTTATATCTGGGAATATTCTGATATACGTTCAACTGTCATTTGCAGCACTGGTAGTTTATAAGAAAAGCAGTTAGGCAACATGGCTTAGTGGCATTTTTAAAGTTCTTTGTTTCCTCTTTTTATTGATATATAGCTCAACAATTATACTAAAACTGAGTACAACTGAATGTATTCCAACTGTTTGTTGTTTGAGGGTTAACATAAAAATATATAAACTATTAGCTAACTAACTGACTTATTTCCTAATTTACTAAAATGATTAAAAGTAAAAACACATAAAATTGTTTTAAATAACTTGAAAAATCCTAGCAAGCCACATTAATGCACATATTAATACATTTAGATACTGAATCATTAGTTTTTGATTTCAAGTGCTCATTTCCTCTGACTAGCACTAAAATTCTTCTTTCTTAAATACCTGTGGTAATATTTTCTATTCTGACTTGCAATATATTATGTACAAATCCTCCTGTTTATATCTTAAAAGACTCTGGATATAAATTTTAGAACTTTCTTTTTATGTTCTCAGGCTTGAGAGTTTTCCTCGTCCCAATTTGTGAGATGTGCACTGGAGAGGAGACAAAGATAAGTATCCAAACCATGTTTCTATCCTGTGTGCCCCAATTTTGTGAATATTTCATCTCAAAGTGTTCTTTTTTCCCCCTGGTTCATTTATACAATCTTCTCAATTCTTGGTATTTATACACACCTTGGTATTGCTATATATGTATTTTTTTGTCAGTCATAATTCAAATATTTCAGAATTGCCTTATTTTAGAATCAAACAGAAACTTTGGTAAGAGCTAAAATTCTCAATTTCCTTCCTCAAAATCTATTGGATAATTTAAATAGTTATACCAAAGTTGAATTTGAGGGAACCATATCAAATAGAAAAACTGATGCAAGCTTAAGTAGTTTCTTTCAGACAGAATCACAAAGTAGTTTTATTATGTTTAGGAAAAATTATTATTGAAATGTCTCTAAGATAAAGTGGTAAAATTAAGAATAAGCGATTATTTGTATGTTAGGGTCATAGAGGGGATGGCCAGGATTCTTTTTATATGTACTATAATAAAGGGACAAAGTCTTTCTATAGAATGGATTTTAAATACTTTACACAGATAACGGAAAGTTGCTTTGATTGTAACACAAAATTCATATTTGGAATTCACTACTATTCAATTGTAATTGAGACAAATTCGCCACTGAGTGTTTAAAAAGTTGGATAATATTTATTCAGCAGTCACTTTTTGCAGTTATGCAGTGTTGTTCCTATAGATGCACATGATGCTGTTTCATGCAGAAATAATTATCCCAAACAAATGAAGCCCATGCCCAGAAGAACTAAAGTCTTGTTTTATGAACATTAGGATGAGAACAATAACATTTCATGGCTCAGGATATAGCTGAACCTCTGTGTGGTCCAGAAAGAGATGATTTCTCCAAAGACAGCTTCAAGCATTTGCCTGTCAGGTGCTTTCTGGACAGAGGCTGTCTTCCTGAACCATACGGATTAAGCTGCTCGTGGAACTGCTTTCTCACCTTCTGTAATGTATTTACTTTCATTAACAAGTAGTTTGAGTCCTAAATTAGTATAAAACCTTTGTGGTGGTTATAGCTACTATGTGAAAAGATGGATATTAACAGAAGCATATAAAAATGCCTCTTTATTGACCTCTCTTATTAAAATGGAAACTCCTTTTAAAGCAGTTATTGCTCTCATTATTACTGTTATTATTCACAGCACACTTCCCTGATGGCCTAGATGGTAAAGAATCTGTCTGCAATGCAGGAGACTAGGGTTCAGTCCTTGGGTTAGGAAGATCCCCTGGAGAAGGGAATGGCTACCCACTCCAGTATTCTTGCCTGGAGAATTTCATGGTCAGAGGGGGTCCTAGTGAGCCTCAGCCCATGGGGTCACAAAGAGCTAGACATGACTGAGCAACTAATATTTCAACAATAATAGCCCACATACATAGGATCTTACCTTATTATCCTGGACACTCGGCCAATTTCACCACAGAAATTGAATGGATCTGGAATTCTACAAGTTTCCATGCTTCTCCAATTAACTTCATTAAGCAATTTGCATCAGTTGATGAATGATGCAGTATTTGTTGTGTCCCCCTTGTGTATACAACATTCTACTTGGTTCTATAAAGAAAAGGACACAATCCAACAGAGAAATATGATTTTAAAAAGCAGAAATTAAAACTGGTTTAAAAAAAAGGCTAACCTGTGGGGTTATAATTCCAAAAGCTAAATTCAGAGAAGGAAGATTAGCATGTAAGGGAAAAATCCAAAGAAAGGCTGGGAGTTTGGGTATCTAGCACAGGAATAGGTGAAAGGTTTTAAAAAGGTGTTTCAGGTAGAGAGAAAAAATGCAGGAAAGAGAGTGTCAGAAATTGAGAATGGAGGGTGAAGGGCATGTAATTCTCAGTCACCAGGACTAAGAAAAGTTGATGAACTTAAAATTGTTAATCCTGTGTTTAACTCGGACACACCAGATCACATAGAGTAACCATGACTTGGATGGTCAGACAAGGCTAACACCTTGACATTGACCCTGGTCCCTCCTTTTGGAGCCTAGTGATGCCCCACCATGCTGGCATCATGTAGAAGCTGCCCACCTGACTTTGCTGTTACTGCTGTTGGCTCTGGAGGTGTTTGATGATGATTCCTCTGAAAGACTATGGTTTACTTGCGGCACTTAGACTGTGGTTGTCATTGTCGAGTCACTAAGTCATGTCCAGCTGTTTGGGATATGCACATTTTAATCCTTGGAACCTGTGAATATTACTTCATATGACAAGACTGACTTGGTATATGTAATTAAGATAAGCATCTTCGGAACAGGAGTTTCTATTTGATGGTCTGGGTGGAACATACACGTACTCACCAGCATAGTTATAAGAAGAAGGCAGAAACAGACTTGATGACAGAAGAGAAGGCAATGTGGTGAAAAAATCTGCAGCTGAAGTTGTGTGGCCACCACTAGATGCTGGGAGAGGCAAGGGATGTGCTCTTTCCTGTAGCCTCCAGAAGGAATCAAGGACCGATGAAGCCATTTCAGACTGCTGGCCTCCAGAGCTGCAAGAGAATAAAATTCCACTGTTAGCACCAACTTTGTGGTTATGTGTCACAGCAGCAACAGAAACACGAATGCACATTTGAAGCTTCCTAACTTGGTCAAAGTATATTTAAATAGAAGAATAGTATAAGTAATTTCTGGGTTAAGTAAGGAGCACTGGTATCTGGGACTGGAGACACTAAGCCTGAGGAGTTACTGCTGTGGCTGATGAAATCACTCTGATGAGGACAGAGACCTTTGCAAAGGAGCCCACGAGCTGGGTACTTTAGCTGAGAAGGTGTGGAGTTCTGTGGGACAGTATGTGTATAAAATGGGGCTTCTCTGGTGCCTCCATTGATAAAGAATCTGTTTGCAATGCAGGAGACTTGGTCTCGATCCTTGGGTCAGAAAGATCCTCTCGGAAAGGAAATGGCAACCCACTCCGGTATTCTTGTGGGGAGAATCCCATGGACAGAGGAACCTGATGGGCTACAGTCCATGGGGCCGCAAAGATTCGGACACGATTGAGTGACTATGCAAGTACTCATATGTATAAAATGAGCAGAAGCTTAGGAGACTAAGCAGATGATGAATTAATGGCCTGTAGTGGTAATATAATTCTGCTAAATGGAGGGTTGGGTCGAAGAAAGTAACCATCATGTGAGAGGGCTTGGGGTTATGGACCATCAAGTCCTAAGTTCAGTGATTTTATGGAAATAAAAACTTTTTTTGAAAAATAAAAAAGAGGAATTTACCAAAAGAGGTGAAGAGATACCATCCAGACACTGAGGCTGGAGGCTGTTGGTAAGGATGATGGAGAGAGGAATCACAGAGGAAACTAGGCAAGGGGTGATGAGTATAAAAGGCAGACAGTTGCAAGTGGTAAGATGCTGGTGTTTGAAGAAGAAAATAGGAGGATAGGAACATTACAGGGAAAAAGAGTGATGATGAGATGACAGGAAGGTGATTCTTGTGGATCATGCCCACAAGGACTGAGAGTCAAGGTGCCTGTCCTGGGAGGTAGTGTGAAGCCTACACACAGGTGCATGAGTGGTAAGACTCCTGTGGGCACATGGCCACACACCTGTGGGGCCATCGACTGGGTCCTGGCTTCTGGCATCTGTGTGGAGGTGTAGGTCTGTATTCAGAGGACAGTGGAATTCCATGACATCCAGTGAATAGGGGTTCTATTGAAATGGAAATAGCTACTAATATGCTTCTTCTTGGAAGAGGGCATGGCAGCCTACTCCAGTGTTCTTGCCTAGAGAATCCCCATGGACAGAGGAGCCTGGTGGGCTGCAGTCCATGGGGTCTCAGAGAGTCGGACATGACTGAGCGACTAAACAAAGCACCTGCTTCTTCTTGAAAACGTGCTCTTCACTTATGTCTATGAAATTATGTTTAAAAACTTCACTAATTTGAAGCATCATTTAATTGTTTTCACCATGAGTAAGCCTTTCTGTTATGATTTTGTTTATGATTGAAAAATAAGTATAAACTATCTTTTTCTTTATTGAAGTAGAGTTGGTTAATAACATTGTGCCAATTTCTGTGTATGTGTGTTAGTCACTCAGTCATGTCTGACTCTTTGCAACCCCATGGATTATAGCCCACCAGTCTCCTCTGTCCTTGGAATTCTCCAGGCAAGAATAGTGGAGTGGGTTGTCATTCTCTTCTCCAGGGGATCTTCCTAACCTGGGTCTCCTGCATTGCAGGCAGATTCCTTGCCCTCTGCTGTACAGCAAAGTGACTCAACTCTACACATATATACATTCTTTATAAAATATTCGTTTACATTATGGTTTATCACAGGATGCTGAATATAATTCAAAGTAGAAACAGACTCATAGACATAGAGAATCGACTTGTGGTTGCCAAGTAGGGGTGGGAGGGAGAGGGACTGACTGGGAGTTTGAGGATGCTAGATTCGAGCTATTACATTAAGAATGGATAAACAAAGAGGTCCTAATGTAAATGATCTTTTAAATAATACATGCCTTATTGATTCATTCATTATTTATTGGTTGCTGAAACTGAAATGTCCTGGTCAGTGAAAAAATACTTCCAAGTTTCTGCAGTAACTATGTCTCTCACCCCTAAGCATAAGTTAGGCTCTTAGGATGGAGATGCATAACTTTATTTTATTTTATAGTAGAAATTTACCATGTTTGGTTATAAGGACAGCAATTCTGGTGCAGGAATACGCCCTGCTGTGATGCAATTCTATAGTCATATTAAGTCCAGGTGCCCCTAGTGTTATTATACAAGGCTTTACCAGACACTTTGTCAAAAGCAGGAAACACATACATTCACAATGCAAATTCTTGAACATTCCATCAGTGTAGGTGTAAATGCCCATACCTCCCCTGCTTTGCATCAGTTACCTCCGCTTGGATCCATAGTTTCAATAGCTCATCAAGTTAGTAATGTGAATCCCAAATTACACGTTATTTCCCCAAATTTAAAGCTACACAATAAAATAAACAAAAGCAGGGTTTCATCTTGATTCTCCCCCAGGGAGTTAGAATTTGGTGAGAATTGAGGTGAGAATTGGTAGGATTTGTAAAGCCACACTCTAAGTGAAATCAGCAACCTTGGCTCAGGTCCATTTGCTCTGATTACAAATGACTAATTTAATTGAAGATCACCACCAGACATTGTTATTAGATACAGTTGTGAAATGATTTGCTGTAGCAATAGGGACTTTTAGATCTTGGGTACATATAAAATTTTAATGAAATGGGCATTTAAGGATTACCATTATAGTATATCATGTAGTCTATGATTCAAACATTACATTATTTTTACATTAAGTTATAATAAACCAGGATGGATGCAAGGTCTGGGATTTTAAAATTACAACAATATGTTGTTAGTAAAATTTAAGCTCCTTTGCTTTCTTTTGTCTGAAAAGGAAAACACAAGATATTTAGAAACAGGGCAGGATTCCTCCTTGCCATAGACTGGGAGATGCTTGAAAATTTGATACCTATGACTGATCTCAAGAATATATGAGATATATTGGGCAGAATGTATCAACAGTAAACACCCTAGTAACAGTTCCACTGCAGGGGGCAGTCTCTAACAATTGTGACCTCATTCTTCTGACCAGTGATTTGTTTAGTTGTAGAAGCAGCTTGGCTCCACTAGAATGTAAGCTGTATGAAGACAGGAGGTTATTTATTTATTTGTTTGTTTACTGTCTTATGCACTGATGTATCCCTAAAACTTAGAATGGTGATATGCCTATGGCAGATACTCAATAAACAATGAAAGAAAAATAAGGGACGTATAAAGAGAAAAAGAGACAAGGGGAAAAGGAAGGATAGAAAGAAGGGAGATTTGGAGGGAGAGAAAAAGGGAGGAAAGACAGAATAGATTCAGGCAGGAAGGAAAGGAGGAAAGGGAAGAAAGGACACAGAGGGACCTGAGAGGAGAGGATTGCTTGGGCTCCTGGAATCAGCCCACTGACTTCTCTAGTACTCTCTGCCTACTTGACCTGAGCAAGGATCAGTGCTCTCTTGCTTTTGGCAGTCAGTCTAAGACCATAAAGACAACCAACCATAGAAAAGAATTGAGATCATGTATAATAAAGAGATGGGAAAACACCTGAGTGCTTTTTTGCAGTTTAATAGGGATATAACTGACACACGTCACTATGTAAGTTTAAGGTGTGCAGCATAATGGTTTGAATTACATATTATTGTGAAATATATATTTAGCATCCATAATCTCTTATAGATTCAAGGAAAAGAAAATTTTTTTTCTTGTAATGAGAACTTGCAGTATTTGCTCTCTTAACTTTCATATATTTCATGCAGTATTAACTATAGTTACCATGTTGTACACTATATCCCTAGTACTTATTTCTCTTATAACTGAAACTTTGTACCTTTAGGTCACCTTCCACCAATTCCCCCTCTCCCCATCCCTTAGCTCTGGTAACCAAAAATCAGTTCTCTTTTTCTATGAGCTTTTTTTTTTTTTAATATCATACAAAAATGAGGTCATACAGTATTTTCCTCTTACTGTCTGACTTATTTCACTTAATAGAATGCCCTCAAGGTCTATCTGTGTTGTTTCTAATGTCAGGATTTCCTCATTTTTATGGCCGAATATATTCCATTGTGACTATATACCACAGCTTCTTTACCCATTCGTTCATCGATGGACACTTAGATTGTTTTCATGTCTTCACTATCATGATGATGCAGTGAGCATGGGCCAAGTAGAGGCATCCTTTCAAGTTAGCGTTTTTGTTTCCTTTGGATGTATTCCCAGTGGGATTGCTGGATCATATGGTAGATCTGTTTGTAATTTCTGAGGATCCTTTCTACTGCTTTTGGAAGCAGCTGTACCAGTTTACTGTCTCACCGACAGTGCACAAGGCTTCCCTTTTCTCCAATATTCTCACTATCATTTATTTTGATGATGACTATTTTAACAGATGTGAAGTGATATCTTATTGTGTTGTAGACTTATATTCTCTAATGACTAGTGATACAATGACAGACTTTATTTTCCTCAGCTCCAAAATTGCTGTGGATGGTGACTGTAGCCATGAAATTAAAAGATGCTTGCTTCATGGAAGAAAAGCAATGACAAAGCTAGACAGCATATTAAAAAGCAGAGACATTACTTTGCTGACAAAGGTCCAGATAGTCAAACCTGTGGTTTTTCTGGTAGTCATGTATGGACATGAGAGCTGGATAATAAAAATGGCTGAGCACCAAAGAACTGATGCCTTCAAACTGTGGTGCTGGAGAAGACTCTTGAGAGTCCCTTGGACAGCAAGGAGATCAAACCAGTCAATCTTAAAGGAAATCAACACAGAATATTCATCGGAAGGACTGATGCTAAAGCTCTAATACTTTGGCACTTGATGCAAAGATCTGACTCATTGGAAAAGACCCTGGTATTCGGAAAGATTGAGGGCAGGAGGAGAAGGGGATGACAGAGGATGAGATGGTTGGATGGCATCATCGACTCAATGGACATGAGTTTAAGCAAACTCCGGGAGGTAGTGACGGACTGGGAAGCCGGGCGTGCTGCAGTCCATGGGGTTGCAAAGAGTTGGATATAACAGAGCAACTGAACAACAGCAACAAAATGACTAAGTGATGTTGAGTATCTTCTCATGTGACTGCCGGCCATTTGTATGTTTTCTTTGGGAAAATGTTTATTCAGGAAGTTTGCCCATTTTTAATGGGATTATTTGCATGTTAGCTATTGAGTTGTATGAATTGCTTATATCGTTTGGATATTACCCCTGTCAGATATGTGGTTTGCAAATATTTTTTCCCATTCCATCAGTTATCCTTTTACTTTGTGGGCTCTTTTGCTTTGCAGAGCCTTTTAGTTTGATGTAGTCCTACTTGTTCTTTTTTTTTTTTTTTTTTGTATGTGCTTTAGGTATAATATCTGTAAAAATTAATAAACAGAAAATCCCAATTAAATATTTGAGAGGCCAGAAGGGGGAACTCTCACACTCTGAAATGATAGACCCCAATGGGAAGAAGAAAGACTCTAAGACTCAGCCAATGAAAAACCATGGGCTCTTGGTTTCCTGCAGGACTACCACCTGTGTTTCTTAAAAGCCTTAAAAGCCTTCTCCTTCCCTTGCTGTGCAGTGGGCTTGCATGAGACTCACCAGACTGGCAGACCCTGATTTGTAATTCTCTGTGCATTCCAAATAAACCCACCTTTGCTGGAGAAATATATGTTGGCCTATTTGTTTTAGGTGAACATTTTGGTGGCCTTTACGGGGGCCAGAGAAGATTCTGGAACCAGAGCTGGTTCTGGAACTGGTGAGGAAACAGATTCAGTAGCCACCGTGAGCCCAGAGTCACTATTCTCTTGCTGGCCCTGAGGTTGGAAGGTGCATCTTTTTTCTGAATCTGAATCCATGCCCTCTTTGCGTTTGAGGTTCCCCGGGTTTTATTCAGGATCTATTTTAAAGTTTTGTCTTTCCTGTTAAGGCCTTGTTTTGTGAGCAAGGACTCCTTTGGCATTTCAGTCTGATTTGAGGATCAGACTTTCAACTCATTCCTTTTGGAACAGAGACTATTTCTTTGAAACTGTGCCAGATTTTCAGCCTTCAGTTTCTTTCCAGGCTGAGCTCTGGAGACTGGCCTTTTCTGGGACCAAGCTGTCTCCACAGGGCTGGGATTAGTTTGCAAGTTGTTTGAACTGAACAGTTTGTGCTGAAAGTTGTTTAAGCTGTTTGAAAGTGTTCTTTACTCTAGAGAAAAAGCTCTGAGAGATAGGATCCTAGTTATCAAGTTTTTGGAGAGTGCACCTCCTGCAAGGACTCCAGCTGATTTTATATTTAAAAACCAGTCTTTCTTTATGCACGTTTCTAATGAAATGGCCTAATCTGACTAAAGGTAGTTTAGAATATCAGTGGTCATTATGGGGAATTCTGAAATTCAAAAATTTTAATTTCTTAAAACTAGATTGGACAACAGTAGCTGAAAAATTTATAGAATTGAATGGAATGCTTATTTTAGTTGGTTCCCAATGTTATAAAAATTCTGAACTTGCCTTTCTGCAAAATAAGGGTTTAAGACTAACTGAGGCAAACAGATGATTAAAGAAAGATAGACTGGCCTCAAAGCCTCAGGTTCCTCTTCCTTGGCTTCCTTATCTCAGGATCCACCCCTGGCGCCATCTTGTCTCTCTCTCTCAGCTCCTCATGATCAGACTTCATCTCCTGCACCATCTTCTTCCTTCCCTTCTATGCTGCCTTTGCCGCCTCTATTCAGTCAATCCCCCCATACTAATTCTCTTCCCAAACTCCTTTTCGCTGAAACTCTTCCTAGAGTTTTAGAAACTGTCCCTTTAAAACTAAGCTGGCTGAAGATCTAGAAGCTAAACCCTTAATTTCTTATGTTCGCTAGACTAAAACTGAACTTCAAGCCATAATCAAAGATTTTCCCAAAGTAGCTGAAAATCCTCACAAATTTGCTGAGGAATTTAATATAGTCCTTCAAACTTTTCACCTTGGATTCTCTCACTTATATCAGTTACTTCGTATGTTGTTGGCGACAGCCAGGTCCAACATTGGATAAAAATTGCTAATTAGGAAAATCCTAAAAAGGTTTCTAAAGTTATAACTGGGAGACCAGTCTGCTAACTTATTACATGATCAGGCTCAAGGAATTGCTAGATGACTTCCCTGAGCAATTCCTAGGACCTTTCCAGAGCCTATTGACTGGAACAAAATTCAGGATTGCACACAAAAATCTAATGACCTTGTTCATGATTATTACATTTGACTTCAGACAGATTTTAAAGAAAATCCTTATCTTTCTTCAGATGTTGATTTCACTCAGGTAGCTCTAACTCTGTGTTTATTAATAGACTGTGTGCATGCATGCCAAGTCACTTCAGTAGTGTCCAACTCTTTGCGACCCTATGGACTGTAGCCCACCAGGCTCCTCTGTCCATAGGATTCACCAGGCAAGAGTACTGGAGTGAGTGGATAGCCGTGTCCTCCTCCAGGGGCTCTTCCCAACCCAGAGATCGAATCTGCTTCTTCTGTGTTGTAGGTGTATTCTTTACTGCTAGGCCACCAACGAGGCCCATTAATGGACTGAACAGGTACAAAAAGTACCAGGATGAGATGGGAAACTGGGTCCATTCCTGGTTTCCCTGGCAAAGCATCTCTCTCACACTCTTGATGAGTTGCCTCAAAGGAAGACCACCTAAATTCTTAATCTTCAACTTCAGCAAATGAAGCCTATAAATGAAACCAAAACTCTCTTAGTTTCTGCTGTCATTATAAAAATCCAGAACACTGGAAAAGAGATTGTTACAAATTTAAGCACTTTAGTGCTTTCATCCTTCTAACTAGCCTTTCACATATCCTTCCAATTCTTAATAATGGGGTTCTGAAGAACTACAGGGGCTCTTTCCAACCCTCCTTCTTAATTGGCTTGGAGCACATTTCTCCAGATTGTAGGTGAACCTCATCCAGCCCTAACTGACAGAGCAGCTACACTCTTGGTGCTCAGTCACACTGCTATAAGCAGCTCCTGCCTCAGAGTGCTCAAATAGTTTAAATAGTGGGATCCTTAATGAACCCCAAGAGGATCCTCTCTGAACATATTCCTTTTTGTTTAGGCCCTTTGAGAGATATATATCCTTTTCTTCTTCCCCTACTAATATCAATTTATTAAGTTGAGAATTCTAAGAGGAGTATCATGCCAGATTTTCTTTCTCTCTCTCTCAAAAAAAAAAAAAAAAGGGAAATAATTATAGAATTTGACAGTAATCAAATTAACCAGGAGAATTAAATGACTCTTAGATATATTTTATTTGTTTTGTCTTTGATGATGGTACTAGAACACATTCTGAGAACATTGATCATATGTCCTTATTGTTTTGGTTACCACTTTCCTTAGGGGCAAAATATTCAACTGATTTTGGCAAAATTTGCAGCACATCTCTTATTACAATTCAAATAGATCCCTCAAAGCCTCTTCCCAGAATTAATCAATACCCATAAGTAAAGAAACCATTTAAGGAACAAAGCCCATAATAGAAAAATGCAAGGTTTATTGGCTTATTATCTGCGTACTAGCTTCTGTAACACACACAGGTGGCACAGTGATAAAGAATATGCCTCCAGTGTGGGAGATGCAGGAGACATAGGTTCGATCCCTGGGTCAGGAAGATACCCTGGAGAAGGAAATGTCAACCCACTCCAGTATTCTTGTGAAATTCAAAGGACAGAAGACCTGGTGGGGCCCAGTTCAGTTCAGTTCAGTTGCTCAGTCATGTCCAACTCTTTGAGACCCCATATCCAGCAGCATGCCAGGCTTTCCTGTCCATCACTATCTCCTGGAGCTTGCTTAAACTCGTGTCCATTGGGTAAATGATGCCATCCAACCATTTCATCCTCTGTCGTCCCCCTTCCTCCCGCCTTCAGTCTTTCCCAGCATCAGGATCTTTTCCAATGAGTCAGTATTCCGCATCAGGTGGCGAAGTATTGGAGCTTCAGCTTCAGCATCAGTCCTTCCAATGAACATCCAGGACTGATTTCTTTCAGGTTTGACTGGTTTGATCTCCTTGCTGTCTGAGGGATGCTCAAGCGTCTTCTCCGACAGCACAGTTCAGAAGCATTAATTCTTCAGCACTCAGCTTTCTTTATGATCCAACTCTCTCATCCATACATGACTACTGGAAAAACCATACCTTTGACTAGACACTTTGTTGGCAAAGTAATGTTACTAGTTTTTAATATGCTGTCTATGTTTGTCATAGCTTTTCTTTCAAGGAGCAAAAGCCTTTTAATTTCATGGCTGCAGTCACCATCTGCAGTGATTTTGAGCCCCAAATAATAAAGCCTGTCACTGTTTCCACTGTTTCCCCATCTATTTCCCATGAAGTGATGGGACCAGATGCTGTGATCTTAGTTTTCTGAATGTTGAGCTTTAAGCCAACTTTTTCACTCTCCTCTTTCACTTTCATCAAGCCCCAGGCAAATCTTCAGGGAGGGAACACAGCCCCACTCATCAACAGAAAATTGGATTAAAGATTTACTGAGCATGACCCAACCAGTCCATTCTGAAGGAGATCAACCCTGGGATTTCTTTGAAAGGAATGATGCTAAAGCTGAAGCTCCAGTACTTTGGCCACCTCATGTGAAGAGTTGACTCATTGGAAAAGACTCTGATGCTGGGAGAGATTGGGGGCAGGAGGAGAAGGGGACGACCCAGGATGAGATGGCTGGATGGCATCACAGACTCGATGGACGTGAGTCTGAGTGAACTCTGGGAGATGGTGATGGACAGGGAGGCCTGGCGTGCTGGGATTCATGGGGTCGCAGAGTCAGACACGACTGAGTGACTGAACTGAACTGAACTGAGCATGACCCCACCCATCAGAGCAAGACCCATATTTACCTGTAGCCAGTCCCTCCCATCAGGAAGTTTCCATAAGCCTCTTATCCTTATCCATCAGAGGACAGAGAGAATGAAAACCACAATCAGACAAAACTAACCAGACTGATTACATGATCACAACCTTGTCGAACTCAGTGAAACTGTGAGCCATGTCATGTAGGGCCACCCAAGATGGATAGGTCACGGTGGAGAGTTCTGATGAAATGTGATTCACTGGAGAGTGAGTGAATGAATGAAGTTTGCTCAGTTTTGTCCAACTCTTTCCAACCCCATGACTGTAGCTCACCAGGTTCTTCTCTCCATGGAATTCTTCAGACAAGAATATTGGAATGGATTGCCATTTTCTTCTCCAGGGAATCTTTGACCCAGGGATTGAACCTGCGTCTCCTGCATTGCAGGCAGACTTTTTATCATCTAAGTCACCAGGGAAGTCCACTGGAGAAGGAAATGGCAAACCACTTCAGTATTCTTGCCATGAGAACCCATGAACAGTATGAAAAGGCAAAAGATATAACACTGAAAGTTGAACTTCCCAGGTTGGTGGGTGCCCAATATGCTACTGGAGAAGAGTGGAGAAATAGCTCCAGAAAGAATGAAGGGGCTCCAGTCCATGGGATTGCAAAAAGTCAGAATCGGACATGACTGAGCACACACACACACACACACACACACACACACACACAGAGCTTCCGTAATATTTCCCTTTACCAGTGAGAAAATCTAAGAGTTGAGGGGGGAAATCCAGGATATCTGAGCAACAGACAGCATTATTATCTCTCAACACCCTGCTGTTCCTAACCCTCATGTGTTATTAATATACATTCCCACCAGAAGTAAATTCTTTACTGTAATTGGTTTATATGGTACATTCTTTAGTATTCCAGCTGTTCAAGCTAGCTAATGCTTCTCTGCCTTCACTTAGGAAGAGAAACAATTCTCCTGAGCACTAATGCATCAGGGTTTTACCAAGGGCCCTTATTTCTCTCAAACCCTAAAGGTTGATGCAAGTAATTAAAAAGTTCCTTTAGAGGTTCTACTTTGTGACAATATATGGATGATTTGCTTGTTTTCTCTCCTCAAGCCTCCTCCAATAAAGACAGCATCCATTTGCTAAAGCTTTTAGCCTTAAAGGGATGTAAAGTTAGCAAAGAAAAATTATACTTTGTCCAATACAAGATTTGGTATTTAGGGTAGCTGATATTAGAACAAGAGCTGTAACTAAATCCAGATATACTTCATGGTGTCCTAAGTTTTTCAAAACTTAAAACTAGAGTTCCAGATAGCTCTTGATCTATCTCCACAAATGCCAGCAATGACAGGCCCCTGTATGGTTCAGATGCAATGGTGCATGTGAGCTGGCCCCATTCCCTTAAGGGTGCACTCTCCTTGGTCATGGTAGCCTTTGCCCTAGTGAGAAAATGAATTGCAGCCAAAGAGGCTAGGGCTGTGGCTCGGTGGGGGTCACAGTCTACAGTGGGGGAATCATGGGGCATCGGCTAGAGCCCCAGGCAGTTTCAACCTGTTTCCTCCACCTCACAGTTCCGCCTGACTCTTTGTGATTCCATGGACTCTAGCCTCCCAGCCCGTGGTATTCTCCAGGCAAGAATACTGGAGTGGGTAGCCATTTCCCTTCTCCAGACTATCTTCCTGGCCCAGGGATCGAACCCCAGGGCTTTGGCATTGTGGGCAGATTCTTTACTGTCTGAGCCACCAGGGAAGCCCACCTTATTCCTGGGAGTAAGCACACACGTGCAGTCTCTTCAGGAGTGTAGTCTTGGTTCCTTACAGGCCTTCTTTAAGTCCCATGGATTTCAAACCAGTTAAGGGGACTTGTGTTCTCAGCACTGGACCCAGGGGTGGGGTGCTCATTGTGTGGTTGAACTCCTCCTTCCCCAGGAAGGATCCCTGAGTTCATGATATCACCCTCTTCTTCTGTGTCCCCTCCTGGAAGCATGGGTCCCAACATGCTCACTTCTTCCTTTCTACTCAGTCCCATGTAGATCTTTCTTGATAGGCTTGGTTGTAGGAGAATCTTTCTTCCAGTCTCCATTTTGTTTTCACTGAGAATTGCTCAGTATGTAGCTGTATCTTTGATGTGTTCATGGAGAAAACAGAGCTCAGTGTCCTCCTACTCCATGATCTTAAACTCCTCAGAAATATCATTTTTTAAAAAAGTTATAATTTAACAAGCTTACGTGTTCAATATTGGTCCCCAACATGATTAGAATTCATTTCAAAGCAATTCAACTTGTGAGAACAATTTTGAGAACAAAACCTCTCTCAGTAATTCAAATAGGAGATTGATTACAGAAAAGTCAGAAGGTTTAGAAGAGCAAAAGGAAAAAGAGAGGAACTTGAGGTGTGAGAAGAAGAGGAAGGAGAAGGGGGAACCAGTGAGAGTGAGAGAAAGGATGAAGGGAGAAGGAGGAGGAGGAGAAAATCTCAGAGATTAGCAACTGTGAATGAGTGTCTTTCCATATATTCATGTATCACTTTGGATTTTCTTTTTGTGAATATAAAATGCCATCCAAATAATTTGCCCATTTTCCTATTGAGATTCTGTCCTTTCATATTGACTTACTGGAACATAGAAGTTCTTCATTTCTTATGCCAGCTTTTTATTTTAGTTTTGTGTTGGAAATCTCTTTTCTTACTCTGCCTTTTATCTCCTTTTTGGTAACTTGATAAAGGGAAGTTCTGAATTAACTGAGGTAGAATTTAGCAGTAGTTTCCTTTGTGGTTAAGACTCTTTCTGTCTTTTTTGAAAAATCTTTCCCTCTCTAAGGTTGTAAAATATTATTCTATATTACATCCTAAAAGTTTTATAGGCTTGCTTTTTACATTTTGGAAATTAATTCACCTACAACTGATTTTTATTTTGGTTGTAGAATATTGTGTCAGTGTCCATTCTGGATAATAGAAATCATTCCAGGTAGTTCAGTAAAGCATTATTTCAAGAATCTATTAGAAAAACGGTGGAAGAACTCAAGGAGCCAAAGGAAGAAGGAGGAAGTCTCCAGTGAAGCAAAAGTGAGGAGGAGTTGCTACCGAAAGAGCAGGAAGCTGCCTAATACTCTTCCGGCGGAAGCTTCCAGTATAGCACCAGTGAGACAATAGAAGGTTATGCTGCCAACAGCTGATGTTGGAATAGAGCAAGTCACTACACATTTACCCTCCTTCCGATGCTGCCGAGTCCTGAAACAGGTGCAGATCACCTTGTTTCCCGCCACCGTATTTATGCCATTGCTATAGGAGATGCAGAAGAAGAAAGAAAGTTTCTAGTTTCCTTCAGTGCTTCTCACTGGGGGCATCTCAAAGGAAGAAAATTGACAAGAGGATTTCGTTCACAGAGAGTGAGAGACAATAGATACTGCCTCGCATTCACACGAATGCCCAGGCTCCATTACCACTTATTGAAGGATTATCTCTTACCCACTGCCCTGCTGCACCAGCACTGCCCCACTCTGGCTTCATATATGGATGGCCCTGTTTGGGTTCTCCATTTGGTTCCATTTGTACATTTTCCTATTTCTGCTCAATTGTTTTGTCTTAAAAATACATCATGGTATTTTCTTAAGATCCCCTATCTTGTTTTACATCAGGAGTGTTTTGGTTCTTAGGCCTTTACATTTTTATATAAATTTTTAAGTCCACTCTCCAGTCCTCAAGAAGAGAGGCTGACGTTTTGATTGAGATTTCTTTGACTTTATGCATTGCTTTGAATAGAATTGACATTGCTAAAATTAAATCTTTTAAGTAATGAATGTATCTATATATTTAAGTTTTATTTTCTATTTTTCTGTAAAGTTTGCCATTTTTTTTCTGTAGTGGTGTTACATATATATTGTTAAGCTTACTTGTATATACTTTAAATTTTTGATGCAGTCTAAAATATCTTTTAAAAATATTTTTAATTTGTTATTTTTATACAGAGATGTAATTGATTTTAATATTTATTTTGTATCCAGTAAACTTGCTATACCTGGAGAAGGACATGGCAACCCACTCTAGTACTCTTGCCTAAAAAATCCCATGGAAGGAGGAGCCTGGTAATTCTAGCAGTTTACTGAAGTTTTGAGTTCTTCAGATTAAAATTTTAGAAGATTTAAAAAGCTGTTCAATTAATTCAAATTGTTTACATATCTTTACAGCTGTTTAATACTATTGATGTGATGTAAAATATAAAAACAGATTAACTACTTTTTGTTGAGGTAGTTTGTATTGATCAGATTTATTTCAATGATGTAGTCTGCCTTTATTGGAAATGACATTACTGATATTTTACTTAAATAACATTTTAATGAATTGTAAATGCTTGGTGACTTAGTCTTATTCCGAAATTCCATTTTCCTTTCTATTTGGAGGAGTATAGAAGCATCAGCTGTCTCCTATCAGCTCAAATTCTATTTTTTATTGGGTAGAATAGAACATGCTGTTAACAGAGCATTATGCCATCCTATTTTACTAGCCTTTTGTTTGTTTGTTTGTTTTCTGTGTTACTTTCTGCTTCCATTTGTCTCTTCCTAATCTCTCAGTTTGCATGGTATCAATCTATGGTTCTGATCTTGAGAAATACCAATAATTGAGACAGTTGTTAAGATATTATATTATGAACTACCACTGAACCTAATAAAAGTCACAGATACACCCTTATCCATTGGTAGAAAAGCCCAATTGAATTTTATATTGCTTCCATATCAATCTTTTTATTCTCCTGTTTCACTTACATTTAATGCTGATACATTTTTTTGGTCCTGATATATTTTTGACGTTTTCTCCCTTTAGCTTATCTCATGAGCTGTATCAGCAATCCCTCAATGTCATTTTGTCATACATCTGAGATCTTTACATTATCTCAAGATTGAGATCAAGAGCAATGCACTATCAAGAAATACTTAAGAAAATTTCATTTTGATTAAAGTTTATATTAAAAGTATTGTGTATACCTTCATGAAGTGCTAAAATAAGGCAAGTAGAGTTAACTTACTATTACCATCCATAGCTAGCATTAAAAAGACATGTCAAAGCTATCCATTAGTTGTCACATTATGACAAATTCAGAAAGTACAATAATTCTTAAGTTAGCAAGAGTTCTGACATATCTTCTCTTTGGCTCATTATTAATATTAATCCATTCTCGACATTGACATTATGAGAGATGATGGACTAGCTGTGATCATTTATTGAAGCTTCTGAATTAAAAGTAATAACACCCCATAGAGAGGAGAGAATACCTTTTATCTAAAGAATAGGATGTATTATAAAAAAGTACCCTCTAAATACCTTCAGTTCTTCAGAGAAGAGCTTTTCTTGTTTGAAAGATTGTTAGATTGAGTCATCTCTGAGGAGAAATATTAATGGCTTTGTATAGAATATCACAAGCATGCAGTGTTGGATATCATTACCCTGCTATCATCAATTGTTTGTTATGTATCTTTTAGCCTTTCAGTTCTATTCCTTAATGTGATTAATTTAATCTTTTATTTCATAAAAGGCTTCCCTTCTTAGACTTTCTGGTGCAATTTCAGTGTGTAAACTTTTCTTTTACTTTTTAGGTAAAGGCTCAATGGTAAAGGACCCACCTGCTAATGCAGGAGCTACAGGAGATGTGGTTCTATCCCTGGGTTGGGAAGATCCCCTGGAGGAGGAAATGGCAACCCTACCCAGTATTCTTGCCAGGATATGCCTATGGACAGAGAAGTAGAGTCCATGAGTTTGCAGAGCTGGCCACTACTGAGTGACGGAGCACTCAACAATTTTATCAATTTATTTACTGCTTACTAAAATACCAAATTATAGCTCAATTTGATTGTTTATGATTGAAGTTTCATCAGCTCTAGCTGAATCTTCAGTATCAGTGAACAGCGACTGGTTTGTTGCCATTGATATTTGCTCTCCAAATGAACTGCAATGTAAAGTACCAGGCAGGCTACAGTCCAAGGTGGGCAAAGAGTTGGACATGACTGAGCAACTAAGCACACAGCACTCAAAGAAAGGTCAGCTGGAATCATAGATGGATTGGATTGGCTGTATTTTCTTCCTAAATTTCCTCAAACTATGTATACATTATAGTTGTTTTATTGTTCAGTCACTAAATTGTGTCCGACTGTTTGTGACCCCATGGTCCTCCATGATCTGGAGTTCGCTCATTCCTGTCTATTGAGTGAATGATGCTGTCTAAGCATCTCGTGCTCTGTCATCCCCATATCCTTTTACTGTCAATCTTTCCCAGCATCAGCATCTTTTCCAAAGAGTCAACTCTTCACATCGGGTGGCCAAAGTATTGGAGTTTCAGCTTTAGCATCGGTCCTCCCAATGAATATTCAGGGTAGACTTCCTTTAGAATTGACTGGTTTGATCTTGCTATCCAAGGGACTCTCAAGAGTCTGCTCCAACACCGCATTTCAAAAGCATTAATTCTTAAACAGTCAGGCTTCTTTATGGTTCAGCTCTCACATTCATATAAACCAGATGTATATATGTGTATATATGTAGACATACATATAAACTACTGTATAAACCACAGCTTTGACTATACAGACATTTGTTGGCAAAGAAATGTCTCGGCTTTTTAATATGTTGTCTATGTTTGTCATAGCTTTCCTTCCAAGGAGCAAGTATCTTTTAATTCACTATACACAGGTGTCTTTTGTTGAAGCCACTATTGGATCCTTCATCCTGTCCATTTATAGGAACTATAAGATGAGGAGGATAGCAATTCCCAACAATGAATGGTAAGATGGCACCAAGGAATATCTCAAATTGTTCAAAGAAGAATCAAAGTGTGTCTCTCAAGCTCTGAAATTAGAATGAATTTCAACAAACATATGAAATTAAAGTTTGGGTTAAGTCTAAGTTACTATTTTGTCTGGGTGGTCTTTGATGATTTTAGAAAAAAAATATCTTATTTTGCTCTTTATTGTACTTTCTCAAATTCAAGGTGTGTTTGAATTTCCTTTGTGAAAAATATATGGAGAAATACAAGAGAATCTCTTCTCTGAGTGAGATTAATTGTGCATATAGCCACTGATAAATATGTTTCAAAGATGTTTACTTCCCAATAGCATAGAAGTTTAATTCTTTTCCATCAATGAAGGAGAACTGGAGAGTCATTTCTGTGTTTTCTCTAGGATAGTGTTTCTCATACATGGGTAATTTTACACCACCCAGAGTACAATTTATGATGACTGAAGACATTTTTAGTTGTCACAAGTGCTGTTGAGGGGCTAATCAGAGATTAGAGATCAGGGATGCTGTTAAACACTATATAAGGCACTGGTCAGTCCCCCAATCCATGCTCTAAGTGCCAATGTTGAAAAGTCCCATTCTGGCTTCTTTAGCATTATATAGAGCAAATTGAAGACCTCTGAACTACTGATAGCTGTTTATAAGCTCTGTTGCTTTAAGTTGAAGTGATATATTGAACTAAGAAACCATTCAATAGGAGTGTATTTTAAGGGGGGAGGGGAGGGTGTTTTTACCATCCATGCCATAGCAGATGATCCCTTTCACTGGCCAAATATGCACAGAAAATTTTTGGGTACAGAAAACCATCCAAACTGGCAGAATGGTGTTGAAATCTATGTCTGTGTGGAACTAAGACAATGCACTTTGGAAATTCCTGTTGCTATAGTCTATTTTTTGGGTGTTTTCATTTAAGAGTGTTCTCTGCATATAGGTGACTGAACAATTTTCCATGTCTTTATTTTCATCTCTCAGTTTAAAACCACAACTCAAGATTAACAGATTTTCTGTTAAAGAGTTCACGGTCAAGCTTTATGCTGCACAAATGTGGAAAATAGCACACTGGAAGTATCAGAGTAGAAGTAAATGTAGCAATACTTTTAAAAGATAAAAATGGTTTCAAACAAGGAAACATGAATAAGATCATGCTACTTCTACTATCTTTTCTGGGAGCAATTATGGTATAAATTGGGATGATATCAGAAGTTTCCAGCTACTAACTCAGAATCAAGTCTGTCTTTTTGTTTGGAGCTGTACTGGCTCATACTCCTAGCATTTTGGCAACTGTGTTGCCTGTCTCTGAAATCTAATTTTCTCACTGGGAGAATTCTAGATCCCTAAGCTCAATCTCTCTAATGCCTGGATGCTGCTTATTTGTGAATACTGATTATAAGCTTCTGGATTTACAGGCTAAAATCAGATGCTGCTTTGATCTTTGCTTATTTGTTCCTATTTTTATCCTCTTAAGCTGATTTTTTAAAAATATGTTGTCTATGTTTGTCATAGCTTTCCTTCCCAGGAGCAAGCATCTTTTAATTCACTATACACAGGTGTCTTTTGTGTAGAATTTTCTTGAAACAATAAGCTTCCTACACTTTCATGCTATATACACATTTAATATCTTGTGCACAAAAACATACATTTCTTATACATAATCTGCATTGGATCTTCTGTCAGTAGAATATTTGCTAAAATTATCAAGTATTCTGTCACACAAAAAAAAACCATGATAAATTCCAAAAAGTAAGACTTTGCAGGCCAGAGTCTCTGGTCACAAGAGTTCATCACATTAATTAAGTTAAAAGTGAACAGTTTAGAAAAGATTAACCCATTTAAAATTAAATTTCTGAATGAAAAATGAGTCGAACATTGAATTTTAAGTTATACTGAAATTTATATATAAAAATATGAATAATTTGATGAGTACCAGTGTGACACAGTTAAAGCTTGTACTTGGACTAAATGTATGACTTTAAAAGCTTTAGTCAAGCAAGGTGAAAAGACAGCCTTCAAAATGGGAGAAAATAATAGCAAATGAAGCAACTGACAAAGAATTAATCTCAAAAATATACAAGCAGCTCCTGCAGCTCAATTCCAGAAAAATAAATGACCCAATAAAAAATGGGCCAAAGAACTAAACAGACCTTTCTCCAAAGAAGACATACAAATGGCTAACAAACACATGAAAAGATGCTCAAATTAGCTTATTATCAGAGAAGTACAAATCAAAACCACAATGAGGTACCATCTCATGCCAGTCAGAATGGCTGTGATCCAAAAGTCTACAAACAATAAATGCTGGAGAGGGTGTGGAGAAAAAGGAACCCTCTTACATTGTTGGTGGGAAAGCAAACTAGTACAGCCACTATGGAGAACAGTGTGGAGATTCCTTAAAAAGCTGGAAATAGAACTGCCATACGACCCAACAATCCCACTGCTGGGCATACACACTGAGGAAGCCAGACTTGAAAGAGACACGTGTACCCCAATGTTCGTTGCAGCACTGTTTACAATAACCAGGACATGGAAGCACCTAGATGTCCATTGGCAGACGAATGGATAAGACAGTTGTGGTACGTGTACACAATGGAGTATTACTCAGCTATTACAAAGAATGCATTTGAATCAGTTCTAATGAGGTAGATGAAAACGGAGCCTATTATACAGACTGAAGTAAAAGACTTTCAGAAAGAAAGACACCAATACAGTATATTAACGCATATATATGGAATTTAGAAAGATGGTAATGATGACACTATATCAGTTCAGTTCAGTTCAGTTGCTCAGTCATGTCCGACTCTTTGCGACCCCATGAATCGCAGCACACCAGGCCTCCCTGTCCATCACCATCTCCCGGAGTTCACTCAGACTCACGTCCATCAAGTCAGTGATGCCATCCAGCCATCTCATCCTCAGTCGTCCCTTTCTCCTTCTGCCCCCAATCCATCCCAGCATCACAGTCTTTTCCAATGAGTCAACTCTTCGCATGAGGTGGCCAAAGTACTGGAGCTTCAGCTTTAGCATTAGTCCTTCCAAAGAAATCCCAGGGCTAATCACCTTCAGAATGGACTTGTTGGATCTCCTTGCAGTCCAAGGGACTTTCAAGAGTCTTCTCCAACACCACAGTTCAAAAGCATCAATTCTTCGGTGCTCAGCCTTCTTCACAGTCCAACTCTCACATCCATACATGACCACAGGAAAAACCATAGCCTTGACTAGACGGACCTTAGTTGGCAAAGTAATGTCTCTGCTTTTGAATATGCTATCTAGGTTGGTTATGCGAGACAGCAAAAGAGACACAGATGTAAAGAACAGACTGTTGGACTCTGTGTTAGAAGGCAAGGGTGGGATGATTTGAGAGAGTAGCACTGAAATGTGTATATTAACATATGTGAAATAGATCGCCAGTCCAGGTTCGATGCATGAGGCAGGGTGCTCAGGGCTGGTGCACTGGGAAGACTGTGAGGGATGGGATGGGGAGGGAGGTGGGAGGGAGGTTCAGGATGGGGAACACATGTACACTCGTGGCTGATTCATGTGCATGTATGGCAAAAGCACCACAGTATTATAAAGTAATTAGCCTCCAATTAAAATTTAAAAAACTATTTTAAAAAGCTTTAGTTAAAAAACAAAGTTTAAAAACAAGTCAGTGGTCATCTTAGAAAACTAGAAAATACTAGAAGTGATACAACTAAAAAATTTGGGAAGAATCAGTAAAGATAAATGCTGGGATTAATCAAATATAAGGTGAAAGAGTAAGTATTGTTGGCTAAACTATAAAAATACTTCTCTCAAGAAAGACAAAGAATACTAACAGGCAATTTATAATAGAGAGTATTATAAATGTAAATATAAATCTCACCACTGCTCAGGCAAATATGAATGCGAATAATGAAATGGTGTGTTTCAATGATTAATTCAGTAAAATATTAGGAAAAAAGCATCTTTTATGAGGTTGAAAGGCATTTTCAGTTGAATACAAATAGTTAGCAATATTTGGTGCATCACATAGAGTTTTTTTTCCAAATAAAACATGATCATATTCTTTTATCTATCAATTCTACTTCTAGGGATCCATCTTACAGAAATGAGTGCATGACTATGTAGTCAGTACTGTCCTTTGGTGTGGTTCACAGGGGTCCCCTTTTCTGGCTCTGTTCTTCAGAGGGCTCAGGCCTCCCTGCTTTTCCCAAGGGGTGGGAAATTACTGGGCTCAATAAGTCATGGTGTCCAGAAGCCTTTGATTCTTTGCCCCAAGTCTGGATCATGTTCCATATCCTCACAGCTCAGAATTCCCTGCCAAATGACCCAAGTCAGGTCCCAGGTTTGGAATGGGCTTTTCCCCCGGTTTGTTTTCTCTTAGCATTTCTAAGCACAAGGAGTAGTCAACTGGAGACTATTTGCAGGAGGAAAATCTGTGAGAAGAGTGCAAGTGGGGTGAGAAGTTAGGATAGAATTTATCTTATATAACAATTTCTTAGCTTAATTTTTATTGTTCAGTCACTCAGTCGTGTCTGACTCTTTGTGACCACATGGGCTGGAGCACACCAAAATTCTCTGTCCTTCACTGTCTTCCAGAGTTTACTCAAACTCATGTGCACTGAGTCAATGATGCCGTCCAACCGTCTCATCCTCTGTCGTCCCCTTCTCCTCCCGCATTCAATCTTTCCCAGCATCAGGGTTTTTTCCAAAGAGTCAGATCTTTGCATCAGGTGGCCACAGTATTGGAGCTTCAACATCAGTCCTTATAATGAATATTCAGGGTTTATTTCCTTTAGGATTGACTGATTTGATCTCCTTGCTGTCCGAGAGACTCTCAAGAGTCTTCCCCAACATCACAGTTTGAAAGCATCAATTCTTTGGCACTCAGCCTTTTTTATGGTCCAACTCTCACATCTGTACATGACTACTGGAAATATACAGACCTTTGCTGGCAAAGTAATGGATATCTCTACTTTTTAATATGCTGTCAAGGTTTGTCAGTGCTTTTCTTTGAAGAAGCAAGCAGCTTTTATATTAGCTTAACTAATAACTTTAAATATTTAGACATAGGATGTATGACCCTCTACTTGTACTCTTTCCTCATGCCAAAAAATGATAGAGGAGGACCAGTATGTAATGATGTATGTTTGATAAAATATTTGGCAGATTGTTTTATTATATAATCTAATTTTCCACTAAAGAAGCCATGTTAAAGTAACATGTGGAAGGCATATGCTATAGGATACTACACAATCATTGTAAATAATTTTATGTTTATAAATATTGACTTGGAAAAATCACATGGTTATTGACAAAATTTGTAGAACCAATAATTAGTATGATTGCATTACTGTAAGCTCGAAAATGAAAACAAACCAGTGGAACTTGTGTATGCTTGGATAAACATAAAAGATAATGTGAATGGTTTCATCCTAACTGATAATATTGACTTCTTAGGAAAATGAGCAAGGTAAAAATACTTTTTATTACTTGAACTTCTTTATCTATGGAAATATTGTAACAGCTATGAATTCTTTTATAGTTTTAATAATATGTAAACTTCTTCTTAAAAATCAGATAGAATGACATCCTATGAGTGCAATTTAAAGACATGTTGAAAGAGAATTGCCTATTAAACTCTCCTTGCAGGTGGGGGAGATGGCCACAGCACAGTTCCATTCTCACTATGGTCCTTTAAGGTAAATATTGACTCTGACCAAGGGGCTGAGGATGATGGATAGCCTGGCTCTTGCATTGTAGGCTTATAGAAATACTCTGTATCCCTTAATTGATTTTGAACAAAAATCATTCACTTCATTCTGAATTTTCCACAGCTACTATTGAAACCTATTTACTTTTCAAAACAGTAAAAGGCATAGGGATAGTTTATTGAATTCTTACTTTCTGTTTTTGTCAAAAGACCAATCTTCATTGGTTTTCACAGTGTTTTTACAACCTTTCTTTGCTCCTTATACTCCTTCTCACTTTCCCCAACCTCAGGAGGTGACTATTTCAGTGTCCTTAAGAAAGATGAGCCCTCCCAGTGGGACCTCAAAAGGCATTCTATCAGCAAACCCCAAGTAATATGCCTCCCACTCCTTTCTCCTCCCCTAGTTACAGGGAAGCCCTTCCTCCTGCCCAATACTAGTCCTTACATTTATGTCCTGGATCAGTCTGATCCAGTCCTGCCTTCAAAATACTTTTCTCTTTCATCTATTTCCTCTCACTTTTGAATTATCATATTTTCTTGACAGGATTATTTTCATTACACATGTATGATCAATACCTACCATCTTATAGAAGTATCTCAGCTTCTTCATCACCCTCCAGCTCTTTTCTCCATTTCTCCAGTAAGTTTTATATTCAAGCTTCTTGGAAGTATTTTCTATTCATCTATTTCTAAGTTGCCAACCTGAATTCACTTCTCAACTTGTCTCCTTCTGGCTTCTGTTATCATCACTCTGGTAACCACAAATCTATTATTTGCATCTGTTAATGTTTTGTTTGTTAGCTAAAAAAAAAAAATGAGCATTTGTTTTGTGTGTTCATTTGATTTGTTTTTGTTTGTTTATTTTTATATTTCACATATGCATTGTCATCTTTCTTGACTGTTTAGCAGAATCTGATAAGAGTTCACCACTTCATTCTCCTTGAAATATATCCTTTTTCTATTGGTTTTCTTTTTCTTTCTTTAAAAATTCCTTTTTTTATTCCTTTGCCAGTTTATCTTTTCTCATCTGATACTTAAGTGTTAAAGTGCTTTGTTGCTTAATTCCTTGGTCCTCAGTTTTTAGAGCTGTTATTTCTTCTGTATACACCCTCCCTGGTAAATCTTGTCTATCCCCAGTTCTTCTAAGTGATATTCATGGGCTCATGTATTCTAAATTTGGAACTCCAGTACAGAACTTTACTATTGAGGTCACCTTAGCATTGGATAACTTCAAAATCACTTCAAAGCCATTGCTGTCAAAGCTGCTTCACACACAAGTACTTATGACTAAAGTCTTATCTTTCCACCTCCTCCCCAAAATATCTATTCCAGTATTATATATCCGGGAAATCAGAAGATCATCCATTGTGTTATTCAAGTGAGAAGCCAGAGGTATTCCTTGATTCTACCTCAGTACTAGAAATTTTTCCTCTATCTCTGCCACTACACAAAACTAGGTAGGCATCTATTCTCATAAGGAACATTCAAAGAGCCTCCCAGTTGGTTTCCTACTTTTCTCTGTCTCCAGTCTGTTTTCCAAATAGCAGCTTAAGTGATCTTTTGAAGCTGAGTGTTAGCGCCTCAGTAATGTCCTACTCTTTGTGACCTCATGGACTGTAGCCTGCCAGGCTCCTCTGTCCATGGGATTCTCCAGGCAAGAATACTGGAGCAGGTTGCCATTCCCTTCTCCAGGGGATCTTCTCAACTCAGGGATCCAACCCAGGTCTCTTGCATTGCAGGCAGATTGAGTACCATCTGATCCACTAGGGAAGCCCTTTGAAGATGAAATCAGATCATATTACCCCTGCTTAAAGTTCTTCCTTGGTTCCCACTGTACTGAGAACAATATCCAACCTTTAAGGTGACCTAAACATCCTGAATGTTTCTTCCACTTAATCTCCCTTGTCTACCCTGATCACTGTACACAAGCTTAACTGGCTTCATTGCAGTTCATCACACATGTCCTTCCCCATTTTAGAAGCATGCAGTGTTTCTTTTGCCGGGTATGCACTCACATCAAATCCTCACAAGACTTCTCATGAGTTCAGTCTGACTTTAAATATTACGTCCTCAAAGTACCATTTGTTCTGTTCTCCCTTACTAACTTTACATTTAACATTCTTCTTAGTTTGTACTCACATGCTTAGATGATTCTTAACTCTTTCCCTCTCTAGACTAAAGATTCATGTCTGTATCATATATCCCTACCTGCATGAGTGATCAGTTGCTAAGTAGTGTCCAATCCTTTGCAACCTCAAGGACGGTAGCCCTCCAGGCTCCTCTGTCCATGGGATCTCCCAGGCAAGAATAACGAGTGGGTTGCCATTTCCTTCTCCAATATCAATATCTACACAGTGTCAAACATAGTGTCTCACACAAAGCAGATGGCCGACAAGTGTTTATTGATTGATGAATGTAAGATGAGACAGTTAATGGTATTTGGGAGAAGTATCACACATCTATGAAAGATTTCCATTGGTTTGCAAAAAGAGTGCCTCATTAGAATAGCTATTTAATGCCTTTTATAAAACTGTCACTAAATTGACAAAATATAATCCCTTGAAAAGCATAAAGGAAGAAAATCAAGACACACATTTCAGATCCTATTAATAGCAGTTTAATGAATTATTTCCAGAGCTACTCTGTTCTCCTAGCCATCTGTTTTAGATGATAAAGGAGCAAAGACTACTTTGGATTGAAGACTACTTCCTGTGGCCCCTGAAAGTAGGGCCAAAATTGTTAGGGCATATGTAAGGGTAATCCTTGTTTACTCCCTTCCCCTTCCCACTCTCTTCTTCTTTTCTTAAATCTAGCTGAGGCAAAGAAACACTCTTCCATTGTTTATAACAGTAGAGTATACTCATCATTCAGAAACTCAAATAGAGTCCACATTTGAGCAGGTGCTTGTCTAAAGGTGCTATATTCCTTATAGAGAATGAAAACAGGATGTCTATATTTACAAGACATTTCTGATGTGTGATTTAGAACAAGGAGGATTTCATTAAGACAGGAGAAAAAATGGTAGAAGACACATTTGAATATTATTTCAAAGACACTTGGAGATTCATTAGGTATAAAAGCTAAAGGAGAGAGAATGGTAATGATGAGTGTAACTCTCCAAACTTGAGCCACTAGAAGAATGTCAGAGAGGCTGAAACACAGGACTGTAGGAACCTAGTGCTGAACGCCTAATATACACAATATAAACCCTTTGATTGCATGTTCTATAGTTTTACTAAGTGAAGTGAAAGTCACTCAGTCTTGTCCAACTCTTTGCAACTCCATGGACAATACAGTCCATAGGATTCTCCAGGCCAGAATACTGGAGTGGGAAGCCTTTCCTTCTCCAGGGGATCTTCTCAACCCAGGGGTCGAACCCAGGTCTCCCTCATTGCAGGCAGATTCTTTACCAGCTGAGCCACAAGGGAAGCCCTTTGTTTTACTAAGGTGATGCTGTATTCTTCTCTAGTTGTTACATGGGGAAGGAAAGTCAGGGACATAAATGGTGGTACCCAAAAAATAGGAAGCAAAAATGAGCCTGAGTGTCAGGACAGAGGAAAATTTTCCTGCTTTAGACACCACATCAAAATTACATTCATGAAGACAAAATTCAGTTTAGTTCAGTTCAGTCGCTCAGTCATGTCCGACTTTTGCAACCCCATGAACCACAGCACGTCAGGCCTCCCTGTCCATCACCAACTCCCAGAGTTTACCCAAACCCATGTCTATTGAGTTGGTGATGCCATCCAGCCATCTCATCCTCTGTTGTCCCCTTCTCCTGCTGCCCTCAATCTTTCCCAGCATCAGGGTCTTTTCAAATGTGTCAGCTCTTCACATCAGGAGGCCAAAATGTTGGAGTTTCAGCTTCAACATCAGTCCTTCCAATGAACACCCAGGACTGATCTCCTTTAGGATGGACTGGTTGGATCTCCTTGCAGAGACAAAATTACATTCCTCTTATTCAAGGAATAAGAGGAAGTTCCACTTGCCACGGATATTTACTAAATGCAATGATATTATGTGGCTTATCTTGATGAAAATTGAGTTTCACCAAATATGTGCTTTAAGGGAAAACTTAAAAACAAAGCTACTTGACAAAATGTGAAAAGCCTTTCTTGTCGGAGTGTTATAATCTGGTTTTTAGATTTAGCTGAATGTCATAAAAAAAAAAAAAAAAAAACCTGAAAAACAGTCTACTGATATTAGCAGCAATGGCAGGAAGCTCAAATCATGAAAAACGAGTTTCTCTCATTATTGTAGCTTTAGGAATTAGCACCGACATATCCATTTTTCTGTATTACTTCAACACCTGGCCTACAGGAAACATCATGATTTGTCAGTGGCTGCCAGTAGACACGGCCTATCAGTAATTTAAAACTAGTGAAGGAGAAATTTTGAAATATCACAAGGGTCTTCTGCTTTCAATAATGCCTCTCACAACTTCTAAATGCAACTTTTATTTTATGCTTTATTGTATGAAACATGTAGATTCATGTTAGATGTGCTTATGTTGTTATAAAATGCATTTTTATTATGTGTAATCTACAGTTGAATTCAGAGATTAATTCATGTCTCAAAGACGTCTGTGTCTCAAGTGACTTGGATTTCTCTTAAATTAAGCCCTAAACTTTTGGCAATTGTGTACATTCCCTTTGCAAGTATTTGAAGACCAAATCACCAAGAAATTTTTTTTTTTTTGGTATTTCATTTCTTAAAGATTTTATTGAAGTATAGTTTATTTACAATGTTGTATTAGTTTTTACTGTACAGCAAAATTAATCAGCTATATGTATACATATATCCCCTCTTTTTTGGATTTCTTTCCCATTTGGTCACCAAAAAGCATTGAATAGAGTTCCCTGAGCTACACAGTAGGTTCTCATTAGTTTTTTATTTTATACATAGTACCAACAGTGTGTATATGTCAATCCCAATCTCCTAATTCATTCCACCTACCCTCTATTTCCACCAAGGAAGTTTTAAAGTCCAAGATTATATTCATCTCTATGTAAATCCTTGTCAATGGCAGTAGGTTATTCTCTGTAATTCCTTCCCACCAACTTGGCTATTGTTTCTGGAATAATTGGTGTGGTCTTAGAATTCATTTAGAAATTGGGTGACCATAGGTTCCCAGTTTGTTCTAGAAGTCTCTCCATATATGTCCTGTCTGGAGACCTGTTTAGTTAGTGCTTTTGTTTCTTTTTTTTTTTTTTTCCTTCTCAAAAGTGTCCCTGGGTGGGTAATAAGATATATATGCTCACTCTATTGGTAGCTGAGTAGGTGAAGATAGGACTCTTGCTGAATTCTCTTCTTCCCAAATTCTCTTGTGTTGCCGCCTTAAAAATTTCTGTTCCTTCTCTTTGTCAGAAGCTGGGAGCTTCTGAAGTTGGGGTTTCTTAGGTCTGAGAATTAAATTGGAAAGTCCTCAGCCAAGGCAACCAGCGAAGTGAAAAATGAAGAAAAAAGAACTAAAATTGTACAAGAAAGCTAAGATACATAGAGTCAACAGGGGAGTGTTGAAGATATAGAAAACCAAAACTCTAACTGAAATTAGAGTCAATAGTCCAGAATTTGGTCCCAGAGATGAAGACAAATGCAAAACAGATGGCAATTTTCATGGTCTTTGGCTAGAAGTAATGTTATATGTGAGGCATCTTTTTATTTTTATTTTTATTTTTTTCTCTTCCAATGAAATTTTATTTATTTATTTTTTTAACTTTTTAAAAAAATTTTTTTACATTTTAGTATCTTTAATTCTTACATGCGTTCCCAAACATGAACCCCCCTCCCACCTCCCTCCCCATAACATCTCTCTGGGTCATCCCCATGCACCAGCCCCAAGCATGCTGCATCCTGCGTCAGACATAGACTGGCGATTCAATTCTTACATGATAGTATACATGTTAGAATGTCATTCTCCCAAATCATCCCACCCTCTCCCTCTCCCTCTGAGTCCAAAAGTCCGTTATACACATCTGTGTCTCTTTCCCTGTCTTGCATACAGGGTCGTCATTGCCATCTTCCTAAATTCCATACATATGTGTTAGTATACTGTATTGGTGTTTTTCTTTCTGGCTTACTTCACTCTGTATAATCGGCTCCAGTTTCATCCGTCTCATCAGAACTGATTCAAATGAATTCTTTTTAACGGCTGAGTAATACTCCATTGTGTATATGTACCACAGCTTTCTTATCCATTCATCTGCTGATGGACATCTTTTTAAATGACTCTGACAGTGTGTCACTCAGGGCTTCATTTTTACTTAAAATGCGGGAGTGTTTGTGCGATGTTTGTCTTAAATGAATCATTTCCCTGGTAATTTCAAGTCTTCTTTAAAAGCCTACAGACTTTTTTCTTGTAAAGCTTTCTTAGTGGGCCTCGTTTTCCAAAGTCTTCTTCAGTTCAGTTCAGTTCAGTCGCTCAGTTGTGTCCAACTCCTTGCGACCCCATGAATCGCAGCACTCCAGGCCTCCCTGTCCATCACCAACTCCCAGAGTTCACTCAGACTCACGTCCATCGAGTCCGTGATGCCATCCAGCCATCTCATCCTCTGCCATTCCCTTCTCCTCCTGCCCTCAATCCCTCCCAGCATCAGAGTCTTTTCCAATGAGTCAACTCTTCGCATGAGGTGGCCAAAGTACTGGAGTTTCAGCTTTAGCATCATTCCTTCCAAAGAAATCCCAAGGCTGATCTCCTTCAGAATGGACTTTTTGGATCTCCTTGCAGTCCAAGGGACTCTCAAGAGTCTTCTCCAACACCACAGTTCAAAAGCATCAATTCTTTGGCACTCAGCCTTCTTCACAGTCCAACTCTCACATCCATACATGGCTACTGGAAAAACCATAGCCTTGACTAGATGGACCTTAGTCGGCAAAGTAATGTCTCTGCTTTTGAATATGCTATCTAGGTTGGTCATAACTTTTCTTCCAAGGAGTAACTGCATGTTTATTTAAGATAAAATTTAGTTTATCACCTTTGTTATATTCTTTAGTCATCCTTAGACAGAGAATACAGATGTCAGAACTAAGAATAAAAGGATTCTACTTAGATGGCACTAGTGGTAAAGAACTTGCCTGGCAATGCAGGAGACATAAGAGACATGGGTTCGTTCCCCAGATTGGGAAGATCCCCTGGAGAAGGGCATGGGAACCCTTTCCAGTATTCTTGCTTGGAGAATCCCATGGACAGAGGAGCCTGGTGAGCTACAGTCCATAAAGTCGCTGAGAGTCAGACAGGACTGAAACAACTTAGCTCATTACACATTTGCTTGTAGAACTCCCTCTCATTTTGATGTTCACCGTGGGTCAATGAGCATGATTATTTATCTAAATCTATTGACATATCCTGCCTTCAACACTCCATGTCAAGTTTCTAATCCCGCTTGGTCTTAGCTCACCTATTCAAGGTCCTGGAACTTGTACAAAGAAAAGGATGTGAGGAACTCTTTCTGAATGCCCCTACTGTCCTTGGTATATTCCTTGGCTCTCATAATGACTCCCCCAAATTTCAGTTTTCTTCCTTTCTGCTTTATTTCTTTTTGAAATATTTTTTAGGAGTCTAGATTGACTATTTTTCAACCTCATATTGTCTAGGTCAGCTAGAATTAAAAATTGTCTCCCAGGAGTAAAAAACAAGGGTCAGAGTTTGTATCCAACCATCATGCTTTCTTTTAGCTTCTTTGCTTGCACTATTAGCATGCTTTCCTTGATCCCTCACACAGATTTTCTCCATTTTGTTTCCTTCATGAACATCCAGTACTAAGAGAATACTCTTAAAGTATGAGATACGAGATATTCAGTGGGTACAGATATTTGATGGCCAGTTTTATTTCTAACTCCTCCCATAAATATAAGTGCTGGTGCTTTTACATACAGTTCTATCAACCTCTACCCAACCAACAAATAAATACTCCTCTCCCAGACAACAGAACTACTTTCTGAGTTTTGTTACAATGAAAACTATAACTGAATTTTTGAGATTAGCTTTGAAAGCATGGTTTTATCTGAAGCATAAATGCAATGTTATACCTAGAGTATAAAAATAATCTAGCAGCTGGAATGAGAAAAATCTTTACATATATATCCTATTGGCTTAAAATATATAAACTTTCTAACTCAAGTTCTAAACCTTCATTCTACCAAATTTCAATAATGATATGGTTCAATAGAACATGGTAAACTCACTAAACTTTTTCAAGATGTATTACAAATAGAATTTATGAAATTTAGAATTTCTATTTCCATATGATGTTTCTGTAACCAACATTTAACATAATTTGTTTGTACAAGGACTAGTTGAATGTGCAAGTATAATTTCTCAGTTAATGGGAGTAAACACAAGAAAATACAAATTTCAACTAATTGATATTCTTGTTAAATGTTGGTTAAAGTGTCACAGAATATTGTGTAATATTTGTCTTCTGCACATACTGTGTTTATAAACCAACTTGAAGACAAACAAAAGTTGAAAACATTATATTTTTATCACCCTGGAAGCTGGATATGGTTGTTTGACAGCTTGAAAATTCATGAAAGTGACACAAATCTACCCTGAAGACCAGAACCTTATTTTGCTATTTATTAAACATATAACTTAATTGCTAATTCTGCCTATTTACTAGTTAATTCAGCAAGTAGAGAATAAAGAAAAAAAAAGATTTCTATGTTCTCTGTGGTGTTTTGGCAAATGTCAATTTAGTTGCCATAACAAAAGGAAAAATTTTATTTTGTGTCCAACTGAAAGTTCTGATCAAGGGTTAATGGTCAAGGAAATATTAACTCAAAATGGATTAAAGACGTAAAATTGGAAATCATAAAACCTTGAAGAAAACAGGGAAAACTTCTTAATACTGATCTTTACAATGATTTCTTGGATATGACACCAATGCAAAACTAGATGAAAAGGACTACTTCAGATGTAAATATTCCACACAGCAAATTAAATAATGACATGAAAAGACAATCTATAAATGGGGGAAATAAATTTGCAAATCATATAACTGGCTAGGAATTAATTTTCAAAAAAAAAAAAAAAAAAGGACCTCGTTCAGCTCAAAAGCAAGAAAGATAAAAACAAAAACAAAAACAAATAACCCGATCTAAAATAAAAAGGAAAAGGACTTAAACAGATATTTTTTCCCAAAGAAGTCATACCAAACCCACAGATAGTAGAGAACATCACTAAATGTCAGTTCAGTTCAGTTCAGTCGCTCAGTCGTCTCCAACTCTTTGTGACCCCATGGACTGCAGCACACCAGGCCTCCCTGTTCATCATAAACCCCTGGAGTTTACTCAAACTCACGTCCATCAAGTTGGTGATGCCATCCAACCATCTCCTTCTCTGTCATCCCCTACTCCTCCCACCTTCAATCTTTCCCAGCATCAGGGTCCTTTCAAATGAGTCAGTTCTTCATGTCAGGTCGCCAAAGGATTGGAGTTTCAGCTTCAGCATCAGTCCTTCCAATGAATATTCAGAACTGATTTCCTTTAGGATGGGCTGGTTGGATCTCCTTGCAGTCCAAGGGATTCTCAAGAGTCTTCTCCAACACCACAGTTCAAAAGCATCAATTCTTTGGTGCTCAGCTTTCTTCATAGTCCAACTCTCACATCCATACATGACCACTGGAAAACCATAGCCTTGACTAGATACACCTTTGTTGGCAAAGTAATGTCTCTGGTTTTTAATATGCTGTCTAGGTTGGTTATAACTTTTCTCCCAAGGAACAATTGTCTTTTAATTTCATGGCTGCAATCATCATCTGCAGTGATTTTGGAGCCCCCCCGAAATAACATCTGTCACTGTTTCCACTGTTTCCCCATCTATTTGCCATGAGGTGATAGAACTGGATGCCATGATCTTAGTTTTCTGAATGTTGAACTTTAAGCCAACTTTTTCACTAAACATCAGTGAAATGCAAATCAAGACCAAGTGAGGTATCATCTCACACCTGTTAAGATAGCTATTAGCAAGAAAGCAAAATAAAAGAAATATTGATGAGGTTATAGAGAAGTTAGAATTTTCGTGAAGTATCAATGAGAATGTGAAATGGTGCAGCCACTTGAAGAACAGTGTGGAGGTTCTAAAAAAAGTAGAAATAAAATTACCATGTGATCCAGCAATGCCTCTTCTGGGTATATACTCAAAAAAATTGAAGTCAAGATCTTGAAGAGATATCTGTATTCCTATGTTTATTCACAATAGCCAAGGTATGGAAATAATCCAAATGTCCATTGACAAATGCGGATAAGGAAAATGGAATTTATTTAACCTTAAAAGAGAAGGATATCATGCCATTTATAATAATATGGATTGACCTGGAAGACATTTACTAAATGAATTAAATCAGTCACAGAAGGCAAATACTGAATGATTCTGCTTATAGGAGGCATCTAAAATGGTCAGACCGAGAGAAATAGACAATAGAGGGGTGGTTAACAGAGGATGGAGGGAGAGAGGTAGGGGAATTGTTTTTCAGCAGGTGTAAAGTTATAGGATACAAGATTGTTAAGTTCCTGAAATCTGCTGTACAATATAGTGCTTGTAGTTAGCAATAAGGTTAAACTTTCAGGAGGATGGATATTGTTTTAAATGTCCTTACTAAAACAGAACAAATAAACAAACTTGGAGGAAATTTGAAGTTGATACATATGTTTGTTACCTTGATTATGGTAACACAAGTGTATACATATGCCCAAACTCACCAAAAGAGCTTCCCTTGTGGCTCAGCTGGTAAAGAATCTGCCTGCAATGTGGGAGACCTGGGTTCAATCCCTCAGTTGGGAAGATCCCCTGGAGAAGGGAAAGGCTACCCACTCCAGTATTCTGGCCTAGAGAATTCCATGGACTCTATAATCCATGGGGTTGCAAAGAGTCGGACACAACTGAACAACTTTCACTTTCACCAAATTAAGTATATTAATTATGTGCAATTTTTAGTATATTTCAATAAAGCTGTTGGTAGGGGAGAAAAGGTCAAGAGAAGCTGCAAATGCTTGGAAAGAAAGGGTTATTTGCCTAAATAAGTGGCATAATTAATTGCATTGTTTTGAAGATTGACATGCTTCTTACATGCATGTGTATGTGGTAAGTTGCTTCAGTCGTATCCAACTCTCTGTGACCCTATGGACTGTAGTTTACCAGACTCCTCTTTCTATGGGATTCTCCAGGCAAGAATACTGGAGTAGGTTGCATGCCCTACTCCAAGGGATCTTACTAACCCAGGGACAGAACCTGCATCTCCTGTGACTCCTGCATTGTAGACGGATTCTTTGCTGCTGAGCCACTAGGGAAGCCCTGCTTCTTACATGGGTTAGTTTAAATGCTCAAACTGTACATTCAATGAGCTGCTGCTGCTGCTGCTGCTAAGTCGCTTCAGTGGTGTCCAACTCTGTGCGACCCCATAGATGGCAGCCCACCAGGCTCCTTCATCCCTGGGATTCTCCAGGCAAGAATACTGGAGTGGGTTGCCATTTCCTTCTCCAATGCATGCACGCACGCTAAGTCACTTCAGTCATGTCCGACTCTGTGCGACCCCATGGACAGCAGCCCACCAGGCTCCTCTGTCCACAGGATTCTCTAGGCAGGAATACTGGAGTGGGTTGCCACTTCCTTCTCCAAGTTCAATGAGCTCTTAAATGATAAGACATTATTTGTCCTTTATATGAGACTGTAAGTGTTACTTGCTCAGTCATGTCTGACTCTTTGCGACTCCATGAACTCTAGCCTGTCAGGCTCCTCTGTCCATGCAACTTTCCAGGCAAGAATACTGGATTGTGTAGACATTCCCTTCCTCAGGGGATCTTCCTGACCCAAGGATTGAACCCAGGTCTCCTGCATTGCAGGCAGATTATTACTGTCTGAGCCACCAGGGAAGCCCCATATGAGAATCCAGGCAAAAATGATTGGAAGATTATTAAAAGTGAAAAAAAATCTTAGAAGGTCACGTAAAATCTTTTGGACTTTCACTCTCCAATGAAGCACAAGAATATGCATGATCTTAAACTGCCCTCTGGACTTGGAGCAGAGATGCCCTCTTGCCAAAAATTCATGCCTTTATTGAAAGGTATTCCTAACCTTCCACTTTATTGTTTTCAGGATCATAATACAGAAAGTATTGAAAGATTTTCAGAATAATGTTTGTTTTGCTAATTATGTATGGAGAACAAGGTTTAAAATAAAATTTTCAGGAAGAACTTAATAAAAGGAAGTGTTGGATTCAGTTACATCCATTTACTGAATACAGCCAAAGAAGTAATTTTTACTGGTTATTAGTTTGAATTGCTCAAGGGCTAGTCTTCATTGAAGTAATAAATCTTCAAATTAATCCTTTGTCCTCTCCACCCTGACCCCGTGCTCATAAAGTCCTTTTTATAGAAGCTGGATAAGGAGGTATTGTTTTGAATATTAATTAACATATTAAGTTGTCAAATATTCACTTCATGTAGAAAGATTTTGTTATTATTGTCATTATCTGCTTAATCTCAATTTAAATTAAAGATAATTTTCTTATCCTTTGATAAAAAAAATCCCCATGATTAACTTAGAGTTCATTGACTAAGTCAAAAATTAAAACAACAACAAAAAAAACTATTACAGAATAGTATTAGCCTCTCAAAATAAGTAAAATCCTACATTGCAGCCATGAAATTAAAAGACGCTTACTCCTTGGAAGGAAAGTTATAACCAACCTAGATAGCATATTCAAAAGCAGAGACATCACTTTGCCGACTAAGGTCTGTCTAGTCAAGGCTATGGTTTTTCCAGTGGTCATGTATGGATGTGAGTTGGACTGTGAAGAGAGCTGAGCGCCAAAGAATTGATGCTTTTGAACTGTGGTGTTGGAGAAGACTCTTGAGAGTTCCTTGGACTGCAAGGAGATCCAATCAGTCCATTCTAAAGGAGATCAGTCCTGAGTGTTCTTTGGAAGGACTGATGCTGAAGCTGAAACTCCAATACTTTGTCCACCTGATGCAAAAAGTTGACTCAATGGAAAAGACTTTGATGCATGGAGGGATTGGGGGCAGGAGGAGAAGGTGAGGACAGAGGATGAGATGGCTGGATGGCATCACTGACTCAATGGACATGAGTTTGGGGAACCCTGGGAGTTGGTGATGGACAGGGAGGCCTGGTGTTCTGCAATTCATGGGGTCATAAAGAGTTGGACACGACTGAGTGACTGAATTGACTGACTGACTGAGAGGAAAAAAAGAGATCTTAGTATTTATAAACTAAAAATAGTACTTACTGAAGTATGGCCATTAGAGCATATCAGGGGCTTTCCTGATAGCTCAGTTGGTAAAGAATCCACCTGCAGTGCAGGAGACTCTAGTCGGTTCCTGGGGTGGGAAGATTTGCTGAAGAAGGCATAGGCTGCCCACTCCAGTATTCTTGGGCTTCCCTTGTGGCTCAGCTGGTAAAGAATTTGCCTGCAATGCGGGAGATCTGGATTTGATCCCTGGGTTGGGAAGATCCCCTGGAATAAGGGAAAGGCTACCCACTCCAGTATTCAGGCCTGGAGACTTCCATGGGATTGCAAAGAGCTAGATACTTCTGAGCAACTTTCAGTTTCACTTCAGAGCATATCAGAAATTGGGTTCTTTTCAATGTGTTGAATATAATTAGTGTGTGTGCTCAGTCTTCCTTTATTTTAATAATATTAAATATGGAACACAGTCATCGAAGTCAAGTTTTAGATGTGATGCCTCTAATGCATTTATTTACAGTATGAAAGTTGTTATCTGCTGAGACTTTCACATATGTTCACTTTGTGTAATATATATTTTCTAGAAAAATGAGGGGATATATCAGTCTGAATTTACGTATCCTGCCTCCAAAAATTTATAGCATGAATTTTTAACAAAATGAAGCTGATATCTGAATTTTATAAACCAAAGAGTCTAGAAAAATCACAAGTTGTTAATTAGAATTTTCAGTCTGAATTTTAGACTATCACTTTGAATTATGTGGTTTAATACAAATTTTTCATCCTTATTAGATTATTAGCCTCAGTAACTTGTATTTAATAACAGATAAATTGCTTGGTGAAGTGAAAGTGAAAGTGAAATCACTCAGTCGTGTCTGACTCTTTGTGACCCATGGACTGTAGCCCACCAAGCTCCTCCATCCCTGGGATTCTCTAGGCAAGAATACTGGAGTGGGTTGCCATTTCCATTACTTGGTAGTGCCACACAGATGTTTAATGTTCTTGTATAAATTCATGCTAACAATTTTTATTAATTTAATCATTTTGGTTTTTTGATAAATCACACAAAGAAATGCTTGGGCAAGTCCAGAGAACAGATTTAAAGACAGGAATCAAACTGTTGGGATAAGAAGAATTTAAGTGTTTGCAGTGAGATACTTCAGGGATTGGGATGATGCTTTATAATACATTGTTATAAAAGGGTCCAAAAGAGAACACACACAATGAAAACTTGAATTTGTAAATAACTGTTCAGGATGATTGGGGCATACACTAGGGTGAATATAAGATAAGCATTTGATAGAGAAAGTTTTAATTCATTAATTTTTAATTTTTGACTGGGCTGGGTCTTCACTGCTGTGCGTGGACTTTTCTCTAGTTGTGGTGAGTGGGGGCTACTCTTTGTTGCGGTACATGGGTGGCTTCCTTTGTTGCAGAGCATGGGCTCTAGGTACATGGTCTTCAGCAGTGTGGCATGCAGGCTTAGTTGCTCCATGGCGTATGAGGTCCTCCCAGCCCAGGCAGTGAACCCATGTCCCATGCATTGGCTCAACCACTGACCACCAGGGAAGTCCTGATGGACAACGTTTTATGCCAGTAAAAATGCATGTTTGGAGAACAATCCAATCCAAACACATGAGGAATTCTCTGGTGTCTGTGCTTACCATCTTCATTTGTTTTCCAAGGCTGCTGTAGCAAAGTATCACAAGCTGGCTAGCTTAAAAGAAAAGAAATTAATTTTCTGAAAGCCAGAAGTTTAGGACCAAGATTTCAGAGAGCTTGTTCATTCTGAGGCCTCTGAGAGAGACCTGGTTCCATAACTTTCTCCTAGTTTCTTGTGAGGGCCAGCAGTCTTTGGAGTTCTTTGACTGATAGTTGCATTGCTTCAATGTCAGACAGTCTCCAGCCGGCATTCTCTGTTTCTTCACACAAAAAAGCTCAACATGACTGGGAAAATTGCTTGTTGCATAGAAATTAACTCCTAAATTCATGATGAAATGTAAGGAGGTCTTTAGTGCTACCCATCCATCCTATCACTTTCTCCTAATCAGCTCACTTTTCCACTTTTCTTGACAGTTAATTCACACTTTCTCCTCTGTCCTCAAATCTCTAACTCCACTTCTATTCCCTGTCTCTCACTTAATAACTTTGTTATTTCACTGAAAAATCAAATGCAGAAAAAAGGAAGTTCCATCTCCCATCACTCCATGCATTTACATACTTTTTTATTGTTCTACTTTTTATAAGCTTTATCTTTATTTTTATTAGAAATATTATAAGTTCAAGTTGAAAAACTATTTGAATAAGAGAAAAAAGTCTCCAAAGTAAGAAAGCCTTCTTAAGAATATATGAGTGTTACCTCCCTGGTGGTCCAGTGGTTAAGATTTTGCCTTCCAATGCAGGGCTGTGGGTTCAATCCTGGATGGGGAGCTACAATCCCACATGGCTTGTGGTCAAAAACAAAGCATAAAACAGAAACAATATTGTAAAAAATTCAATAAAGACTTTAAAAATGGTCCACATTAAAAAAAAAGTGTGATATCTTAAAATAACCTTTGACCTCAAATATGCAAATAATATTAAGACACTACTTTTCTTGGAGCTGTGCTTACAAGGAAAGTGGTTAAAATATAGACCTGTAGTTATCATAATTTTGGTAAGGGGCAAGTCTAAGTGAGGGGATACTAAGCCATGAAGGAGGGCTAGAGAAATCTCAGACATTGCCTTCCTTTCCGTCCGTGATATGATTTGAACCATTAAAAAAAAAAAACAAAACAAATTTTATAATCATGTTTTTGTTTCTTACACATCTCTGTGCATGGTGATGTTGGCTCACAGTGGTTAGAGAGTCAAGGCTTGTGAATCAGAGCCCTAGATTTAGTTTCTGCCCCACCAGTTAACCCAGATGACCTGTAGAAAGTCCCCTAACTTCTCATATGCAGTTAACACACCTAAAAGTTGAGATACTAACAGAATTTTCTAGAGTATTGATGTCCACAAGTAGGCTCCAGACTCTCCTGTTCCCCAGGAAGACATGGATTCAACAATACACAGAGGAATTCCTTTTGTGAGAAATCCAGATACCAGTAAATAGACTCCAATAGCTGCACCTCATTTGAGTGCAAAACCAGCCAGATCAGAGGCAATAGGAAAATGTGTGGCAATCGCTTACCGTAGTACCTTTCCCCTGCTCAGTGGAGTATGGTCACGAGAAAAGTCTCAAGTTTCTTGCATCTTGCTGTATAGGGAAGGGGAAGATTGAAATATACATCAAGCTTGCAAACATTTTAAGGGGTTGCCTGAGGGACTGGTTTTTATCTTGCCTGAATCTAAATGCTGACAGGAAAGGGCAACAAATTTTGGGTCACAGAGAACAGGTTTGGACAAACACACACTCTCTTGCCATAGTCATCTCCCACAGTGCAGCATGGAGCAAGTAGAAGAAACCCTGAACTCACAGCTTCTCCCCAGGGAGGGAAAGTGTTCGATCATATATTTAATGTTTTAATTTTTTGAGGAAAGTGAAAATGAAGGTTGCTCAGTTGTGTCCAACTCTTTGTGACCCCATGGACTATACAGTCCATGGAATTCTCCAGGCCAGAATACTGGAGTGGGTAGCCTTTCCCTTCTCCAGGGCATCTTCCCAACCCAGGGAGTGTTTGAGGGGCTCCCCTAAAGGGACTGGTTTATGTCTCCCTGTGTTGGAATCCTGATGGAACTTGGCATAATCTAGATGCTTAAGAGCTGCCGAGAAAGGACGCTGGCTGAATATTTTGCTGTTACTCTAGTGGACGATATACCATGGCAGTGTCCCACTCAGAAAGGGATTGAAGAATGGTGCAAACATTACACTTTCAAGCTTCTCAGTGGTCTGTCTAAGGGATTGGCTTCTGTCCTGCCTGACTTGGAGCCCTGGATGGAGTCTGGCTGCTGAAGACAGAAGAGAGCAGAGTGGTTTGAGACAGCTACAGAGAACCTGCAGTATCACAGACACAAGAGTGAGCAAGAGTTGCGAGCTCCAGCAAACAAAAACACCAACTCCCTCTAAACAGGGTTTTGAAATAACTTTTTCTTAACATAGGTGTTTATTGCTATGAACTTCCCTCTTAGAACTTCTTTTCCTGCATCTCATAAGTTGTGGTATGTTGTATTTCCATTTTCATTGGTCTCAAAATATTTTTTGATTCTCTTTTGATTTCTGTTTGACCCTTTGGTTGTTCAGTAACATATTGTTTAATCTTCATGTTTGTGAACTTTCCAGTTTCCTTCTTGCAATTGATTTCTAGCTTCATACCACTGTAGTTGGAAAATATACCTGATCTGATTTCAGTATTTTAAAATTTATTTACTTGTTTTGTGGCCCAATACATAATTTATCATGGATAGAACCTGAGAGAAATGTTTATTCTATTGCTTTTGGGTGGATTGCTTTGTAAATGTCTGTTGAATTCATTTGGTTTATAGTGTAATTCAAGTCTGCTCTTTCCTTATTAATTTTCTGTCTGGATAATAGATCCATTGAGGCAAGTAGGGTATTAAAGTCCCTTACTATTATTGCATTTCTATCTGTTTTTCCCTATACGCTATACATATTTAGTGCTCCAATGTTGTGCGCATGTATATTTACATTTGTCTTATCATCTTGAAGAATTAGCTCCTATATCATTATATAGTACCCTTCCAAGGATTGCAGCCTTGTTGTGGCAAAGGGGCTTGTGTAACTCAATGAAGCTATGAGCCATGCCATGAAGGGCCACCCAAGATGGATGGGTCATAGTGAAGAGTCCTAAGAAAACATGGTTCACAGGACAAGGAAATGGTGACTCACTCGATGGATAGTATGAAAAGGCAAAAAAAATATGACACTGAAAGATGAGCTCCCCAGGTTGGAAGGTATCCAGTATGGCACTGAGGAAAAGCAGAGGACAATTACTAACAGCCCCAGTAAGGATGAAGTGGCTGGGCCAAAATGGGAATGATGCTCAACTGTGGATATGTCTAGTGGTGAAAGTAAAGTTCAATGCTGTAAAGAACAGCATTACATAGGAACCTGGAATGTTAGGTCCATGAATCAAAGTAAATTGGATGTGGTCAAACAAGAGATGGCAAGAGTGAACATCGATATCTTAGGAATCAGTGAACTAAAATGGACGGGAATGGGCAAATTCAATTCAGATAACCATTATATCTACTGCTGTGGGCAAGAATCCCTTAGAATAAATGGAGTAGCTCTCATAGTCAATAAAAGAGTCTAAAACACAGTACTTAGGTGCAATCTCAAAAACAACAGAATGATCTTGGTCCATTTCCAAGGAAGACTATTCAACAGCATAGTAATCAAAGTTTATGCCTTAACCATTGACCCCAGAGAAGCTGAAGTTGACAAGTTCTTTGAAGACCTAAAACACCTTCTGAAATAACACCAAAAAAAGATGTCCTTTTCATCATCAGTTCAGTTCAGTTGCTCAGTTGTGTCCGACTCTTTGCGACCCCATGAGTCACAGCACGCCAGGCCTCCCTGTCCATCACCAACTCCCAGAGTTCACTCAGACTCACGTCCATTGAGTCAGTGATGCCATCCAGCCATCTCATCCTCTGTCGTCCCCTTCTTCTCCTGCCCCCAATCTCTCCCAGCATCAGAGCATTTTCCAATGAGTCAACTCTTCGCGTGAGGTGGCCAAAATACTGGAGTTTCAGCTTCAGCGTCATTCCCTCCAAAGAAATCCCAGGGTTGATCTCCTTCAGAGTGGACTTGTTGGATCTCCTTGCAGTCCAAGGGATTCTCAAGAGGTATTGGAAATCAAAAGTCAGAAGTCAAGAGATACTCACAATAATAGGAAAGTGTTGCCTTGGAGTACAAAATGAAGCAAGGCAAAAGCTAACAGTTTGTCAAGAGAACATGGTGACCTTACCAAACACATTTTTCCAAAGATACAAGAAATGACTCTACACATGGACATCACCAGATGAACAATACCAAAATCAGGTTGATTATGTTCTTTGCACCCAGAGATGGAGGAGCTCTATACAGTCAGTAAAAATAAGACCCGGAGCTGACTGTGGCTTAGATCATGAGCTCTTTATTGCAAAATTCTGGCTTAAATTGAAGAAAGTATGGAAAACTACTAGGACATTAAGGTATGACTTAAATCAAATCCCTTATGATTATACAGTACAAGTGGTGAATGGACTCAAGGCATTAGATCTGGAAGATAGAATACCTGAAGAACTATGGACAAGTTCGTAACATTGCACAGGAGGCAGTGATCAAAACCATCCCAAAGGAAAAGAAATGCAATAATGCAAAGTGGTTGCCTGAGGAGGCATTATAAATAATGGAGGACAAAAGAGAAGCAAACGAGGGAGAAAGGGAAAGATATACCTAAATTAATGCAGAATTCCAGAGAATAGCAAGGCAGGATAAGAAGGTATTTTCAAATGAACAGTGCAAAGAAATAGAGGGAAAAATATAATGGGAAAGATTAGAGATCTGTTCAAGAAAATTAGAGATATCAAGGGAGCATTTCATGCAAAGATGAACACAATAAAGGACAGAAATGGCAAGGACCTAACAGAAGCTGAAGATATTAAGAAGAGGTGGCAAGAATACACAGAAGAACTGTACAAATAAGGTCTTCATGACCCAGATAACCACGATGGTATAGTCACTCACCTAGAGCTGGACATCCTGGATTGTGAGCCTTCAAATGGGACTTAGAAAGCATTACTATGAATGAAGCTAATAGAAAGGGTGGACTTCCAGCTGAGCTATTAAAAATCCTAAAAGATGATGCTATGAAAGTGCTGCATTCAATGTCAGCCAATTTGAAAAACTCAGCAATGTCCATAGAACTGGAAAAGGTCAGTTTTCATTCCAATCCCAAAGAAGGTCAATGCCAAAGAATATTCAAACTACTGTAAAATTGCACTAATTTCACATGTTAGCAAGGTTATGCTAAAATCCTTCAAGCTAGGCTTCAGCCGTACGTGAAGCGGGAACTTCCAAGATGTACAAAGTGGGAGAGGCAGAGGAAGCAGAGTTCAAATTTCCAACATTTGTTAGATCATGGGGAAAACAAACAAATTCCAGAAAAACATTTACTTCTGCTTCATTGAGTTTTCTCAAACCTTTGACTGTGTGGATCACAAAATCTGTGGAAAGTTCTTAAAGAGACGGGAATGCCAAAGCACCTTACCTGTCTCCTGGGAAACTTGTATGCAGATCAAGAAACAACAGTTGGAACCAAACATGAAAAAACTGATTTATTCACAATTGGGAAAAGAGTAAAACAAGGCTGTATAATTCCTTCTTATTTAACTTATATGTAGAATATATCATGTGAAATGCCAGGCTGGATGAATCACAGGCTGAAATCAAGATTGCCAGGAGAAATATCAACAACTTCAGATGTGCAGATGATACCACTCTAATGGAAAAAAGCAAAGAGGAACTAATGAGCCTCTTGATGAAGGTACGAGGAGAGTGAAAAATCTGGCTTAAAACTTAACATTCAAAGAACTAAGATCATGACATCTGGTCCCATCACTTCATGGAAAATAGAAGGGGAAAAAGTGGAAGCAGTGACAGTTTTTGTTTTCTTGGGCTCCAAAATCACTGCAAATGGTGACCACAGCCATGAAATTAAAAGATGCTTGAGCTTTGGAAGAAAAGCTATGACAAACCTAAACAGCATATTAAAAAGCAGAGACATCACTTTGTTGACAAAGTTCTGTATAGTCAAAGATATTTCATCAGTAGTCTCATATGGATGGTAGAGTTATACCATAAAGAAAGCTGAGCACCAAAGAACTGATACTTTCAAAATGTGGTGCTGGAGAAGACTCCTGAGAGTCCCTTGGACTGCAAGAAGATCAAACCAGTTAATCCTAAAGGAAATCAGTACTGAATATTCATTGGAAGGACTGATGCTGAAGCTGAAACTCCAATACTTTGGCCACCTGATGCAAAGAAATGACTCATTGGGAAAGAGCCTGATCCTGGGAAAAATTGAAAGCCAAAGAAGAGAGCAGTAGAGGACAAAACGGTTAGATAGCATCACTAACTCAGAGGACTTGAATTTGAACAAACTCTAGGTGATCCTGAAGGACAGAAGAGCCCTGTGTGCTACAGTCCATGTGGTCACGAGTCAGACGTGACTTAGAGATTGACCAACAACAAACATATAGGTGTGTGTGTGTGTGTGTGTGTGTGTGTGTGTGTGTGTATAATATTTATATATATTTGGGCTATAGTTATTTCTAATACTTTCATCTTTTAATTTTATACTAGAGCTAAATATGATTTACATACTACAATTTTGGTATTAAAATATTTTGAATTTGACTATATATTTAAATTTACCAGAGAGTTTTATAATTTTGTATGTTTTCATGTTACTTCATTTTGTCTCAACTTGAGGAATTCCCTTTAGCATTTTTTCTAAGTCTAATCCAGTGATGTGAACACTTTCAGCTTCTTCTTGACTTGGATGTCTGTTTTATCCTTAAATTTTGAAGGACAGCTCTGTCAGATATAATATTCTTTGTTGCATTTTCTTGTTTGAGTACTTTGAAGGTGTTGTTCATTCCCTCCTGGCTTCTAAGTTTTCTCCTGAGTACACTGATAGCCTACTGGAGTTTCTGTGTATATGATTAATCTCTTTTCTCTTGTAGTTTTGAGAATTCTCCTTTGACTTATACAAATTTGAATATAAGCTATCTCTGGGAAATCTCTTGGGAGATATTTCTTTGAATCCCTTGAGCTTCATATACCTAGATGTCCATATCTCATCTATGATTTGGGAAGTTTTCAGCCTTTATGTTTTTAAATAAGCTTTCTTCCCCTCTTCTCTCTCTCCACTTTCTGGAGCTCTCATAATGCATATACTTATTTATTTGTTTATTTTAGTTCTGTTATAATCTTCAGCTCCAAAATTTCTATTTGGCTCTTTTGTGTGGGTTCCTGTTTCTTTACTGAACTTCTTATTCTATTCATGAATTAGTTCCTGATTTCATTTAGTTGTCTATCTGTGTTCTCTTGTATCTTTTGTAGTATCTTTAAGATGATTGTTTTGAATTCTTTATCAGGCATATCATATCATAGATCTCCATTTCTTTGGGATAAATTACTAGAGTTTTATTAGTTTTTATTTTTCTGTTTTTTTAGGTCTGTGTAGCCCAAGTACATTTTTAAAAAAATTTAAATTTATTTATTTTAAAGTGAAAGTGAAGTTGCTCAGTCGTGTCTGACTCTTTGTGACTCCATGGACTGTAGCCTACCAGGGTCCTCCATTCATGGGATTTTCCAGGCAAAAGTGCTAGAGTGGGTTGCCATTTCCTTCTCCAGGGGATCTTCCCAACCCAGGGATCAAACTCGGGTCTCCCGCATTGCAGGCAGACGCTTTACTGTTTGAGCCACCAGGGAAGCCATTTTAATTGGAGGCTAATTACTTTACAATATTGTATTGGTTCTGCAATGCATCAACATGAATCTGCCATGGGTGTACATGTGTTATCATCTTGAACCCCACTCCCACCTCCCTCCCTGTAACATCCCTCCAGGTCATCCCAGTGCACCTTGATGGTGATATATTTGCCAGATTATTCATGATCTGTGTAGTGTTTTGTTGATGTCTGTCCATTTGAAGAAGCAAACACCTCTTCCAATTTTTTACAGACTGATTTTGGCAGTAAAGATTTTCTACTAACAGGTATTATCTTAGGGATCACAGTTGAGCAAGGTTGGAGCTGGGTCAGGTGACAGTGCTAGGTCTACAGTGGAGTTCACAGTTTGTGGGCCTGTTGCTTAGATGGGATGAATCCTGTCTGCTCCCTGTGTAGACAGGACTACCTCTAGCATCTGCATCAGTAGGGTTGGTGCTGGAACAAGAATTCTCTTCAGGGTCCACACATAGTAGACTATTAACAGATGCTCAGATGGGTGTGATGCCCTTTGTATCCCTGGAGGGCTTTTAACAGGTCTGTGGACAGGTGCCCAGGTATAAGGAATCAGCACTGGAACATAGCTGAGAACCCAGAAAGCTGCTTCAGATTCTGTAGCTATGATTGAGGTCTGCATTTCTCCCGATGGAAGCATGGATAGGCATGCCTTCTGCAGGGTTCCTCAGTGTGCAGGACTGCTTTAGAACCATAGCTGAGTCAGGATGGTTCACAGAGTTGTTTCAGGGTCCATATTTGGAATAAGACCAGTGGACTGCCTGCAGGAGTATGAGTGGGAATTTATCCTTCTGGGTCCAAAGTGGACAGGACTCTCTTGGGCAATGACTAGAAGGTGTTGGAGCTAGGTTATGGGACTGCCTCAAAATCCATAATCAGAACAATTTCACCAGGCCTACTTTGGGGGACACAGACAGGCATATCTCCTGGTGGACTCCTTATTTGCAAGAGTGTCCTTAATCCTTGGCTGAGAGTGACTGGAGTCTAGTTACAGGAGATTTCAGGATCTGCAGTTAAAGTATGATTAAAAGGACTCTTTAATAATTTCCATTGATTGGTGTGTCTGTTTTTGTGCAATACTATACTGCTTTGATTCTTGTAGCTTTGTAGTATAGTTTGAAATCAAGGTGCATGATATCTTTAAATTTGTTTTTCTTTCTCAAGGCTATTTGGCTTTCAAGGTCTTTTGTGGCTCCATCCAAATTTTAGGATTCTTTTATTCTATTTCTATGACAAATATTGGGATTTTCGTAAGGATTGCATTGAATCTGCAAATTGCTTTAGGGAATACGACCATTTTTACAATGTTAATTTTTCCAATCCATGAGCACAAAGCATTTTTCCATTTATTTGTTTCTTCTTCAATTTCTTTCGATAATGTCTTACAGTGTACAGGGTTTTCACACACTTGGTTAAATTTATTAATAGGTATTTTATTCTTTTTGGAAGTGTTAATGGGGATTGCTTTCTTAATCAGACTGACCTCTTGAGATTTTTAACATCCTAAACAAGCACCGCAAACCTTAGTGGGAATTTTGGAATGATGCATTTCACAATCGCATTTGACCTAAACTTCTTTTCATTGAGCATTTAATGGTACGACTATGCAAGATGAGTCCACTGGGAAACTTTGGGGTAGAAACACTGTCAATAAACAGTGATAGCAGCTGCCAACATAAGTACCAAGATATGACTCAGTTTATAGTATGGTCTTTAGGTTTATCAGTTTCTGAAATGTAGAGTGCTTGCAATATTTGAGGCATTTCTGGCCTGACTTATTTCCCAAGTGTTTTACTCACTAAGATCCACTATCTTCAGACTTCTTACTGTTGTTATGTGGTCTGATATCCCTCTGGGTTTTCCTGGAGGCTCAGACAGTAAAGACTCTGTCTGCAACACAGGACACACAGCTTTGATCCCTTGGTGAGTAAGATCCCCTGGAGAAGGGAATGGCTACCTGCTCCCTCAATGCTGAAGAATACCAAGACTTGTGATCATCATTTGTTGTATTTGCAGGTTGACCCCTGAAACCCTGAACAGTTTATGATGTGGGTAAAGGAAAATAATCTCTGGGATTATTACATTTTCACCTAGTAAAATTACTGAAATGTCACTATGACAAAGACTGTCATCTTAATATGCTTCCCCCACCCCAAAATTTTATATTCTATATTTCATTCAAAAGCACTGAAAATAAATGATGGTTTTAGCAGTTGGTAGTAGATTTTGTTAAGGAGGTACCCATACCTCCTTTTAGGATGAAACGCTCATTTTCCAAATTGCCAGATTGCTCTAACAGTTCACTGCTGAGGGCCTCCTCAGCAACTGTCCTCAGCAACAGAGAGCAGCTTCTCCCCAAAGGGCAATCCACACCCAATGAATAGTGTTGCAGGATATAAAGGCCAGGCCCTACCTCAATTCTGGGAAACTCTAAAGGCCAGTCTAGTTCAAATCTCCCTGTGAATTCAGTTGAGGACTTTATTGCAAGTTCATCATGATTTAAGCTCTTCCTTTGCTCAACTCTGTTTCCTGCATTCTTCTCACAGGTGTTGGTCCTGCTCAGTAAACTTCTTGTACACAAATCTGTATCTCATAGACTGTTTCCTGATGGAACTGACTTAGGGCATACTATTTTCTACAAGAATCCAAAGGTATGTAGAAATATGAACCTGAACCTGTATCTTAATATTTGAGTCTATTGAAGCCAATATCTGTAGTCTAAATATCTACAAGTGATATCCACCTTAATTGCAGCAAACAAAATATCGTATACACATAGTCATCATGACCTTTCCTAGGAAAATGATCTTTGCTCAGATTGTGAGTCATTTTCAATCATTCAGTACTAGGCCTAAATCAGCTGTGGAGAAGAGGTGAAGCCAGCTTGACTCCTTCAGCATGGCCTGCATTTCTAAAAGAAACATTTGGACCTTTAGATTCTGCCAAATTCTTTACCACCTATCAGGCTAAGTCTAGAGCTATAAATCTAGAGAGATTCTTCTAGTTTTGAGAAATAATGCTATATAGAGAAGGGCTATACTTGAGAAAATGAGGTAATTTTAATGAAAGGGAAGTGAATTAGGGAGAGTTGAGGGGAGGAAATGGCATCATTTGACTTTTAATAATAACTCCTGGGTTATAATAATCACTTCCTTTCCCACCTCCTCTTTTATTTACCAAACATGATTATGTGTCAGACACTGTGTATTTTATCTAGTCCTATGAGATAGGCTTTTTACCCCCATTTAAAGATGAACAAACTAATGTTTGCAAAAATCAAGTGCATACAAGTCACCTAGCTGTTCCTAAAACTACATTCTTTCCATTATATGTGTATAATGGAAAGTGCATTTTGTGCCCTTTTGATCAAAAGAATTAACTATTATTTGTATTCAAACGAATTGCCAGTCTATGTTCGATACAGGATACAGGATGGTTGGGGCTGGTGCACGGGGATGATCCAGAGAGATGATATGGGGTGGGAGGTGGGTGGGGGATTCAGGATTGGGAACTCATGTACACCCGTGGCAGATTCTTGTCAATGGATGGCAAAACCAATATAGTATTGTAAAGTAAGATAAAGTAAAAATAAAAATTTATAATAAAAAAATTAAAAAAATTTTTAAAAAGTTTCAGTGTTTTAATCCAACAGAATTGTTAATTACTTTCAACACACTAGTTAAGTTGAATTTTTGTCTAAGGTATAGATGAGTAGATAATTTCATACTTGGAGCTGTAACTAAGAGAAGTAATGGCAAAAGCAATAAAAATTTCAAAGAGAATTCTTACCCTTTTAATGAAAACTTTTTTTCCCTGTACAGTACCTAAGCATCTTGGAAAGAAAAATGCAAGTGCTCATTGAATGCATTGACTTGTAAATGGAAAAAGAAAAAAGGTACCATAATTATACCATTAAATATAATGAAAACACCATTTATCAAGTTGATTGTTCAAGATTAGGTAAATTAAATTGGCTACCATAGTCACTGAGTTTTTTATTGGTCATTATTTTTAGAGTTGAGAAGTTTGTAAAAACTCAGAATTACTGTGAAAACTATTTCTCTGGAGTTAGAATATAACTGCCTGTGGGAATAGAAGGAAAACTCTGTTATTATCTCATCTCTACATCATTTCTAGGGCTATCTCAGGGGAGAAAAACAGTCGTATCAAAAGAGAATGAAGAAAGTAGAAATATAAGAAATTTAACTTTTCCTTGGTATGTATAATGAAGCCAATCAGAATTTAAGATAAAGTTTAAAAAAAAGTCAGGCTTGCACATATTCAGTCTAGGATGAATTTGGAATTGTAAATTAGGCTTATTTTACGCTGATGCATTTTATAGAAATAACTATGTTAAATTTTAAATATTAATGCTATTGCTAAATTAGGTAGTAAAATTAGCAAAATGGAAATCAGGAAAAATGAAGATGTTTATCACTGAATCACTGATTTTTAAATATAATATGAATATTATGTAGGTTTACGTGAACTTTATAATGATAGGATAATCTTAAAAGTATACCTAGATTTAATATTTCAACAGAATAATCATATTATTTATGGTATCCATTTTGAAATGTGCTGAAATAAGGGATATCTTGGCAGTGCAACATAATCTCAATAATCATAGACTGGGATAAGTCAGCAAGAATGTTTCAGTAAAATAGATCTTCCATTTTTCACATTTTAATATGGTTGTAAATAAGAAATAGGATACAGATAAACCCATTTTGGAAAGAGATTTGAAAGTATTAGTAAATTTTTAGCAAATTTAGTAAAATTTAGTAAAATTAGTAAATTTGAAATTATTAGTAAATTTTTACTATGTTTTAAATACACTAATAAAGAGACTAGTCAAAGGAAACCAATGGTAGTCTCTCAGTTAAAGAAATTCATTTAAGGTGTGAAAATTACTTTATGAAATTGTTTAACTTTTCATATAAATTAACTTAAAATAAAGCATACTATTTGATTACGATAATTTCTTGGAATTTTTCGATGATTAATGTGTGCACAGATGAATAAAAACATTGGTATTTATGCATTAATATTGCAATGACTCTCTCAGATATTTTCATTCAAACATATAATAGATATGACTTTTTTTCTCTGAGAATAAGAATAAGCTTTCCAATGTGATAAGGTTTTATTTTTCATGTTACCTACAGTGATGGTGATTGACTTATAACTGACATTCTCTGAAACATGCTTATTTCAGCCATTGTTCTGGCAGTTATACTTTGTGGATGTAGTTGTTTGCCAGTATAATTAATTAATTGTTGACTAATGATTCAAAAGCAGTTTTTTTTTTTTTTTAACTGTCCCTCATTCAGTTTCATACTACTAAAGTCATAGTTACTTAATAGGTTACTTTCAAATGTCAGCTCTAACAGCAAGCGAAAAGATAGAATTTGGTTGCATGGAAACCATGAAAAACTAAAATGAACTTGAGATACAACCCATTTTGGTATAATTTTGTTTCTTTATTCTTTAACAGTAAAAATATTATATGTCACGTTCAATCTATATGTTGAATAGTTTTAATATACTTCATTAAATTTTTTTAAAATTTATTTTATTACTAATTCGTTTGGATAGAATGGCAGAAAAAAATAAGAAACATCATTTTTCTCATTTATGAGAATTTTTGATTACTGGAATCTCATTTTATTCTAAAAAAGACTCTATGGCTTAGAGCATAATATTGGGTGTTATTTGTGTAAGTCTTTAAATAAGACAAACATTTTTCTCAGACCCCTTGCCTCTAAAAGAGATATGTAGATCATGTTTTTTTTTTTTTTTTTTTAAGGAAGAAGCTAATAGAAATCCATTTCCACAACTGCTTACAAAAGCAAGCTCTAAGTACTGGCTGCAGAAGTATTAGCTTGTGGCAGGCTTGTACCCCTCTCATGAAATCTTCCAAGAGAAGTGCAGAGCCTGAAGAGACAGAAATGGGCTTTACATAACAAATCATATGAAGACTGAACAAGTAGAGAGTTAGGTGTTTCAAATCATTTTTCCTGCTGAAATTTCACGCTGTCTCCAGAACAACTCTGTAATTTAGTCGGGGCGGCTTTTTCTTAAACACTGATGTTACATTTTTCTCTTTCATCTCTAATAATCTTGTCATGCTTATGATCGTCACCTTGGCACAAGACTGCGTTACTCTGCACACTGGTCATGGGAATGTGATCCCCGCTGGGGCTCTAGGTTGTGATCTTTCCTCATTGCTCTCACAGCAGTCTTAGCCCAGGGCACTGAGGATGGCTGCCCTTTTCTTCAAAATATTTACTAATCTTGTTGCAATTTGCATATTTGCAAAGTTCTTTATGTGATTTTGATACAATTCTGATTTACCAAGTATTATAGTTTAAAATATTCAAATTTCTCTAGATCCCTTTGTTGCCTGTGCAAATGAGGCCAAGAAAAGGAACAAAGAAATACAGATTATTTAAAGAAACAAAAACTAATGTTATATTTTATTAAAAAAATCATTAGAAGAGCATTTCACATTTAATGAAGGGCTTGCCAGCACATTTCTAGTTAAGGAAATTTAGAAGTAAAATATTCAGTAATGAAAAGATTGTTCTAAAATGTTGATTGACAGGTCTTGACCTGCTAAGGAAATTTGCACAATATTTTAATGAATTATAACTGATAAAATGTGAACAATAATATATAGAGTTAAACTAAATGGAACAGATTACATAGGAGAGAGTGAAACTTTTCATAAAAGACATCTGGAGACAAAGTAATTATCAAATAATTATGTAGTAAATTATGTTTTTTTACCTTTGCCAGTGGGAAAGCTCTATTTCTTGAATAGCTTTAAACTTTAAAAAAGAAAAACAACTTTCAATAAAGTTAATCAGTCCATCAAAAAATTGAATCAATATGACATACTAGAAGAATGAGGATGGATTTATTAATTATCCTAATTCAACCTTTGTAAGTTTCAACCTCCACAGTTACTTTGGTTACTGCATGGTTTTATAATTTGAAAATATAAAGATACTGATCTGTCAGTGCCTTAGATAAGGATTTTGCATTTCTAAGGCCTGGCAATGATTCTCATTCTTTCTCTCTCTCCTTCTCCCTTCCCCACATATCTTACACATTATATAAATTTTTATAATATTTCACAATTGGGAAACAGTGAAGCTGAGAAAGCCAAATGCTAGGATCAGTGATTTCAATTATATGTATATATAATTCACCAGGATAATATATACATATACATACATATATATATATATTCACCAGGATCCTTACTCAGCAAGATTCTTACTCATATTCCTCATTTCCCCAACTACAATCTCCCTCAGTTCAGTTCAGTTCAGTCGCTCAGTCATGTCCGACTCTTTGAGACCCCATGAATTGCAGCACGCCAGGCCTCCCTGTCCATCACCATCTCCCAGAGTTCACTCAGACTCACATTCATCGAGTCCGTGATGCCATCCAGCCATCTCATCCTGGGTCGTCCCCTTCTCCTCCTGCCCCCAATCTCTCCCAGCATCAGAGTCTTTTCCAATGAGTCAACTCTTCTCATGAGGTGTCCAAAGTACAGGAGCTTCAGCTTTAGCATCATTCCTTCCAAAGAAATCCCAGGGCTGATCTCCTCAGAATGGACTGGTTGGATCTCCTTGCAGTCCAAGGGACCCTCAAGAGTCTTCTCCAACACCCCAGTTCAAAAGCATCAATTCTTCGGCCCTCAGCCTTCTTCACAGTCCAACTCTCACATCCATACCTGGCTGCAGGAAAAACCATAGCCTTGACTAGATGAACCTTAGTCGGCAAAGTAATGTCTCTGCTTTTGAATATACTATCTAGGTTGGTCATAACTTTTCTTCCAAGGAATAAGCGTCTTTTAATTTCATGGCTGCAGTCACCATCTGCAGTGATTTTGGAGCCCCAAAAAGTAAAGTCTGACACTGTTTCTACTGTTTCCCCATCTATTTCCCATGAAGTGATGGGACCAGATGCCCTCAGATATCTGTTAGCTGATGGATCCAATTGTTCATTTTGTTTAACTCCATTCCCAAACTGTGAAGTACTGCTCAACAAATTTTCATGCTAAGCCAATAAACTTCCCAAAGACTTCATGCTTTCTAACTCCATTGGGAAGATCCCTGCAGAAGGAAATGGCAATCCAATCCAGTATTCTTGCCTGGGAAATCCCACAGACAGAAGAGCCTGGCAGGCTACAGTCCATGGGGTCCAAAAGTCGGGCACAACTTAACAACTAAACCAATTCCACTGGAAGCATCCACCCCCCCCCCCATGCTTGTTCATGGTCTCTTCATCTGTCTCTAGTCATTTCTTTTTTTGCGGGGGGAACATACTCAGTAGCTTTTCCAAAATTTATTCTTCTTATCAGTGGCATACTTCACCTTTTCAGTGCTGGCAAGAAGAAAATAGAAACATCAGACAGGACTAGTTCCTGATTTTGCCCCTGTACTTATATATAGCATCATCCATTTTGGCCTCCTTTTCTGCTCTTGAAATAAGAGGGGTTGATTGTCCCTTCCCAGTTTAATCATTCTACCCTCAGACAATGTGGTAGCTAGAATAATGGTCCTCAACAAATGTTGATATCTTAATATCTGGCACTTGTGAATATATTACCTCATATGCCAAACGAGCCCCTTCACGGATCACAGTCTTGTCATGGTAATGGGGCTTCTGTAACTCAATGAAGCTATGAGCCATGCCTTGCAGGGCCACCCAAGACAGATGGGTCATAATGAAGTGTTTTGACAAAATGTGGTCCACTGGAAGAAGGAAAGGCAAACCACTAGAGTTTTTCTTGCCACGAGAACCCCATGAACAGTATAAAAGGAAAAAAAAGATATGACACTAGAGCATGAACCTCCCAGGTGGGAAGGTGTCCAGTACGCTACTTGGGAAGAGTAGAAGGCAATTACTAAAACCTCCAGAAAGAATGAAGAAGCTGGGTCAAAGCAGAAATGGCACTCAGTCGTGGATGTAAAGAATAATATTACATAAGAACCTGGAATGTTAGGTCCATGAATCAAGGTAAATAGGACATGGTCAAGCAAGATGGCAAGAGTGAACATTGACATCTTTAGGAATCAGTGAATTTAAATGGACAGGAATGGGCAAATTTAATTGACATGACTGTTATATCTACTACTGTGGGTAAGAATTGTTTAAAAGAAATGGAGTAGCCTTCATAGTTAATGAAGAGTCTGAAATGTAGTACTCAGGTTCAATTTCAAAAACGACCGAATGATCTTGGTTCATTTCCAAGGCAAACTATTCAACATCACAGTTATCCAAGTCTATGCACTAAAGACTGATGCCAAAGAAGCTGAAGTTGAGCGGTTCTACGAAGACCTATAAGACCTTCTAGAACTAACACCAAAAAAAGATATCCTTTTCATCATTGAGAATTTTAATGCAAAAGTAGGAAGTCAAGAGATTCCTGGAGTAACAGGCAAGTTTGTCCTTGGAGTACAAAATGAAGCAGGGCAAAGATTGACAGAGTTTTGTCAGGGAACACACTGGCCATAGCAAACCACATTTTCCAAAAACACAGCATTGACTCTACACATGGACATCACCAAATGGTGATGAAATTGATTGTATTCTTTACAGCTGAAGTTGGAGAAGCTCTAGACAGTCAGCAAAAATAAGACCTGGAGCTGACTGATACTCAGATCGTGAACTCCTTATTGCAAAATTCAGGCTCAAATTGAAGAAAGTAGGGAAAACCACTAGACCATTCAGGTATGACCTAAATCAAATCCCTTATGATTATACAGTGGAAGTGACAAATATATTAAAGGGATTAGATCTGGTAGACAGAATGCCTGAAGAATATGGACAGAGGTTTGTAACATTTCACAGGAAGGCAGTGACTAAAATCATTCCAAAGAAAAAGAGATCCCAGGAGGCAAAGTAGTTGTTTGAGGAGGACTTACAAATACCTGAGGATAGAAGAGAAGCAAAAGGCAAGGGAGAACAGGAAAGATATACCCAACTGAATGCAGAGTTTCAGAGAATAGCAAGGAGAGATAAGATGGCCTTCTTAAATGAACAATACAAAGGAATAGGAAACAATAGAATGGGATAGATTAGAGATCTTGTCAAGAAGATTGGAGATATCAAGGGAATATTTCAAGCAAGGATGGGCACAATGGAGGACTGAAATGGTAAGGACCTAACAGAAACAGAAGAGATTTAGAAGAGTGGAAAGAATATACAGCAGAACTAAACAAAAAAGATCTTAATGACGTAAATAACACAATGGTGTGGTCACTCACCTAGAGCCAAACATCCCGGAGTGTGAAGTCAAGTGGGCATTAGAATACTTTACTACAAACAAGCTAGTGGAGGTGATGGACTTTCAACTGAGCTATTTAAAATCCTAAAAGATGATGCTGTGAAAGAGCTGCATTCACTATGTGATCAAATTTGGAAAATCCAGCAGCAGCCACAACACTGGAAAAGATCAATTTTCATTCCAATCTCAAAGAAGGTCAATGTCAAAGAATGTTCAAAGTACCATACAGTTGCACTCATTTCACATGCTAGCAAGGTTATGCTTGAAATCCTTCAAGCTAGGCTTCAACAATATCTGAACTGAGAACTTCCCGATGTACAAGCTGGATTTAGAAAAGGCAGAGGAACCAAGATCAAATTGCCAATATCCATTGGATCATAGAAAAACCAAGGGAATTCCAGAAAAACATCTGCTTCTGCTTCATTGACTATTTTAAAGCCTTTGACTGTGTGGTTCACAGCAAACTGTGGAAAATTCTTCAAGAGATGGGGGTCCCAGACCACCTGACTTGTCTCCTGAGAAACCTGAATGTGAGTCAAGAAGCAACAATTAGAACCTTACATGGAATAACTGACTGGTTCAAAATTGGGAAAGGAGGAAGACAAGACTGTATATTGTCACCCTGTTTCTTTAACTTATATGCAGAGTATGTCATGGGAAGTGCTGGGCTGGATGAATCACAAGCTAGAATCAAGATTGCTAGAAGAAATATCAGTGAGCTTAGATATGCAGATGATACCACTCTAACGGCAGAAAATGAAGAGAATCTAAGAGTCTCTTGATGAAAGTGAAAGGAGAGTGAAAAAGCTGGCTTAAGACTCAATATTCAAATAGCTTAAATCTTGGCAAAGATCAGTCCCATCACTTCATAACAAATAGAAGGTGAAGAAGTGGAAGCAGAGACACATTTTATTTTGGGGCTCCAGAATCACTGCTGATGGAGACTGCAGCCATGAAATTAAAACACATTTGCTCCTTGGAAAGAAAGCTATGACAAACCTAAACAATGTATTTAAAAATCAGAGATATCACTGTGCCCACAAAGGTCTGTATAGTCAAAGGTATGGATTTCCCACTAGTCATGTATGGATGTGAGACCATAAAGAATGCTGAGCAATGAAAAATTGATGCTTCTGAATTATGGTGCAGGAGAAGACTCTTGAGAGTCCCTTGGACTGCAAGGAGAGGAAACTAGTCAATCCTAAAGGATATCAACCCTGAATGTTCATTGGAAGGACTGATTCTTAAGTTGAAGATCCAATACTTTGGCAACCTGGTTTAAAGAACCAATTCATTGGAAAAGACCCTGAAGCTGGGAAAGATCGAAGGCAAAAAGAGAAGAGGGTGGCAGAGGATGAAATGGTTAGATAGCACCACTGACTCAATGGCCATGAATTTGAGCAAACTCTGGGAGACTGTAGAGGACAGAGAAGCCTGGTGAGCTGCAGTCCATGAGGTTTCAAAAAGCTGGACATGACTTAGAGAAAAACAACAGCAATGGCAAAAGAGACTTTAAAAATAAGTTAAGGATCTTGAGATAATGAGATTATCCTGGATTGTCTGAGTTGGCTCAATTTATTCACTAGAGTCCTCTTAAGTGTGAAGTTAGAGAGTCAGAGGAGACATGAAGATATGAACAATGGAGAGAGAGAGATTTGAAAATACTCTGTTTCTGGTTTTGGAGATGGAGCTTCAATCCAAGCCACAAACCAAAGAATGTAGGTAGCTTGCTCTAGCCACCACAAAGGAACACAGCCATACTGACATGTTTATTTTTAGTCCCATTAATCTCATTTCAAACATTTGACTTCCAAACTGTCAAGATAATACATTTTTGTTGCTATAAGCTACCAAGCTATGGCTTCAGTAGGAAACTAATATACCAATATCTCAGTTTCCATCACTTATACTGGAATCTTATTCCATTATCTTTTCTATTTCCTTTACATCAAAATTTGCCTCTTCTTTCAGCTCCTTCTTTTCAAGTAGCAATCAAAGAAGTTTTTGTTAACTTTCTGCTAAAAGTAGTGATCGTATATCTCTCTTTTTGTTTCAGCATCATTTTCATTAAAGAATAGTTTGTGTCTTCCATGCTTGTGGCTCAAACCTTGGTAATCTAGTTTCTGAGGCCTGCCTTACTCTGAATGGCTTTTCTAACCTCCATGGCAGTTTCTTCTTATTTGATGAATAGTGATGACACCACTCTTATGGCAGAAAGTAAAGAGGAGCTAAAAAGCCTCTTGATGAAAGTGAAAGAGAAGAGTGAAAAAGTTGGCTTAAAGCTCAACATTCAGAAAACTAAGATCATGGCATCTGGTCCCATCACTTCATGGGAAATAGATGGGGAAACAGTGTAAACAGTGTCAGACTTTATTTTGGGGGGCTCCAAAATCACTGCAGATGGTGATTGCAGCCATGAAATTAAAAGACGCTTACTCCTTGGAAAAAAAGTTATGACCAATCTAGATAGCATACTGAAAAGCAGAGACATTGCTTTGCCAACAAAGGTCTGACTAGTCAAGGCTATGGTTTTTCCAGTGGTTGTGTATGGATGTGAGAGTTGGACTATGAAGAAAGCTGAGCACCAGTGAATTGATGCTTTTGAACTGTGGTGTTGGAGAAAACTCTTGAGAGTCCCTTGGACTGCAAGGAGATCCAACCAGTCCATCCTAAAGGAGATCAGTCCTGGGTGTTCTTTGGAAGGACTGATGCTAAAGCTGAAACTCCAATACTTTGGCCACCTCATGCAAAGAGTTGACTCATTGGAAAAGATCCTGTTGCTGGGAGGGATTGGGGGCAGGAGGAGAAGGGGATGACAGAGGATGAGACAGCTGGATGGCATCACCGACTCGATGGACATGAGTCTGAGTAAACTCCGGGAGTTGGTGATGGATAGGGAGGCCTGGCATGCTGCGATTCATGGGGTCGTGAAGAGTTGGGCACAACTGAGCGACTGAACTGAACTGAACTGAACTGAACTGAACTGAATGACTTCCTCTGGCTTCCCAGATGGCGCCATTGGTAAAGAACCCATCTGCCAATGCAGGAGATATAAGAGACACGGGTTTGAACCCGAGGTTGGGAAGATCCCCTGGAGGAGGGCATGGCAACATACTCCAGTATTCATGCCTGGAGAATCCCATGGACAGAGGATCCTGGCAGGCTACCATTCTTAGGGTCACAAAGAGTCGGACACAACTGAAGTGATTTACTATGCATGCATACAATAACCTATCTTTCATAGTTTACAGTTATCATTTTAATAATTCTTCCTGGGATTCTTCACCAGCTGTTTTTCCTCTGGCCATTACTTATATATTGGTATATGACTCGAGGTCTAGTCTTTCTCTCTTTCATTTTTGCTTCCAAATAAACCTTGGGTGATGCTATCTACTGTCATTGTTTTACCACTTATAAACGGACAACTTCTAATCAGCCAGTCCCAAATTTATTCTTGAATTTCAGATATACTTATTTACTAGACATCCCTGCCTGCATTTTGTTGCGATCCCAAACACTATTTAAATAGAGAGATCCTTTCTATTTTCAGTGTTTCACGGAAGAAATGGGGATCACCTTTAACTCCCTCATACTACTTTTCATTCCCTTGGGCTTGGTTGAGTCTATTTTACTAACATCAACCAAATTAATCTTTGTACCCCCAATTTCTACACATTTTAAGGGTCATCTCATATTTTCTCTAAAAGATTTTAAAACCTCCTAATTTGTCATTCTGCCACAGACTTTTTACACTTTCAATTACATCTTTATTCTCAACCGTCGTTCCTAAAGAGAATTCTGATGATGTCTTTGCCTTGTTTAAATATTTCTTCTATATTCATGTTGGCAAAATAAAGTACACATTTCTTAACATTGTCTCTAAAGTCTGTTCTGTACCTCTAGCTAACTTTCCAACCTCCTTCTTCTCCATCTCAGATATCGTGGGCTCCAAATTTAGAGTGTTGCTCCTTATTCAGTATATCTGCTAGGTTCTTTTTAAACTATGTCTTTGAACACATTCTTTAAAAAAAATTTCTTCTTGCCTATTTGTTAAGTGCAAACATGCCCTTTTCCTTCAATCTTTCCTCAAGTAGCCAGAATTAGTCACTAAACGTATGTTTCCAGATTTCTCTGTTCCTGTCTATATAATAGCACTTATTGCATTGCATTAATTAATAAGTACTTATTAGTTTTTGTATTTTGCCTGACTTGTCTTTGAATTATTTAAGGACAGACTGTGTCTCATGTTTATAAGAGACCTAGTACCTAGCACCATGCTTGTGTGTGTTTGCCTACTCAGTTGTGTCTGACTCTTTACAACCCCAAGGACTGTAGCCCACCAGGCTCCTCTGTCCATGGAGTTTTCCAAGCAAGAATACAACAAAGGGTTGCCATTTCCTGCTCCAAGGGATCTTTCCAACCCAGGGATAAAAGCCGTGTCTCTTGCATGTCCTTCATTGGCAGATGGATTCTTTACACTTGGGAAGCCCCCATGCTTGACAGATGAGAAACAGTTCCCCTAAAGTCAGGAACAAGACAAGGGTGCCCACTTTCACTGCTACTATTCAACATAGTTCTGGAAGTTTTGGCCACAGCAATCAGAGCAGAAATAAAATAAAATAAAAGGAATCCAAATTGGAAAAAGAAGTAAAACTCACTGTTTGCAGATGACATGATCCTCTACATAGAAAACCCTAAAGACTCCACCAGAAAATTATTAGACCTAATCAATGAATATAGTAAAGTTGCAGGATATAAAATCAACACACAGAAATCCCTTGCATTCCTATACACTAATAATGAGAAAGTAGAAAAAGAAATTAAGGAAACAATTCCATTCACCATTGCAATGAAAAGAATAAAATACTTAGAAATATATCTACCTAAAAAAAACTAAAGACCTATATATAGAAAACTATAAAACACTGATGAAAGAAATCAAAGAGTACACTAATAGATGGAGAAATATACCATGTTCATGGATCGGAAGAATCAATATAGTGAAATGAGTATACTATCCAAAATAATCTACAGATTCAATGCAATCCCTATCAAGCTACCAGCGGTATTTTTCACAGAACTAGAACAAATAATTTCAAGATTTGTATGGAAATACAAACAGCCTCAAATAGCCAAAGCAATCTTGAGAAAGAAGAATGGAACTGGAGGAATCAACCTGCCTGACTTCAGGCTCTACTACAAAGCCACAGTCATCAAGACAGTATGGTACTGGGACAAAGACAGAGATATAGATCAATGGAACAAAATAGAAAGCCCAGAGATAAATCCACACAGCTATGGACATCTTATCTTTGACAAAGGAGGCAAGAATATACAATGGAGTAAAGACAAGCTCTTTAACAAGTGGTGCTGGGAAAACTGGGCAACCGCTTGTAAAAGAATGAAACTAGATCACTTTTTAACACCACACACAAACGTAAACTCAAAGTGGATTAAAGATCTAAACGTGAGACCCGAAACTATAAGACTCCTAGAGGAGAACATAGGCAAAACACTCTCAGACATAAATCACAGCAGGATCCTCTATGACCCACCTCCCAGAATTCTGGAAATAAAAGCAAAAATAAACAAATGGGATCTAATTAAAATTAAAATCTTCTGCACAACAAAGGAAAATACAAGCAAGGTGAAAAGACAGCCTTTGGAATGGGAGAAAATAATAGCAAATGAAGCAACTGACAAACAACTAATCTCAAAAATATACAAGCAACTCATGCAGCTCAAGTCCAGAAAAATAAATGACCCAATCAAAAAATGGGCCAAAGAACTAAATAGACATTTCTTCAAAGAAGACATACAGATGGCTAATAAACCCATGAAAAGATGCTCAACATCACTCATTATCAGAGAAATGCAAATCAAGACCACAATGAGGTACCAGTTCACACCAGTCAGAATGGCTGCGATCCAAAAGTCTACAAGCAATAAATGCTGGAGAGGGTGTGGAGAAAAGGGAACCCTCTTACACTGTTGGTGGGAATACAAACTAGTACAGCCACTATGGAGAACAGTGTGGAGATTCCTTAAAAAACTGGAAATAGAACTGCCTTATGACCCAGCAATCCCACTGCTGGGCATACACACCGAGGAATCCAGAATAGAAAGAGACACATGTACCCCAATGTTCATCGCAGCACTGTTTATAATAGCTAAGACATGGAAACAACCTAGATGTCCATCAGCAGATGAATGGATAAGAAAGCTGTGGTACATATACACAATGGAGTATTACTCAGCCATTAAAAAGAATACATTTGAATCAGTTCTAATGAGATGGATGAAACTGGAACCGATTATACAAAGTGAAGTAAACCAGAAAGAAAAACACCAATACAGTATACTAACACATATGTATGGAATTTAGAAAGATGGTAATGATGACCCTGTATGCGAGACAGCAAAAGAGACCAGATGTGTAGAGCGGACTTTTGGACTCTGAGGGAGAGGGAGAGGGAGAGGGTGGGATGATTTGGGAGAATGGCATTGAAACATGTATACTATCATGTAAGAAATGAATCACCAGTCTATGTTTGATGCAGGATACAGGATGCTTGGGGCTGGTGCATGTGGATGATCCAGAGAGATGATATGGGGTGGGAGGTGGAAGGGGGGGTTCATGTTTGGGAATTCATGTACACCCGTGGTGGATTCATTTCAATGTATGACAAAACCAATACAGTATTGTAAAGTAAAATAAAGTAAAAATAAAAATAAAGAAAAAAAAGAAACAGTAAGTATAGCTTGGCTTAGTGAATATCATAAACTGGTGTGAAGAAAAGATCATGTAATGATTTTCTGAAAACACTCAAAGAGCCTTTAAGTAAAACTAGGGGAAGTTGTTGTCAATGGAAAAAATGTTGCCTGCCAGGTCACTAAACCAAAGATGTTGCAAGTATTAAGCAGTCACATCACAGCTGTCCCTACTGTGAGCCCTGAGGGAACTCAGGGTAGAAACAGGATGCCTGCCACCAAGCCATCAGTCACCACAGCCATCCCCACAGTGGTGCCTCCAGGATGAGAAAGCACAGGATACTAGCCCAGGATTGCTGAGGTGCATATCGAAGGAATGATACCAGGGACCCCAGATTCTTATATCTTCCCATTCATAGACAAATGCTAAATTCCTTCAGCTATCTACTTTGTTTGTTTATTAACAGTAAACTTTTGTTCTGAGCACCTGGTCTTTGTTGCAAAAGTTCCTATGTATCGTGGCTCTATCCTTACCCCTTTGGAGCAATTCCTCAAAACTACCTGAGTGGCTACCTCCCTGGCTTGAAGTCCTTAGAAAATCGCCAAGTAAAATATAATGCTCAACTTTTAGGATACTCTTTTCTTTTTTTTTCAGCTGACACTGTGAAAGAAATGATCATCAAAGGAGCATATTTGGGTTGATATGGTCATGGAAACAATAGTTCAAAGATTTGATGTTCCTTATGAGGAAGGTCCACTGCTTTCCCTTAGATGGCACACACAGATGAATAGGATGGTATCTGTGCTTTCCAGAGATTACAGTCTGTAAAGAAAAACAGTTACGTGAGCAGTTTGATGGAATAAGGGAATATAAAATCTATGATAGGTGTGTATGCTGGATACTAGAATTGTACAAAATGGGTGCAGTGAGTTCTTTATGAGGTTAGATAAGACTTCCTAGAGTAAGTAATTAGATAACAAAAGTAACATTTTTTAGGGAAAAAGACAAATATTAATATCAGAAATTGTATTAATACACTGTCAAATGGATAATGCATTAAGTAGAAATTTGGTTTTTGCATTCCTCCTGGAAGACAGTTGAACACCTTATATTCATGTACATTTATATATTCAAAAGCTGTATTCTGAAAATTTTTCTTATTACTAATTGGTATATCTCATTGATTTTATTAAGCAACCATATTGAATTTATATGAGTGGAGCAATAGAAATATTTCGTTACAAACACTGATCTAATTATGGTGGAAAGAGATCAAAGCACAGAGTCAGGTGAAGTGATAGAGCTCCTGTTGGGCCTGGCGTCATTTCACAGAAAGTTCAAACTTTGTTCTTATTCCCATGTTCTTTAAAAATGTGATCAAAGGCATTTAGGTCTCTCAGGCCACACAGTTTGAAACTCACCTCACAGAACAGACTCTGAAAAGTCTGTGGGGACAACATAATAACACCAGTCAATTATTGCCCTAAATTAAACAAATATCCCTGATAACAATCATTAAAATTCATGCAGATCATTAATATAACTTTACTCTGTAGCTTAGTCCCATTGAGAGAAAATTAAGTTACGTGCTAACAGTATTTTTAATAGCTATTTGTTTCAATTTTGATACACAATGAGGCTAAGATGTCCACATGCATTTGATATTGAATTTTTTCCCCAGAAGAATACATGTGCTTAAGGAGAAAAGTAATCATGATACATGATAAAGATCAGATGGTTTTGAACTTTACTATGTCTAGTTAAGACAAATTTCCAAAACATATTTGTCTTCTTTGTTAGGATTGTCTTAGCTGCTTATTAGGATTTTGTACTTTTATATTAATTTCATATTCCGCTGATGAAGTTATTAATTTAAAGAGAACCGAAATTTTATGTCAGTTGATGAGAGCTGGTATATGTTTCAATAAGTTTTAAAATTTTTCTGAAGAAAAGTCTTATACAGTTTTTTGTTAAATTTATTCCTAGCTATCTATTTGTATTGTTGTTATTGTTATTACTGTAAGTGGTATCTTAACCTTCTTCATTCTCACCCTGGAAAAACCTGCCCAAGAATTTTCTAGCATCATCATTTTAATTACATTAAGGACTGGAATTAAGCATTTATTGACCAAAGAAAGCATCAATAGTGCTGTATACACATGATATAATATTGTATAAATTTAAATTAGGTGGATAACAGTTTACACAAGAACACAACTGAATCTAAGAAACAAAGTGTGCTTTTTGGAGAAAAAAAAGAATTTAGGAGGGCTAATATATGCAAAAAGAAACAAATTGAGTGCTAATAATGCCTTAGCAATATTCATGTGTATGTTAGATGTGTTTTAACAACCAGAATGACAAGCTCAAAATTCATGATAGGATTTACATTTTGGGATAGTAAAATGGAAGATAGGTAGGATTCAGTTCAGTTTAGTTGCTCAGTTGTGTCCGACTCTTCATGACGGCATGAACCGCAGCACACCAGGCCTCCTTGTCTAGGTAGGATTAGGGAAGAACAAAAAGCATTTTCAAAAGGAGAGGTAATAGTCTGATCTTGAATTTGAATGGTGGTTCATGTAAGTCCGTGAACTACGAACTTACCTGACCACCTTACCAGCCTCCTGAAAAATCTGTATGCAGGTCAACAAGCAACAGTTAGAACTGAACATGGAACAGACTGCTTCCAAAATGGGAAAGGAATACGTCAAGGTTATATGTTATCACCCACTTACTTAAATTTATGTGGAGTACATCATGTGAAATGTCAGGCTGAAGCACAAGCTGGAATCAGGACAGTTGGGAGAAGCATCAATAACCTCAGACACACAGAAGACACCACCCTTATGGCAGAAAGCAAAGAAGAAATGAGCCTCTTGATGAAAGCGAAAGAGGAGAGTGAAAAAGCTGACTTAAAACTCAACATTCAGAAAACTAAGATCATGGCATCCAGTCCCATCACTCCATAGCAAATGGATGGGGAAACAGTGGAAACAGTGTCAGACTTTATTTTGGGGGGCTCCAAAATCCCTGCAGATGGTGACTGCAGCCATGGAACTGAACTCATGTATGTCCACTTTATTATTATACTTCATTAAGTTTCATATATCTTACATCCATTATTTTGTATGCATTAAATAATGGTTCAGTTCAGTCCAGTTGCTCAGTCATGTCTGACTCTTTGTGACCCCGTGAATTGCAGCACGCAAGGCCTCCCTGTCCATCACCAACTCCTGGAGTTTACTCAGACTCACGTCCATCAATTTGGTCATGCCATCCAGCCATCTCATCCTCTGTCATCCCCTTCATCTCCTGCCCCCAATCCCTCCCAGCAATAGGATATTTTCCAATGAGTCAACTCTTTGCATGAGGTGGCCAAAGTATTGGAGTTTCAGCTTTAGCATCAGTCCTTCCAAAGAACACCCAGGACTGATCTCCTTTAGGATGGACCGGTTGGATCTCCTTGAAGTCCAAGGGACTCTCAAGAGTCTTCTCCAACACCACAGTTCAAAAGCATCAATTCTTCAGTGCTCAGCTTTCTTCACAGTCCAACTCTCACATCCATACACGACCACTGGAAAAACCATAGCCTTGACTAGAAGGACCTTTGTTGGCAAAGTAATGTCTCTGCTTTTTTAATATGCTGTCTAGGTTGGTCATAACTTTCCTTCCAAGGAGTAAGTGTCTTTTAATTTCATGGCTGCAATCAATATATGCAGTGATTTTGGAGCCCCGCAAAATAAAGTCTGACACTGTTTCCCCATATATTTCCCATGAAGCGATGGAAATGGATGCCATGATCTTTGTTTTCTGAATGTTGAGCTTTAAGCCAACTTTTTCACTCTCTTCTTTCATTTCATTAAGAGGCTTTTTAGTTTCTCTTCACTTTCTGCCATAAGGTGTCATCTGCATATCTGAGGTGATTGATATTTCTCCTGGCAGTCTTGATTCCAGCTTGTGCTTCTTTCAGTCCAGCGTTTCTCATGATGTACCCTGCATAGAATTTAAATAAGCAGGGTGACAATATACTGCCTTGACATACTCCTTTTCCTATTTGGAACCAGTCTGTTGTTCCATGTCCAGTTCTAACTGTTGCTTCCTGACCTGCATACAGCTTTCTCAAGAGGCAGGTCAGGTGGCCTGGTATTCCCATCTCTTTCAGAATTTTCCACAGTTTGTAGTGATCCACACAGTCAAAGGCTTTGGCACAGTCAATAAAGCAGAAATAGATATTTTTCTGGAACTCTCTTGCTTTTTCCATGATCCAGTGGACGTCAGCAATTTGGTCTCTGGTTCTTCTGTGTTTTCTAAAACCAACCCTCCTACACTGTTGGTGGGAATGCAAACTAGTACAGCCACTATGGAGAACAGTGTGGAGATTCCTTAAAAATTGCAAATAGAACTACCTTATGACCCAGCAATCCCACTGCTGTGCATACACACTGAGGAAACAAGAATTGAAAGAGACACATGTACCCCAATGTTCATCGCAGCACTGTTTATAATAGCCAGGACATGGAAACAACATAGATGTCCATCAGCAGATGAATGGATAAGAAAGCTGTGGTACATATACACAATGGAGTATTACTCAGCCGTTAAAAAGAATTCATTTGAATCAGTTCTGATGAGATGGATGAAACTGGAGCCAATTATACAGAGTGAAGTAAGCCAGAAAGAAAAACACCAATACAGTATACTAACACATATATATGGATTTTAGGAAGATGGCAATGGTGACCCTGTATGCAAGACAGGAAAAAAGACACAGATGTGTATAACGGACTTTTGGACTCAGAGGGAGAGGGAGAGGGTGGGATGATTTGGGAGAATGGCATTCTAACATGTATACTATCATGTAAGAATTGAATCGCCAGTCTATGTCTGACGCAGGGTGCAGCATGCTTGGGGCTGGTGCATGGGGATGACCCAGAGAGATGTTGTGGGGAGGGAGGTGGGAGGGGGGTTCATGTTTGGGAACGCATGTAAGAATTAAAGATTTTAAAATTTAAAAAATAAAAAAATAAATTATCACAGGAAAAAAAAATAAAACCAGCTTGAACATCTGGAAGTTCATGTTTCACGTATTGCGGAAGCCTGGCTTGGAGAATTTTGAGCATTATTTTACTAGCATGTGAGATGAGTGCAATTGTGAGGTAGTTTGAGCATTTTTTGGCATTGCCTTTCTTTGGTATTGGAATGAAAATGGACTTTTTCCAGTCCTGTGGCCACTGCTGAGTTTTCCAAATTTGCTGGCATAGTGAGTACAGCACTTTTACAGCAACGTCTTTCAGAATTTGAAATAGCTCAACTGGAATTCCATCACCTCCGCTAGCTTTCTTTGCAGTGATACTTTCTAAGGCCCACTTGACTTCACATTCCAGGATGTCTGGCTCTACGTGAGTGATCACACCATCATGATTATCTTGGTCATGAAGATCTTTTTGTACAGTTCTTCTATGTATTCTTGCCATCTCTTAATATCTTCTGCTTCTGTTAGGTCCAGACCATTTCTGTCCTTTATCGAGCCCATCTTCGCATGAAATGTTCCCTTGGTATCTCTAATTTTCTTGAAGAGATCTCTAGTCTTTCCCATTCTATTGTTTTCCTCTATTTCGTTGCATTGATTGCCGAGGAAGGCTTTCTTATCTTTCCTGCTATTCTTTGGAACTCTGTATTCAGATGCTTATATCTTTCCTTTTCTCCTTTGCTTTTCACTTCTCTTCTTTTCACAGCTATTTGTAAGGCCTCCCCAGACAGCCATTTTGCTTTTTTGCCTCTCTTTTCCATGGGGATTGTCTTGATCCCTGTCTCCTGTACAATGTCATGAACCTCCATCCATAGTTCATCAGGCACACAATCTGTCAGCTCTAGTCCCTTAAATCTATTTCTCACTTCCACTGTAAAATCATAAGGGATTTGATTTAGGTCATACCAGAGTGGTCTATTGGTTTTCCCTACTTTCTTCAATTTAAGTCTGAATTTGGCAATAAGGAGTTCATGATCTGAGCCACAGCCAGCTCCTGGTCTTGTTTTTGCTGACTGTATAGAGCTTCTCCATCTTTAGCTGCAAAGTATAATCAATCTGATTTCGGTGTTGACTATCTGGTTAAGAATGCACAAATAAATAATAGATCACTAAGAATTACTGTAAGTGCTTTTAATATTAACTTCTAAACCCATTATACAAGGTCTGTGAACACCAAATCCTTGGAAAGAGGCTTTTATGAGCTTTGTTGTAGCGTTAGACATAATAAGAAATGTTTTTTAAATATATTTAGTTGATTCTGTGATTGAAAATATACTACTCTTTGAAACAGAATATGACAGTATGTTATTAGAATATCAATATTACAATATTATTTTTACAAAGCTATCATTTTTTTCAATGAGATCTTCTTTGACTCCTCTATTCATTACTGTAAACTTCTTTCCCTATCCCCTAGTCCTGATCTTTTTCTTTCTTCTTATTCATAACACTTAACATCTTTGATCCTGTTGTTTAGTTTGCTTACGATATTTACTGTTTAGTATCTATTTCCTCTCACTAGAAGGTAAATTAGCTTCTGAAATGGTCAACTATGCATCACTTCCCCTGGTATTTCTGACTTGGTGTAGTACTTACCCATTTTGAATCATGAGTGGCCTTTGCAACAGACAGAATACTGAAGAAGTGGTTTTGTATGATTCCCAAGATTAGGTCATAAAAGCATTTTCATTTCTATCTTGCCCTCTCTTGGATCATTTACTCTGGGGAAATCCATCTGTCATATCACGGGGACATTCAAATAAAACCTTGTGGGAAGAGTCACATGGGGATGAACAAAGGCTTCTTGCCAGCAAACAGAAACAGCTTGCCAGCCATTTAAGTGATTCACTTTGACAGTAGATTTTTCCAGCCCCAGTCATGCCTTCAGATGACTGCATCTCGCCCCCACTTTGACCATAACCCTAAGAGAGAGCCTTAAGCAGAATCACCCAGGGCACCTGTAAATATTAGACCCACAAGAAACTATGAGAGATAACAATGGCCTATTTTTTAAGCCAGAAAATTATGATTTAAAAATAAAGCCATAAATGTAATAATAAAATCCTCTGTTAAAACCTCAGAAAGATATAAGGTAGTAACTCAAAGAACCATTCAGGTAAACAGCTGGGCTTTGTTCTCACAGCTTCTGCATAACCTGAAGGTAGAAAGTATGCTACCTTGAAGATGCTTACTGGTGTAACTTTGTCAAATTTAATGAACCCCAATAAGATTCATAACAGAGCAAATAAATTTGTAAGTTATATAGACAGAAACACTGCTAGCTTGGTCTGTAAAGGGCAGAGACAAAGAGGAATTTGAATCTTCAGTCATTTTACATACATGAAGCAAACATAAAAAGTACTCAGCTGTGAACACAAGCTGCATTTCCTGACAACGAAGAATGTTTGGGAAGGCAGAACTAAGGAACCAGAGTTCCTGGAGCAAAGAACCTGGCCTTTAGACCTAATGAAGGAACTGACAGCATATGCCTTGTGGGATTTCAGAATTGCTGTGGGTCAGTGAAACCTACATGCCTTCTATTGTTTGATTTTTTCAGTGAGAAAACCTATAATCGTTATCCTTTGCCTCTCCCAAAAATTGTTTGCTGGGAGAGTGTGGGTTATAGATACCTTGTCTATTTAGTTCACAGGTCTTCATATTGAGAACTCAGAACCGGATTCAAGGAGTTTTATTTGCACTTGATTTGATTTAGATGGTAAATTTGGGTCTTTTACTGATGCTATAAAGTATTGAGATTTTTAAGGGGTTTGGGAGGAAATGATCATTTTGTATATGGGAGGAATGTGAATCGTTGTAAGCCACAGGGCAAACTGAGATGTTTAATCTACAAATTTGCTCACAATATTATTCATATTCTAGTAATCATGCCTTGTGAAATCCCACCCAACTGACATGGCTAGCCTATGTGATCATTGTTGATGTCCAATAACTCTTTCATGTCTGACTCTTTGCAACTCCATGGACTGCACGATGCCAGGCTTCCCTGTCCATTACTGTCTCCTGGACTTTGCTCAAACTCATGTCCATTGAGTCAGTGATGCCATCCAGCCATCTCATCCTCTGTCACCCCCTTCTCCTCCTGCCTTCAATCTTTCTCAGCATCGTGGTCTCTTCCAGTGAGTCATTTCTTCCAATCAGGTGGCCAAAGTATTGAAACTTCAGCTTCAGCATCAGTCCTTCCAATGAATATTCAGACCTGATTTCCTTTAGAATTGACTAGTTGGATCTCCTTGCTGTCCAAGGGACTCTCAAGAGTCTTCACCAGCATTACAGTTAGAAAATATCAGTTCTTCACCACTCAGTTTTCTTTATGGTCCAACTCTCACATCCATACATGACTACTGGAAAAATCATAGCTTTGACTAGATGGACCTTTGTTGGCATAGTGATGTCTCTTCTTTTTAACATGCTTTCTAGGTTTATTATAGCTTTTCTTCCAAGGAGCAAGCATCTTTTAATTTCATGGCTGCAGTCACCATCTGTAGTGATTTTGGTGCCCCCCAAGATAAAATCTGCCACTGTTTCTTTTTCCCCATCTATTTGCCATGAAGTAATGGGAACAGATCCATGATCTTTGTTTTTTGAATGCTGAATTTTAAGCAAGCTTTTTAACTTTACTCTTTCACCTTCACCAAGAGGCTCTTTAGTTCCTCTTTGCTATTATTAAAGGAACAGATGGTTTTATGACTTCTGATGTAGGCAAGCAATTTTGTTTGCCAATTTTAATCTCAGGTAACTACAAAAGTTCTTGTTACATAGCAGACTGCTGCTGCTAAATAGCTTCAGTTGTGTCCGACTATGTGTGACCCATAGATGGCAGCCCACCAGGTTCCCCTATCCCTGGGATTCTCCAGGCAAGAACACTGGAGTGGGTTGCCATTTCCTTCTCCAATGCACGAAAGTGAAAAGTGAAAGTGAAGTCGCTCAGTCGTGTCTGACTCTTAGCGACCCCATGGACTGCAGCCTACCAGGCTCCTCCGTCCATGGATATTCCAGGCAAGAGTACTGGAGTGGGGTGCCATTGCCTTCTCCTGATAACATATGTTTTGTTCACTATAATAGAGTATTTTGAAATAGTTTCTACTTTGTTACTCTTTGTTCATTCTATCTATGAATTTTAGCCATTGTCCATTGGCAGTAAGAGAACTTTAAAGCACTTTTACCTCCAGGGAGGAGACAAACAGCTGTTTTGAAGATACAGACTGATGATCACGTTGTATCACTGGTATAACTTACTTTCTAATATACACTCATCTCTTCTGTTTTCAGCTACCACTTGTGTGTATCTATCTCCTATCATTTACTGCAACTGAAGCTTTCTGTTTTATTTAATTACCTTACTTAACTATGTGGCAATTAGATACAGACTCTTTTTAAATACACAACTGCATTATGATACAGCTACTACCCCTGCCAGCCAACTATTGAGCATTTTCTATGCATCACTTATTGTCATATTTAATACTTAAAATTCTATGTGTTCCATACTAAGAAATGGAGGAAAATGGGAACTAAAGAAGTTTAAGAGATTGACAATAAGAGGCAGAATGTGAACAAGGGCAATTAGACTCCAAACACTATGTTCAGTGAACATCAATTCACTGTGCTATCCTGCCTTCGATTTTAAATCTAACACCTAATTTCAGATGTATGACCTTTAAATGCAATGAATCCAAGAAAAATCTCTGAGGCATACTTTTTGAAGAAGCAATTATCTTTCACATCCTTTGGCATGTTATGAAGAAGAAACTTTGACTTTAAAATAGAATACCCATCTTTTAAACAGAATGCCTACTAATATTGTATAAAACTGCAGATTGTTTTTAATATTACATGCAATCAATGACAAAAATTAACACTCATGTGCCAATTAACTCTGAATAAATTTCTCATTTTTTACTCATAAATATATATCAAGAGATATATATTTTACTTGGGTAGTAGCCAATTTTAATAATGTTGCCATTGATCAGAAGCACAGATCAAACCAGGCCTTTGCTATATTGCTATGGGGCCAGGAAGAGAGAATTTCTAAAAACCTTCACTAACAGAAGCTTTTATTAAACCTAGTCAACAAAATGTGTTTTAGCATGCAAATTAAAAAAAAAAATAAAACAAACAAGCCAATCGTGACTTCAAGGTGGATGGTCATTGAACTTGGTTAGTTTAGCTTATATGTCTAGACTTAATAGGTAGTATCATTTATTGAGAAAAACAATTGAGCAGAATCATCTGATTTCATTGCTAATTTTCTATAGAAAAATAGGTATATTTACTAAATTATGACTTAATAACTGTCATATTAGAAGTACAAAGCAAGGCACGACAAAATTTCAAAGACAACACACAAAAAGATTCTTTTGTATGCTTCATGTCTCACATAGGTCTATGGGAATTGGGGGGATTTCTGATTGACAAAGTCACTCAGTGACGCAGGTTGATGGAGACTTTATCTCCTGTAGATGCAACATTTGGACACATGATTCTGGAAAACTTCTTATATCTATTATTCTCCCCACTGTTTGCCTCAGCTGTCTGTTTCTTTTGTTCTATTGTTCTTGGCTTAGCTGAAACAAGAATTAAGAACTATGTCCAATTAAAAGCTTTCTTAACTCATTTCTTCCCATAATTTTGAGGATCCACAGTGCTTTCTTGTTTCCTTATTTAGTCTGAAATAACCCAAGGTAGTTATTAGTCAAAGTTATGGTAAGAATTCCATTGAAAATTTGGTAACTGAAAGTTGCTTATTCATGTCTGACTCTTTGAAACCCCATGGACTGTAGCTCTCCAGGCTCCTTTGTCCATGGAATTATCCAGGCAAGAATGTTGGAGTGGGTAGCCTTTCCCTTCTCCAGGGAATTTTTCCAACCCAGAGATCAAATCCAGGCCTTCTGCATTGCAGGAAGATTCTTTACCATCTGAGCCACCAGGGAAACCCAAGAATGCCTGGAGAAGCCTATCCCTTCTCCAGGGGATCTTCCTGACCCAGGAATTGAACCGGGTCTCCTGCATTGCAGGTGGCTTGCAGGAAAATTCAGTAAGCATCTGACTTATTTGTTTCCAGTCAATTCCATGAGTCTGGATTCTACTTTATTGTTTTGTTTTCTTCTTCCAGGTGTTTCTCCTCAAATATTAGAAGCTGTCTTGAGGTTCTGTCATCTGCACCTGTAATATAATCTTTTCCCCTTTTCATTTTATCCAGTAGAAAATATATACCTACTGGCCTTTGTCTCTAAGCCAATTTTAATCCATTCTCTTAATGTTTGAGTCTGTCAGTTTTTTCAATCATACAAGGTCCAAATTTCAGATTGCAAGTTGACTGATTCTCCCTGTGGTAATCACTTTCTTAAAATTTACTGTTGAACATAGCCAGTAGCAAATAGCATACATTGTTTCCCTGGAACTACTGTTGGTTGCAAATTGGCTCACATACACAGAATGTAAGAAGAAACTGAAGGAAGAGACAGACTAGCTTGGAAGGTGGCAGTTTAACAAGAAGGGCTTCCTTCATATCTCAGTTGATAAATCATCTGCCTGCAATACAGGAGACCCGGGTTCAATTCCTAGGTCGGGAAGATTCCCTGGAGAAGGAAATGGCAACTCATTCCAGTATTCTTGCCTGGAGAATCCCATGGACAGAGGAGCCTGACAGGCTATAGTCTATGGGATCGCAAGAGTCAGACATGGCTTAGCGACTAAACCACCACCACCAGTTTAATAAACAAGGGAACTTACATGTCTTGTTTTGGGCAGCTGCAAGAGGGGTAGATCTCTGAACCCACCTCCAGAATCTTAAAGTTTAAGATAAAGGCTGTAACTGGGGTCAATCATATATTCCACATAGATGATTTCAGCAACACAGTGCTCCTTCAAGGCTGTGTCCTTAAAAATGGCTTCCATTGTGGGAACAGTGGGCAAAACATACATTCCAAGGACTGGGGAAGAGGGAGTGAGGAGCCTTTGGCCAGATCCAACTCATGTCTTTTAGATGACCTCCTCTGACAGTTGCAAGTTCAGTAGTACATCATCTTTTTCTTACTTTATCAGCATTGCAAATATATAGCCTCTGGGTAATTGTATCTTCCATCTTTACAGCTCTTGATATTGGTTACTTTGCCTATGACCACAGGTCAGTGTCAAACAGTTTAGGCTCTGTTACACCAGGAACACATTTCATGCTATGTGTATATAGAATGCAGATGAGATGAACTTTTAGGTCCTCCTAGCTAAACAAGGGCTATGCTAAACTATGACTCTGTGCTTAATCAGTAATTTATGCTTTAACCATTTCCTTAATCGATAATAGCTTCAGAATATTAGGGGAAACATGATTTGTCCAATACAGATAACCATTCCATTTTAGAGCAATGAAAATTTCTTCTCTCCCTGCCCTCTGCCCCAAATATCTCTCACAATTCTATTACATACTTGAGCATTTACTCCAGTATTTAGACTGCACTGAAAGAGATGGGAATGTCAGACCACATGACCTGCCTCCTGAGAAATCTGTATGCATGTCAAGAAGCAACAGTTAGAACTGGACATGGAAAAACAGACTGGTTCCAAATAGGGAAAGGAGTACATCAAGGCTGTATATGGTCACCCTGCTTATTTAACTTACATGCAGAGTACATCATGAAAAATGCCAGGCTGGATAAAGCACAAGCTGGAATCAAGATTGCCGGGAGAAATATCAATAACCTCAGATATGCAGATGACACCACCCTTATGGCAGAAAGTGAAGAAGAACTAAAAGAGCCTCTTGATGAAAGTGAAAGAAGAGAGTGAAAAAGTTGGCTTAAATCTCAACATTCAGAAAACTAAGATCATGGCATCTGGTCCCATCACTTCATGAGCAATAGATGGGGAAACAGTGGAAACAGTGACAGACTTCATTTTCTTGGGCTCCAAAATCATTGCAGATGATGACCACACTCATGAAATTAATTAAATTAAATCAAATTAAGTTTCTGCTCCTTGGAAGAAAAACTATGACCAACATAGACAGCATATTAAAAAGCAGAGACATTACTTTGTCAACAAAGGTCTGTCTGGTCAAAGCTATGGACTTTCCAGTAGCCACGTGTGCATGTGAGAGTTGGACTATAAAGAAAGCTGAGTGCTGAAGAATTGATGCTTTTGAACTGTGGTGTTGGAGAAGACTCTTGAGAGTCCCTTGGACTGCAAGGAGTTCCAATCAGTATATCCTGAAGGAAATTAGTCCTGAATGTTCATGGGAAGGACTGATGCTGAAGCTGAAACTCCAGTATTTTGGTCACCTGATACGCAGAACCAACTCATTTGAAAAGACTCTGATGCTGGGAAAGATTGAGGGCAGGAGGAGAAGGGGATGACAGAGGATGAGATGGCTGAATGGCATCACCAACTTGATGGACAGGAGTTTGAGGTAGGTTTGGGAATTGGTGATTGACAGGGAGAGGCCTGGTGTGCTGCAGTCCATGGGGTTGCAAAGAGTCGAACATGACTGAGTGACTGAACTGAACTGAACTTTCTAACATGTGTTATTTATGCAGAGAGTGAAGCAGGTTAGATTAAGAGCAAATGAAACAAAATGGCCAACTATTTTCCCCACATTTTTGAAAAAAATGCAAGTGGCAGCCAATATAATAGAATTTTCATGAGTTCAGGGACTATAATTTCTTCATTAAACCTGTGGGTTATGTTTACATTTTAACCAAAATTGTTCATTTGAGGAAAGAGTAAGATTGATTACTACTGTTATAAGAAACACTAATTTAAATATCCTTTATTTCTATTTCCTGGTGTTATGTTGATATTAAAGAACATTTTCTCAGTTAAAGTGTAATATTTTGTTTTTCTCTACAGAATGCAGACATTCATTTTGTATTCTGTAGCTGTTGTTTTTAACTATATGTACTTTGTCTTTCTTGTGGTGGTAAAATTTTTTCTGTGTAGTTTAAAAGTGTTTGAGGATTAAAGTGGGAAGGAAGGGAAACTTCCCTCTTAATGTTTTATGCAATTTGTACAACTTGGGTTCTGTAACAAAGAGGGCAATTTCCTGTTGATTGTGTGTGTGTGTGTGTGTGTGTGTGTGTGTGTGTGTATGTGTGAGTGAGAGAGAAGGGCTGAAATATTACCTACAAGTAAAAAATATTCATTTCTAAATGAGTAAGAACAATATATAAGTGAAATATTTTTTCTGGACACGGGACACATGATTTTATGAGTCACACTATTATTTGTTTATAAATATTATTAAAACATAGAAAGTGCTGTGTACAGTTTTGTAAGTCATATGGAAAATTTGAAGAATTGCTTTGTTAAAGGGAAAGCCCAAGACAGTGGATGTGTTTATCATCTACAGAATAAAGTCCAGATAACTCAGCAGGATGCGTTCTGGCTACCTCCTTCCCCAGCCCCATTTCCAGCTTCTCATGAGACTCAGACCTCTGTGCTGGCATTACTAAATTGTTTGCATGTCCAAGAAAATGCCACACTTCATCAGAATGTCATCATGTCTGTCTTGCACTGTTTTTCATCTTTTTTTTTAATGTGGGGAATATGTTCATTACACTATGAATATTCATTCAGTTTATTATCTTATACATATTAGTGTGATTGTTTGGCTCATGACTGTTTCCCCAAGTAGACTGTGAACTCTCTAATCAAGGACATCACTGAGTCCCTGCATGTGATATGATACTTGTGACATGATTTTGTTGTTCAGTTGCTATATAGAGTCTGACTCCTTGCGACTGCGTGGGCTGCAGCAAGCAAGCTCCTCTGCCATCCACTGTCTCCTGGAGTTTGCTCAGATTTATGTCCACTGAGTTGGCGATGCTATCTAACCATTTCATCCTCTGCATCCCTGCCTCTCCTTTTGACTTCAGTTTTTCCCAGCCACAGGGTCTTTTCCAATGCATCTTCCCTGGTGGCTCAGCTGGTAAAGCGTCTGCCTGCAATGTGGGAGACTTGGGTTCAACCTCTGGGTTGGGAAGATCTCCTGGAGCAGGGAACAGCTACCCATTCTAGTATTCTGGCCTGGAGAATTCCATGAACTTTTAGTGTGTCTGTATTTAAACTTTCACTTTACATCAGGGGACCAAAGTACTGGAGCTTCAGATTCAGCATCAGTGAATACTTAGGGTTAATTTCCTTTAGGATTAACTGGTTTGATCTCCCTGCAATTCAAGGGACTCTCAAGAGTCTTCTCCAGCACCACAATTTAAAAGCATCAATTCTTCAACGAATAGCTTTTTCATGGTCCAACTCTCACATCCGTACATGATAACTGGGGAAAACAAACAAACAAACATAGCTTTGATTATATGGACCTTTGTCAGCAAAGTGATATCTCTGCTTTTTAATATTCTGTCTGGGTCTGTCACAACTTTTTTTCCAAGGAGTAAACGTCATTTAATTTCATGACTGCAGTCAGCATCTGCAGTGATTTCAGAGGCCAAGAAAATAAAATCTGACACTGTTTCCACTTTTCCCCCATCTATTTGCCATGAAATGATGGGACCAGATGGCATGATCTCAGTTTTTTGAATTTTGAATTTCAAGTCAGCTTTTTCACTCTCTTCTTTCACCCTTATCAAGAGGGTCTTTAGTTCCTATTCACTTTCTGCCATTAGAGTGGTATTATCTGCATATCTAGATTGTTGATATTTCTCCTGGCAGTCTTGACTCCAGTTTGTGACTCATCCAGCTTGGCATTTCCCATGCATAAAATTTAAATAAGCAAGGTGACAATATACAGCCTTGACGTGCTGTATAATATACAGCCTTGACAATTTACAGTCCTTTTCCAATTTGGAACCAGTCCTTTGTTCCATATCCTAATTACTGTTCCATGTTCTAACTGTTTCTTCTTGACCTGCATGCAGGTTTCTCAGGAGACAGGAAAAGTGGTCTGATATTTTCATCTTTTTAAGAATTTTCCAGTTTGTTTAAGCACCCAGTAATTGTCTAAAGATCAAAAGAATGAATTGCCTTTGTTATCTGTCTTTGAGTATAGGCAATGAAGCTTTTAAATGAAGATTACTATGAGATAGTTGTCACTTTTTGAGGCATCTTTTCCTAGTTTTCTGTTTTTTGCTTTTCCGAATAAATGAGAGAGACAGCATTGTTTATTGAATAGTCATTATGTGCAAAATATTGAACTATGTTTGTACAGATGCATGATGATTAGTTTCATCTTTTCTTTTGGGAAAACTACAGTTCAAACAATGACTAGAATTAAAAATATGAAAAATACAGAAGATAAACTTAATTTTCCAAAAGCTTAATTTGTCTTAGTGCTAAGACCCACACTAATAATTCAGAATGGTTTTTTTTTTTCCATTGGGTTTTGATTTTAGTTTTCTTTCCCCAAAGGCATTTTATGGTACCTATGCGGAATGGTTTACTCTAAAAATTAATTTGGAAATGCAGCTTCATTTCTACCTCATTCAATGAGTGAGAAATCCAGAACATGTAGCTATGATGAGGAAGGAATATAGAGGAAAAATGGTCACCAGGAGAGCTTCAGAAGACAATTACTCGTGATTCTAGATGGGTCTCCTGCCAAGTCAAGCCCTCACCATATCTTTCTTGCCTTTCTCACCTTCTACAGGATAGCAGGTCCATTCTCAACACTTACTGTCACCTTAGTGCTACTTTGTGAACTGATTTTTATTTTCTTACCTGAATATTCGTTCAGTGAAAGTGAAGTAAAAAAAAAGATAGGTATAAAATAGTGAGTGAAATTGAAGACTTTGACCACTTTTCCCCAAGTATGCCCATAGTTGCAGTTTTGCAAAAGTTGACCAAGAATTACTTGATCCTTTCTAATGTTGGTACTATGATTTGTTAAAAACAAATATTTTTAGAGTGCCTGTTAAATACTGGAACTGTTCTAGGGAATGGAGTTGTAGCATTGTCAATCAATAATTCCTACCTTCATAGAGATTACACTGTAGCAGAGAATTTTAAGAATTGTAAAAATGAGGGCTTCTCTGGTGGCTCAGTGGTAAACAATTTACCTACCAATGTAGGAGACATGGGTTTGATCCCTGGGTCAGGAAGATCCCCTGAAGAAGGAAATGGCAACTCATTTCAATATTCTTGCTTGGGAAATCCCATGGACAGAGGAGCCTGGCAGGCTACAGTCCATGGGGTTGCAAAGAGTGGGACATGATATAGTGACTAAACAACAACAGAGAATCTTACTTTCTAGCATCTACTTTTCACATTGCTGTAAAATTTACTTTTCATGTAAAACCCACTGTTATTTATGCTTTGGAGCAAATTTCTATAATAGCCTGGTGGGCATAAGAGCACCTAAAAAGTTTAGCCTCTGCTGCTGCTGCTGCTAAGTCGCTTCAGTCGTGTCTTACTCTGTGTGACCCCATAGACAGCAGCCCACCACGCTCCCCTGTCCCTGGGATTCCCCAAGCAAGAACACTGGAGTGGGTTGCCATTTCCTTCTCCAATGCATGAAAGTAAAAAGTGAAAGTGAAGATGCTCAGTCATGTCCAACCCTTAACGACCCCATGGACTGCAGCCCACCAGGCTCCTCCGTCCATGGGATTTTCCAGGCAAGAGTGCTACTACCTCTCTAATTTTTGTGTTTTGAAAATAATACAAATTTATTTCATAGTTCTGTAGTTACAAATTCCAGTTTAGCTCAATTAGTTTCTTTGCTCTGGATTTCACAAGATTGAAATCAAGATGTCAGTCACCTTGGGCTCTCTTCCAGGTTCAATTTCCAAGCTCATTCAGGTTGTTGGCTTCAGCCAGTTCCTTGGGGTTGTAGTACTGAGGTGCCTGTTCCTTGCTGACTGTCAGTCAATGCTGCCCTTAACTTCTGTAGCTATACAATTTGTTTTTTGACCCCTTCAAAACCAACAACACGGGATTGAGGTCTTCTCATGAATTGAATTTTTCTGACTTCCTTCTCTTTCTTCATCTAGCCATAATTCTCAGCCTTTAAGGATTCATGTGATTACATCAGGCTAACCCAGATAACCCCAGAGAACTTTTATACTTTAAGGCCAATAAATCAGTTATATTAACAAAGCCCTTTTGCTTGTACTTTAACATATTTCTGTATTCTGGGAAGGACATAATGGATATTTTTATGGGGCATTATTCTAATTACTGAAAATTTCAATTTGTAGTATAATCTATTTTTCCTCCTTCACTATTATTTTCCCTCATAAAAATGTTCTTTCAGACATTATAAATCTCTAATCAGGTTAAATAAATTTCTTATAATGATTAAGTGTCTCCCTCCCTCTCTCTCTTGTTTTTTAACTCCGATGCTCTACATTCTTTTAATTTGAATATCTTCTATATATGCTTTCTCCAGGTCTTGGCTAGAAGTGCTTTTTTTATGGAGTTCATAGTACCTCTCCTGGATCTTCAAAGAACTTTGAGCCTTATCTAAGCATACGTATTATAATTACCTTCTAAATTACCTCTTTAAGTAGGACAGTTCAGTTCAGTTCAGTTGCTCAGTCGTGTCCGACTCTTTGCGACCCCCTGAACTGCAGCACGTCAGGCCTCCCTGTCCATCACCAACTCCCGGAATTCACCCAAACTCATGTCCATCGAGTCGGTGATGCCATCTAACTATCTCATCCTCTGTCGTCCCCTTCTCCTCCTGCCCCAATCCCTCCCAGCATCAGAGTCTTTTCCAATGAGTCAACTCTTCGCATGAGGTGGCCAGAGTATTGGAGTTTCAGCTTTAGCATCAGTCCTTCCAAAGAACATCCAAGACTGATCTCCTTTAGGATGGACTAGTTGGATCTCCTTGCAGTCCAACGGACTCTCAAGAGTCTTCTCCAACACCACAGTTCAAAAGCATCAATTCTTCAGCACTCAGCTTTCTTCACAGTCCAACTCTCACATCCATACATGACCACAGGAAAAACCATAGCCTTGACTAGACAGACATTTGTTGGCAAAGTAGTGTCTCTGCTTTTGAATATGCTATCTAGGTTGGTCATAATTTTCCTTCCAAGGAGTAAGCATCTTTTAATTTCATGGCTTCAATCACCATCTGCAGTGATTTTGGAGCCCCCCCCCCCCAAATAAAGTCTGACTCTGCTTCCACTGTTTCCCCATCTATTTCCCATGAAGTGATGGGAACGGATGCCATGATCTTCATTTTCTGAATGTTGAGCTTTAAGCCAACTTTTTCACTCTGCTCTTTCACTTTCATCAAGAGGCTTTTTAGTTCTTCTTCACTTTCTGCCATAACAGCGGTGTCATCTGCATATTTGAGGTATTGATATTTCTCCCGGCAATCTTGATTCCAGCTTGTGCTTCTTCCAGCCCAGTGTTTCTCATGATGTACTCTGCATATAAGTTAAATAAGTAGGGTGACAATATACAGCCTTGATGTACTCCTTTTCCTATTTGGAACCAGTCTGTTGTTCCATGTCCAGTTCTAACTGTTGCTTCCTGACCTGCATATAGGTTTCTCAAGAGGTAGGTCAGGTGGTCTGGTATTCCCATCTCTTTTAGAATTTTCCACAGTTTATTGTGATCCACATAGTCAAAGGCTTTGGCATAGTCAATAAAGCAGAAATAGATGTTTTTCTGGAACTCTCTTGCTTTTTTGATGAACCAGTGGATGTTGGCAATTTGATCTCTGGTTCCTCTGCCTTTTCTAAAACCAGCCTGAACATCTGCAAGTTCACGGTTTCCATATTGCTGAAGCCTGGCTTGGAGAATTGTGAGCATTACTTTACTAGCATATGAGATGAGTGCAATTGTGTGGTAGTTTGAGCATTCTTTGGCGTTACCTTTCTTTGGGATTGGAATGAAAACTGACTCTTTTCAGGCCTGTGGCCACTGCTGAGTTTTCCAAATTTGTTGGCATATTGAGTGCAGCACTTTCACAGCATCATCTTTCAGGATTTGAAATAGCTCAACTGGAATTCTGTCACCTCCACTAGCTTTGTTCATAGTTTTGCTTTCTAAGGCCCACTTGACTTCACATTCCAGGGTGTCTGGCTCTAGATGAGTGATCACATCATCATGATTATCTGGGTCTTGAAGATCTTTTTTGTCCAGTTCTTCTGTGTATTCTTGCCACCTCTTCTTAATATCTTCTGCTTCTGTTAGCTCCATACCATTTCTGTCCTTTATTGAGCCCATCTTTGCATGAAATATTCCCTTGGTATCTCTAATTTTCTTGAAGAGATCTCTAGTCTTTCTCATTCTGTTGTTTTCCTCTATTTCTTTGCAGTGATCACTGAGGAAGGCTTTCTTATCTCTCCTTGCTATTGTCTGGAACTCTGCATTCAGATGCTTATATCTTTCCTTTTCTCCTTTGCTTTTCACAGCTATTTGTAAAAATATTTGTATTCAGTAGGAAAGTGATTCTATATTGTAGGAGAGGAAGTTATTGAAGTCCAACACTCAGCCCAGTGCCTGAAATAAATTAGTCAAGAACTATTTGTTGAATAAAAATATGACTAAACACCATTTTGTTAGCCACTGTTCATTTATTTCTTGAATTATCTTTAGATTCTGTAAGGAAGTGATTTTTTCTCTAGTGTCTGTATCTGTGCTGCCTACCAGTGTCTACACTTGTAGTAGTTTTATCAAAGTTTCGATTGGTTGAGTGCAGCCAACAGAACACTTGGTTCTTCATGGAGTAATCAAATAGTAAATCAACTGTCATCAATTTATAGACTTCATGTTAATACAATTATAAATCAAGCATTTTGAATGTTTGTTTAGAGTCTGTGAAACTAAGTTCAACTTATCCAGAGTGTTTATGGGCTTTCCTGGTGGCCTAGTGGTAAAGAATCCACCTGCCAATGCAGGAGATGCAGGTTTGATCCCTGGGTTGGGAAGATCCCCAGGAGAAGGAAATGGCCATCACCCACTGCAATACTCTTGCCTGAAAAATCCCATGGACAGAAGTGCCTGGTGGACTACAGTCCATGGGGTCACAAAAGAGTCAGACACAACTTAGCAACTAAACAACAATACAAAAGAGTTTATAGGCTTAAGCTTCCACTTCCACTTTTGCTTCTGGGTGTAACATTTATTTTCTTACAGTGGATAAGTCCATTTCTATTCAGATTTGTTACACTTTCAGTCATTTGTTACAGATTTGTATCCACATTTCCTTGCAAAAAGGATTTTAAGTTGGCTAACTTGCTTTATTGGAGTTAAAATGCCAAGGAATCCACAATGGATTCATTCAATTATAGAGTTCTGTCTCAACCAAATTGCTCACATCTCACACTACATATTTTGTGGTTCTTGGAGTTACTTTTTTATTTATAGAGTAAACTTTTTGTTATTCTGCTTGAGCTTAACTTTAACTAATATCTCCATATGTTTGTTAGTTATAGTTATTAAAGCTATAAATAATTCTGCATTTACTCTGAATGACTAACAAAATGAGAATTTAGCATAATCAATATTTATTGTGTCTGTATTATATCTACTTTATAAAAATTAGAGAGCCATATAGTATGCAGGTTATGTGAACTCTAGATTAATAAAACTCTGTACTTAAAATGCACTAGTGGCAAAGAATCTGTCTGCCAATGCAGGAGACACAAGAGATGAAGTTTTGATCCCTGGTTCAGGAAGATCCCCTGGAGGAGGAAATGGAAACTCACTCCAGTATTCTTGTCTGAAAAACTCAATGGACAGAGGAGCTTGGTGAGCTATAGTCTGTGGGGTCACAAAGAGTCAGAAATGGCTGTAACTGAACTCACATACTTAAATAGCATACCTCATTTGCTAATTATATGGGCTAGCAGAGTTTACTATGTGCATTTTTTAAAAAATAGTGTCATTGGGTCATTTTAATGGCTTTTCCTTTTTATCAGAAATTCTGGCCTCAATGCCTCTAGATCTAGTAAGAAGAAACTGATCACACTGAATTCAGAATATAAGTGCCCTTAGAGATGGCCCATATTTTCTTCATGCTTGGCCATTGTGTGCTCACTGCCTCAGGAATGGCACACAACAGCAGAAAGGAAAGGGAAACAAGAGTCTTTCAAGGGGTCTGCTTCACTAGCCCAGTAGGAATGGAAATAGTGCAGAAAATAAGTAAGAATTAGGGGGGAAATATCAAGGGTAAGAGCAGAGTTTCCTCATATATAGCCTAAGCATCATTTTACCCTTTGGGGAAGGGAGGGACATCAGGAGGCATACATTTTGGTGGATTTGAGGGAGTTTTCTATTCTCTGCCCTCAGATCAAGCTCCAAGAGGGGTCAAACAACAGTGGATCTGAGGTTGCTGAGAGTGATGAGTTCCTGGGTAGAGGTCCCATAAGCTGCTATAAGACCTCAGTGGAAAACAGGCCTGTAGCAGGGAGTTCTTGGGGTTTACTGGCCCACTGTGGCCTGAGAAGAGAGCAGTGATTTCATCTAACCTTGAAGAGCATGGAAATGGCCAACAGCCTCTGGACTAGAGACAGCCACACGGATATGAACAAATGAGGTGTTACAGCCAGCAGGGAGGACTAGCTCACAGGGATGCACATCTACAAGCCAGTGAGAGTAATTTCAAGACAATTTTTGGCCAGCTTATATCAAGATTCTGATGAATCCTGTGATCGACAGTGTCTGTGTCCCTCCCAGATACATGTGTTGAACCCTAACACCCAATGTGAAAGTGTTTGGAGGAGGAGCCTTTGGGAGGTGATTGACTCAAGAAGGCAGAAAACACTCATGAGTGGGATTAATGCCCTTATATTAAAAAGAAAAGAAAAAAAGCCCAGAGAGCTCCCACACCCTTTCTGCTATGTCAGCATACAGCTATCTATGAACCAGGAGACAGGTTTTCACCAGACTCCAAATCTGCTGGAAAGATGATCTTGGACTTTCCTGCCTCCAGAGCTGTGAAATATAAATTTCTGTTGTTTACAAGCCATCTATTCCATGGCATTTTGTTACAGCAGTTCAAATGGACTAAGATACAGTTCCGTATCATGCCTTCTCCCAAATCACACCACACCACACTCACACAAACATACATACACTCTTCAAGACTTGACCTACATGAGACTTTCAAAGTTTAGAGGCAACCTCAAGAGCATTAAGAGGGGAATATACAAATGCACTGAGGCCAAGTTTTCACTTATCCAGTGGATTAGAAATTAAGCTGATTTAAAATAAACTAATACTTAACGTTATATTTCTAAACACAATACATCTGAAGACTTTGATTTTTACTCCCTGTATTTTAAAAATGTGATCCAAGGGGCTTATGTAATGTGCTCAGTGCTACACTGCAAAGTAGAGCCTGGTAAGAATCTGAATGTCTGACTTTCATTTTAATACTTTTTCCCCAGCTGACACAGCTGCTAACTGTGAAGGTTAAGTTTAGTTTTTAATTGTAATATAGCCAACTCTTTGATACCTCTAGAGTGACTCTCTCTGCTCTTAGTCTTATGTGTACTGAATATTTTTAATCTTAGTTTCTGCATCTAATATGACAAGTCCAATCTACTGACAGTCTATTTTAGAATATAGCCAAGAATACAGAGCTTCCCAGCTGGCTCAGTGGTAAAGAATCCACCTGCCAGTGTAGGAGCCCCAGGAGATGTGAGTTCAATTCCTGGTTTGGGGAAATCTCCTGGAGGAGGCAATGGCAACCTACTCTAGTATTCTTGCCTGGAGAATCTCCTGGACAGAGGAGCCTAGTAGGCTACCATCCATGGGATCACAAATTGGACATGACTGAGTGAATGAACATGCCAGAATACAGTCTAAATTTAATATTTACTTTTCTAGATGTAACCAGAGAAGTAGAGTGGATACTTGACTTCATTAAGCTGGAAGTTATATATGTCTATTTATTAAAAAAAAAAAAAACAACGTTGCTAACCTGTTAGCTTTTTGTTTCCTTTTGTACTTTGTGGTTTATTTTCTCAGGATAAGTTACCAGCCAGTAGGACACACATGGCTACCACAGGATGTGAAGAGAGATCCTTTCTCATTAAGCTACCTGAACTCTTGTTGGCCAAGGAAAATGTAGTTCCAGATAACTGCTTCAGTGAAAGATTCCTGCTCTCAAAGATCTGCGTCCTCTATGACCTTTCTACAATGTTCTCAGAAAGTGTAACTGGATCACGATACCATGTGATGCAGGTCTGAAGTTGTTATATTGGTTTCCGATTATTTTGATAAGAAGAAAGGCAGAACGTTAAAAAACGAAAAAACAAAACTACAGTTTTCATTTATTTCCATTAAGCATATTGTTCAGAAGAGTTCTTCCTACATTTAAATTGTTACCTGAATGGGTTAGATTTTGAAGTATTTGAAGGCGAAGAAGAGTGAGTCCATAGGGATCACAGCTCAAAATAAAAACAAGAAACTCTTTGATAGCTAAGGTGAAACTGTGACTGGAATTTCTAAGGCATATTCAGTTATCACCTGTACTCACCCATAGCGCTCAGTCTCTTCCTTTAAACTCAAAAAGCCAGATTTCTCGGCTTTCTTCTAGTGCTGATTTCTCTTGATATCTGAAAAAATTAACAGTACAGTAGACAGGCTGTCATGGGCTTCCCTAGTGGCTCAGTGGCAAAGAATCCACCTGTAGGAGACTTGAGTTCAATCCCTGGGTTGGGAATATCCCCTGGGGAAAGAAATGGCAGTGCACTTCAGTATTCTTGCCTGGGAAATCCCATGCACAGAGGAGCCTGTCCATGGTCTCAAAAAAGTCAGACATGATTAAGTGACTAAACAACAATAACAAATACAGGCTATCTCCACACTAGGTTCCTCCAAAGGCAAAGTGGATCAAACATCCTGTGCAGTAATTTTGGAAGAGGTGAGTTTGGCAGCCACTTGTCTTCCTGCTGATGCAAAGAGGCAGCTCTGATCAGTCAGTCAGCAGCCTTCTTCAATGTGCTTCGATCTTTCCTGAGTGTGTGTGTGTGTGTGCATGTGTGTGTGTGTGTGTGTGTGTGTGTGTGTGTGTGTATGGAGGGGGATTTGAGAACTGTAATGCCTGACTCTATATTCCCATGATATCTGTACTGTCCCTGTGGTCACAAGACTATCACACTTAAAAGTATTATCCTCACAGTCACACCATTGACCAGTGGTGAGCTTTGTCTAACTGAAAAGAGTTAAAACAATGTGCTGGTCAATGTTTTTTTAAAAAAAGTGGAAAGTATTTTTTCTCCTTTCTCATACCATTACTTTTTAGTTTAGTATTCTGATCATACACTATTCAAAGAAATGGATCAGCAGTAAATTGCCTTTCCACGTCTTGTCAATATGTGGCAAGTGCTACTAAAATGTGAGCTGATGTTATTATTATTATTGATGTTATTGTTAATGAAAATGATTGGTTTCATGCTTGACCTCCTTAAATAGCTTTATATCTATTAGAGTAAAATCTAAGTTTCTAGTTGGAGCCTACACATCTCCCTACCACCTGACATTTGCCTCTGAGAATGCAAGTGGGGCCCCTATGCTCAGTATTTCTCTGCTTTCAGATTCTTAAACATGTCAGATTTTTTCCTCCCTCAGTGCTTTGTTTGCTGCCTTCTCTTCTGCCTGGAAAGCTTGACTACTCATTCCTAATTCCTCTGTAAGACTGGTTCTGTCTCTTCAAATCTTAGCCTAAATTTCTCATCAGATGGACCTTCAGCATACTCAAATTAGAGCCCTCATTCTCCTCTGACAGAGTTCTCTGCTTACTGCTTTTATAGGGATACTCTGCTGCTGCTGCTGCTGCTGCTGCTAAGTTGCTTCAGTTGTGTCTGACTCTGTGCGACCCCATAGATGGCAGCCCATGAAGTTCCCCCATCCCTGGGATTCTCCAGGCAAGAACACTGGAGTGGGTTGCCATTTCCTTCTTCAATGCATGAAAGTGAAAAGTGAAAGTGTAGTCGCTCAGTCGTGTCTGACTCTTAGCGACCGCTTGGACTGCAGCCCACCAGGCTCCTCCGTCCATGGGATTTTCCAGTCAAGAGTGCTGGAGTGGGGTGCCATTGCCTTCTCCATAGGGATAGTCTAGTATATGCTTATGTGAGCCAACGCTTGTATATTTATAGTCTCCCCCCACCCGAAAGTTCCATGAAAACTGGGATTTGTTTTTATCCTGAAGGTGACCCGATGGCTAGGACAATGTCTGATAACACTGTGGACTCTTCATAGTTGTTGCTTTTTTTGCTTTTGTTTTCTTCCAGTTTCATTGAGATGTAATTGACATATAGCACTCTGTAACTTTAAGGTGTACAGCCTGATGACTTGTTTGTTGAGTGAAAAAAAAATGAATAAGAAAAAGAGAGAAAGATGATGGAAAGAAAAGGAAGAAGGGAAAGAAAAAACTGCTTCTTTTTCAATATATGACATGAAATAGAAACGAGGAAGGAAATGTTCTTAATTATACGAGGCTGTTTTTTGTTCTTTTCATATTTGTATTCCCAGCACTGTGACTAGCAATTAATGAGGTCACACAAATGTTTGTAAAAAATGTGAATGAATCCAAAAAATGTGGGATATGTGTAAACATATAGCACGTATAATTCACTTTGCTGTACAACGGAAACTAACACAACATTGTAAAGCGGCGATGTTGTTGAGAAACAATGCTTCTCCAATAGAAAATAATTAATGAGAGAAAGTATAATCAAAAGAATGAACAACTATATTGCTATCTAGTGTCTGTCTAAAGCAAATACTATCTAAAAAAAACAGGCATCTCTCAAAAAGAAATTCTGAATAACTAATAGTAAGTGGTTTTAGGATGGCAGGTCTCACGATAAGAACCCCTGGAGCAATTTACACTAGCTTTGGAAACTGTGAAGTTGAAATAGCTTTAGTTCCAATGAAAACTAGGCAAAGCTATGCTATAAGTGTCTGTGACTTTGGGAGCTAGTTCCATCTAAATGTAGATTTTCCATTTTCTGTTTAATCTCTGGGTATAAGCCTATTGTGATTATGCCAAAATGAAAAAAAAAAAAAAAAAGAACATTTAAATTGAACCTGTTTGGGGGAAAACAAAACTTTTGAAAAAAGAATCGTCAATCTGAGGCAGTTTCAACTTTGTTTATCTTTAAATAGCTAAAACTATGGACAGGCTAAAAAAAGATGAAAAGAATTACTCAGATTGTAGTTGAAATATTAATCTGATTCTTACTTGCTCTCTGTATGTTAGTTCACCAAGGGAAACTCTAAATGGCATTTAGACAAGACATGTTAAAGTTCTTTTGGTTTCCAGGGTTACTATTTTTTCTATCTGTACACTAATCCTGTTAGTTGCTCAGTCGTATCTGATTCTTTTGTGACCCCATGGACTATAGTCTGCCAGGCTCTTTTGTCTATGGAATTCTCCAGGCAAGAATACTGGAGTGGTTTGCCATTCATTACTCCAAGGATCTTCCTGACCCAGGAATTGAACTCGAGTTTTCTGCATTGCAGGCAGATTCTTTTACTGTCTGAGCCACTAGGGAACCCCAATGTGTTAGTTACTCAGTTGTGTCTGACTGTTTGCGACCCCATGGGTTCTGAGCCCACCAGGCTACTCTGTCCATGGAATTCTCTAGGCAATAATACTGGAGTGGGCAGCACGTAAATTAGTGTCAGTTTCTGAGAGAATTACTTGAGTTGTTTTGCTTACTGTATTAGAAAAAGGAACTAATATAGCTGAGTGAAATAACTCCCTAGACATCTCCTGTGGACTGACTGGTGTTAGAAACGCTCATGGCACAGATAGACAGCCCTGATTCCTTTGTGGAGGTCTTGGACGTGTTGTTCTTTGCCCCATTCAGAGGCTGACAGAAATCTCATCTCCTGATGTTCCTGTGACCTGAAAATTCTGAAAGATAAGAAGTTTTAGTAAGATAAAAACAAAATCCATAAACACTAGCTACTCTGCACCAAAAAATTCATTTTAAAACCTTATAACACCCCACAGCAATATTTTCCCATCTCTTTTTCAAAGCCTGCCATCTTTCATGCCTAGATCTTCTGTGGTCAAATAAAGTTATCTCTTTCTCATCTGTCTGGGAAAATATTTAGCTTTCACATAGGAGTCTAGATATTAGCAAGGGGAACTTGGATGCTCTGTTGCTCGATCTGGTTGGAGACTGCTCTGCTTGCTTAAGAGGACCACACTTTTATAAAAATATGGCAGATCTAATTCCTTCTCTTAGACGCTATCTAACCACTATGGGCAACAAGAATGGATGGTAGCACTAAAACAAAGAAAAGCATCGCATGCTGAACAGTTTTGTGCAAGGGGTGTGGGTGAAGGTGCTGGTTTGGGATGGAGTTGTGATCAAATTAGGAAAGTTGTTTACTTATTTATTTATGGCTGTATTTTGTCTTTGCCTGTGCGCTTCTCTCTAGTGGTGGTGAGCGGGGCTGCTTTCTAGTTGTGGCCCTTGGGCTTCTCATTGCAGTGTCTTCTCTCATTGCAGAGCACTGGCTCTAGGCCTTTAGTAGTTGCAGCTCATGGGCATTATTGTCCTGTGGCATGCAGAAGCCTCTTGGACCAGGGATCAAACCCATGTCCCCTGCATTGGCAGGCAGATTCTTAACCACTAGACCCCCTGGAAAATCTTTGTTTCTCTTTTAAATAGAATGGCTCTGGTGCTGCTGGTCCTGAAGAAGTCATAAGGAGCCATAGAAACAGATAACAGTGTTAGCAGAAAAAAAAATGCATAAAGAAATAGAAATTATTCACAGTTAACAAAAAAACTGCCTGGGTCAGGAAAATCTCTTGGAGTAGGAAATGGCAATCTACTCCGGTATTCTTGCCTGGAGGATTCCATGGACAGAAGAGCCTGGTGAGCTACAGTCCATGGGGTTGCAAAGAGTCAGACACGACTGAGTGACTGAACACACAATAAAAAACTGCAGATATTGGAGAAAAAGTTACCAAATAATAAACTTCTGGCAGCTGCAAACAAGTAAACTACTTTCATATTAGCTACAAATGCCTTAGATAAAAGGGGTGACCCTTTCACAGGAAGATAGCCTACAGGAAGAAAAGGGTGGGATGTAGGAAGGTCAGTTGAACAGGATACTCTAGCTCTGTTTGGATAAATCAGGCTAATAATCGATGGTGCTCTACACTTGAGACACAAGAAGGACTTCCCTGGTGGCTCAGATGGCAAAGGGTCTGTCTACAATGCGGAAGACCCAGGTTCGATCCCTGGGTCAGGAAGATCCCCTAGAGAAGGAAATGGCAATCCACTCCAGTACTATTGCCTGGAAAATCCCATGGACAGAGGAGCCTGGTAGGCTACAGTCCACGGGGTCGCAAAGAGTTGGACATGACTGAGCGACTTCACTTTCACTTTCACACTTGAGATGTGCAGTTTGACCACCACAGGTTTCATAAAACTTGAAAATGAATGCTTTTGTGTGACGTTAATACTCCTAGTGTATTATATCATTTTCAACTCTCTTATACTTGTCCCATTATATGCTTATGTTATCTGTATGGCCCCTGTGTGCACCTGAGCTTGAGACACAAGAAGGTATCTTCATATGTTCTTGGAGAGGAGAGATAGGATGCTTAGATCAAAGCCTCACTGATTGATAGGTTTTCCAGTTCATTCTATAGAATTATGCTTAGATCATCATATCAGTAATAAACAGTGTATAGTTCTTATTGAATAGATTTTTTAATACATGATTTTGTTGTTTTATAAAGGCTCCAGTTCAAACTCTCTTCAGACATTGGTCGTTATATACCTGGATTGGGTAGACATCAGTGGTCACAGAAGTTGAAATACCTTCAAGTACTCCTCAGTCACAAAATGCCATCTCAGGATGGTTTGTGTAGGCCTCATTATGCTGTAGCTGGTTTTTGTGGAAAAATTCCACTGTCAGAGGAGCCTAGTGCGCTACGTCCATGAGATCACAAAGAGCTGGATGTGACTGAGTGACTAAGCGCCCGCATGCACACACACACACACACACACACACACTAAATACTGCCTGTGTTTCTTCTTTCCTGCCTTACCCCAAATCCTCCTTTTGGAGTTCAGCTTCTTCCCCACGCTAACTGTCACCAATATGTTTTCTATTTTTCATCAGAACTGAAGTCGTTTCTCTCCAATGACAGTGACCATCTTGTCCATTTCAACAGGCTGAGCATCCCTTCCTCAAATAATAATTTGTTCTTAGTAATTCCAATTTTTTGTTCACGAGCTCTATCGAACACTTCTTTGTGAAATGTTTCCTGAGAGGACACACACACATTCACAAACATATACACATAAATATAAGTATACATAAATCTACACACGTAAATACACACATGTACACGTGCGAGTGTCTCTGTGTGTTTATATTTTCCCCTCCATACGCACCTTTTAAACATAAAGATGATTGACAGGAACCTACACTCCAGGAGCTTTGTCTAATTAACTCTCACCATAGTTCTACCAGTGAGGTATTTTAAGTTTTAAAAATCATTTTATAATTGAGGAACATGAGGTTAGAACATATTCAATTCAGTTATTCAACTCAACATTTCTACTTCTCCATGTTATTTCATGTTGATCTCTACAACAGACATTAAGATGGTTCAGATTTCATTTCTCTTTACCTTACACTGGCAAAAACAGGAAACACTGTATTTGATTATATATGTATATACATTTTACTATGTAAACAAAGAAATAAAAACTCAGAAAACACTCTATTTGATTATATATATGTATATATATATGTTACTATGTAAAAAAGAAATAAAAACTCAGAACACTCTATTTGATTATGTATGTGTATGTATGTGTGTGTGTGTGTATGAAGTACGTGAAAGTGTTAGTCACTCAGTTATGTCTGACTCCTTGCAATCCCATGAACTGCAGTCCGCCAGGCTCCTCTGTCCTTGGAATTCTCCAGGCAAGAACACTAGTAGGTTGCCATTCCCTTCTCCAGGGGATTTTCCTGACCCAGGGATTGAACTGGGATCTCCTGCACTGACGGTGAAGTCTCCATCTATGCCACCAGGGAAGCCCATAATTTATATTATACATGTGTGCATATATATATATATATGTATAACTATGCAAACAAACAAAGAAAAACTCTTCTAATTTTTGTTGTTGTTGTCATGAATGCAACCGGAAGAGTGTCAGGCATTTTGGATGTTTTCTGCTTAGTTTTAACAGGGAATGAAATCAGAATCCACACCCGCTAAGGGAGAGAAATGATCTTGCACTGAAGTGTGCATTGAAAGTCATTTAGAGTAGCAAATCCCTGTCACATCTCTGAGGCTTGTTCTGTCAATTGCTAGCCATCAATAATGTTCGTCCTGTCACTGTGATTGAAGGTAACATAGCTTGCTTGATGGAAATGCTTCCTCTTGGGGAGAAAATTGATAACAGAGTTGTTTTCTTCATCCCTGTAAACAAGAGAAACACACTTGTCATCTTTTATCTTGGCAAAATATTGAAATATCTTAATTAAAAATAACAGAGAGCAAAGTTGTTTTAATGTTTATGAATTTTGCACTGAGGAGAGAATCCCTGTGGAGTCATTCTGCTGATTTTCTTTTGGAGACTAGACTTTTTGAATTCAAAACAGAAGTAAAACTATTGGTAATTTTCCTTAGCTTGTTTTACTTATTTTTAATATCAAATATGTTGACATTCATAATATTTGTGACCTGGTTCTATTGCTTGACATACATGTAATATATAAATTATGTTTCAAAATAATTGAATGATACAGTTATTCTGCTTATACTCATGCCAAAAAATGAAATGGAAGAGCAGGGTACGTGAGTCAAGCACAGGAGCCTAATCTTTCCTCCATTTTACATTGAGAAAAAACAGATTTCTATGACATCACTCTATTTATCTTTAATCTCTATCTTTGTGTATATTTACACAGGGTTGCAGATTTGTGTTTTCAGCAATTCAACCTAAAAATATTCCTGTTACAAAACATCCAACATGCTAAAAAGAAAAAAAGCAACAGCATGCAACATTTAAAATACAAATCTGTTTCTGAAAAAAAAAAAAAGAAGAAGAAGAAGAAGAAGAAAGCCTCAGAGAGTGAATAAGATTTTTGTTGTTTTGTTGCTGCTTAGTCTCTGAGTCATGTCTGACTCTTTTTACGATCCCATGGACTGTAGCCCGCCAGGCTTCTCTGTCCATGAGATTTCTCAGGCAAGAATACTGGAGCAGATTGCCATTTTCTTCTCCAGGGCATCTTCCCAACCCAGGGATCAAACTCACATCTGCTGCACTGAAGAGAGATTCTTTACCCCTCAGTCACCTAGGGCTTGAATAAGACTGGACAGCTACAAAATAGTTTCAAAATCATAGCTAATGCTGCATTACCTTGAGGATATTTGGTGATAGCAGGGACTTAGATCTTTGGGTTTTAAAGTCTTTGAAGAAAACATAAAAAAATATTTGACCCAAGCAAGTGAGGGGAAGGCAACCCTTACTCTGTGTTGTTTATAGCCAAAGTCTATGACTTAGCGAAACTGAGAAAAATACTCAGCAAATAACAAAGGGACATAGTAACAGAACTTGTCCGGACTGGACTTGGTCCAAGTGGGGAAAAGCATAAGCACAGGCTTGCACTCATGTAACCAAGACAAAACTTTGTCTCCCTGTGTGACACACGAAATCTCACTATGAGAAATTATTCAGAGTTCTCCTACTTTGCTAAATCCCTGATAAGCCTGGTGAAATCTACCTCTTTGGGAGAAATTTGCACTCAACTCTGGACTTTCCTGGTTCTCACGCATTAAAGCCATGAACATCTCAGTTTTATATTTCAAATCATGAAAGAGATGCGAAAATAATTCACCATAAGCAAGAGTGAGAAATAACAAACAGCAGGATTAGAAAAACAACGTTTATATAATTAGAAATTATCAGATTTGAAACATGAAATGACTGTGATTAAAATATTTAAACAAAGGAGAAATTTAAACTACAATCAAAGAGAGGCAGGTGAACAAAACTTACTTGGAAATTTATTTTAGAGAACTAAATATATTATTGAGTACTAATAGTGGTGAACAAAAAATTGATAAATGTGGTTATATTTAAATAAATATTTTTGTATAAAAATATTTGTACAAAATGTTCTACATTTTCAGAGATAAAAAGCTAAAGAACAAAATTGTTTGAATAAGAAGGCAAATTTGAAATTGAAAGTTTTGTGTTGCCAAGAAGAAAACCGAGATTTTCATTATTAACTTTGGACTTTTTGTGAAATATTTGTGTATCAAAAGTTAAGAAATTACTGAAAGAAAAGAAGTGGCATGTAGCATTTCCATTACAGCAGTAAATAGGGCTGTGGCAAAAGAATTAAATAATCCAAAATTAACTAACTAAACATAGTAAATGGAGCATAAATAGAAAAAAAGTGAAAGAAACAATTTCAAATATATAATAATTATAATAATTGCAAATGGATTAAATATCTCCCTCTATTAAAAATTTCAGATTGGATGCTTTGAAATCCAGCTGTATGCTATTTCATGAAGTTAAATAGAAAGCATGTAAAACCTAAGAACAGAGAAAGGCAGAATGTACAATTGCAGAACAAATGTACCTGGGAAATATTACCGAAATAGATATTTAGATTAATATCAGGCAAAATATGTTGTATTTAAAAAATTATTTTTAAGGAGAAAAGATTCAATTTGGCAAGAATATAAGCCATTCATAAATGCAGATGTACTTAACCCACCCTCAAAATACAGGAATCCAAAATTGGCAGATCCTCTATGGGGCTTAAAAATCCACCAAGGGAAGGAGGTTTTTATTGCAAGCCTTTCAGTGACTGATTAAGCAATAAAGCAGCAATAAGTAAAAATATCATAAATATGAGCATTTTTTTTCCTTTTTCCAGATAATAACTAATCTTGAACTTCATCAAAGACAGAACTTTAGTCTCTACCTAAATTGCACCTCCTCAGAAGTGTAACTCACTATATCTGGTCTTCCCTTCCCACTCCCATCATTCTGTATTCTCTATCCCAAGCTGTTCTTATAGAACTTTTATTAAATGACCAGTTGCCAAATATTAATTTGTATATGGCTTTTCTCCTTTACTCCTTATGTTCCAAATGCCCAGACCATATCCTGGTACATTGCAGTTGTTTAATAAATATTTGTTGAGCAAACAAATAAATTTAGGGTCTTGGCAATGTTCTCTTTATGGTTAAATTCTTCCCTCCCTCTTCTTCCCTTTTCCTGGAAAACTCCTAATTGTGTTCTTGACATTAGGATTTCAGATTGCTCAAGAAATCTTGTTCCCTCAGGCTCTGTTTCATTCTTTCATAGCATTTTTTCTGTTTACAAAAATAATATCCATCTGCTTCAGTTCAGTTCAGTTCAGTTGCTCAGTCGTGTCCGACTCTTTGCAACCCCATGAACAACAGCACACCAGCCCTCCTTGTCCATCACCAGCTCCTGGAGTTCACTCAAACTCATGTCCATTGAGTTGGTGATGCCATCCAGCCATCTCATCCTCTGTCATTCCCCTTCTCCTCCTGCCCTCAATCTTTCCAAACATCAGGGTCTTTTCCAATGAGTCTGTTCTTTGCATCAGGTGGCCAAAGTATTGCTTATTATTACTTACATTATTATTTACTTATTGTTATTCCATTTGCTTATTATTTTTAAAATTATTTTTATTAGAGTATGGTTGATTTACAATGCTGTGTTAGTTTCTACTGTACAGCAGGGTGAATCAGCTATGCATATACTGCTGCTGCTGCTGCTAAGTCGCTTCAGTCGTGTCCGACTCTGTGCGACCCCATAGATGGCAGCCCACTAGGCTCCCCCGTCCGTCCCTGGGATTCTCAAGGCAATCACACTGGAGTGGGTTGCCATTTCCTTCTCCAATGCATGAAAGTGAAAAGCGAAAGTGAAGTCCCTCAGCCGTGCCCGATTCTTAGCAACCCCATGGACTGCAGCCTACCAGGCTCCTCGGTCCATGGGATTTTCCAGGCAAGAGTACTGGAGTGGGGTGCCATTGCCTTCTCCGTATACATATACAGATATTCCTTATTCTTGGATTTCATTCCAATGTAAGTCCCACAGAGCACTGAATAGAGTTCCCTGTGCTATACAGCAGGCTCTCACGAGGTGTCTGTCTTATACATAGCGTCAATAGTGTATGCGCGTCCATCCCAATCTCCTAGTTCCTCCCATGCCCTCTTCCTCCTTGGCATCTTATAATGCTCTTTTATAAGCTCAATCAGTTTCTCAAATATTTATTGAGTGCCTAGTATTTTCCAACCCCTGTTCTAGGCCCTGGGGATTTAAGTAGTGAATACGACGGACATAATTTCAATTCTTGGAAGTTTATTCTAGTGGGATGGAAGTGGAGTGCAGACAAGAAGAAAGTAAATTGGTAAGTACGTGTTACTTCCTATGGTTATAAGTAGCATGAGAAAACAGGAAATAGGATTAGAGAGATGAGAGCCAAGGTAATAATAGAATGGCTCTTTAAGTCGAGGACCAGGGTAATCCTTACTCATTCGATTTTTTTAAGGAGAATCTATGAGTAAATGAGGGTTTGGCCATCAGGCTAATGGGAAAGTGGGCCAGTCAGAGGAAGCAACAAGTATAAATGCCTTAAGGCAATAATGTTCTTTTTAAAAAAATTATTGATTTACAACGTTGTTAGTTTTAGGTGTCCAGCAAAGTGAATGGGTTATACATATACATGTGTCATGCCACGCTCAGTCGCTCAGTCATGCCAGACTCTTTGCGACCCCATGAACTGTAGCCCGCCAGGGTCCTCTGTCCCTGGGATTTTCCCAATAAGAATCCTGGAGTTGGTTGCCATTTCCTCATCCAGGCATCTTCCTGACCCAGGGATAGAACCCGTATTTCTGAAACCATGTCTCCTTCATTGCAGGCAGATTCTTTACCTCTGAGCCACCTAGGAAGTCCACATACACATGGATCCACTCTTTTTTAGATTCTTTTCCCATATAGGCCATTGCAGAGTATTGATTAGAGGCCAAATAATGTTCTTAACAGGTTCTAGGAACATCATTGAGCCCAGTGTGGCTGAAGCAGCATGAACAAGGGAAAGGACAGAGAGCGTTAAAGTCAAAGGGAGATTTTTTTTGGGGGGGACAAGCGATGTCATTTTAATTTTTTGTCTTTACCCCTGGAATGGACTGGGTGGAGGGGGAAGGGGCTGGCTGTGGGTTCTGGCCAGATCCTGCAGGTACAGTCTCAGGAATGGCCACGAGGTGGCACCGGAATGCACAGGCTATGCCTGGTGTGTGGTTCAGGGCTGGGAACTGGAAGTCTTGGTGAGACAGGCATGATTTCAATTCTTAGAAGTTTATTCTAGTGGGATAGGAGTGGAGTGCAGACAAGAAGAAGGTATGGTAAGTACATACTTCCTATGTTTATAAGCATCATGGTTATAAGAGCGCATGGACTGTTGAGGTGAGGTTTGCTATTTAAGGACTTCGGCTTCACTCTAAGATGCTAAAGCCACGGGAAGGATTCCCTCTGCTATGTTGACCGAAGTAGGTAAAGTGTAGACAGGGAGATTGATTAGAAAGCGGCTAAAAGAGTCCAGATCTGAGAGGATGGGGGTTAGGATCAGGTAGGAACAAGAAAGGTAGCAATCAGCAGTCAAATTCTGGACACATCAGGAAGTCTTAAGTCAGCAGGATTTGGTGAAAGAGTGAATACAGGGTGTGAGAGAAACAAGCAGTCCACAATAATCTGGGGTCTGGCCTGTGTATCTGGAAAGCCGGAGTTTGGCTTTCCTGGGGTTGGGAAGACTACAGAAGAGCAGAGGGGGAGGGGCTATGTCCAGCAGGAATGCAGGCTTTGGACATGTTGAAATGTCTAGTGGACACCCAAGTGAAGAATTTGAATTGGCATGGCAGTCCATTCCAGTATTCTTGCCTGGAAAATTCCATGAATAGAGAAGTCTTGAAGGCTACAATCCATAGGGTCACAAAGAGTCAGACATGACTGAAGCGACTTAGCACACATGCATGCAGATGGTATTTAAAACCATCTGGAGGGTGAAAAGATGTGAAGTTTGATGACTCAATCTGGGTAATTTCAACAGTTAAAGGTCGAGAAAAAAAAAGAAAAGAAAAAGTTACTTGCTGGGAGGGGTGGGGGTGGGGGGAAGATAAGGAAGCACCAGCCAGGCAGAAAAGCTAAAAAGAGTAGTGATCAGAGTCGAGTAAATGAGTGTTTTAAGAAGATGGGAAGGCTCGGTGGGAAATGCTAATCAATGAGGTACGATCATTTGGGAATGACCAGTGGTCTAGCAGTAGGGAGATCATCGGTGGTCCCAACATTACTGAAGTGACAGGTAAAATCTTCTTTGGAGTCAGTACAACAGGGGGTGAGAACAGATATTTTAGCGACCATATGAACAGCTGCTTTGAGAAGTGTTGCTTTCAAAGGAAGCAGAGAAATAGTATAATAGCCAGAGGGAGATATAGCACTCAACATGCTTGAAATCCCTGCATCTGTGAGAATGAAGAACTACACACCGTGATGACAATTATGTCCATCTTGTTGACTGCTTTTTGTCTAATGTAATGGTTGACCCAAAGCAAATGCACAATTAAATTTCTCTTGAATAAGTGTCATCTCACTTAAAATTGTAACTGATAATTCTTAAAGCTTAGAAAGTTTCAATGGATTTTGCTTTTTCTTTTAAATTGAACAAGAATATGCATCAGCTTACCAATTCCCCAGTTAACTCAATTATGCTCAGCACCACAAATCACCTTTATTAAAATAAAATATGAATATGACAAATTAATTCATTAAAAATATTTAGTTCAGGTAGCTTTATTATCTATAGCACAGTTTTTCAAGTGATGAGGAAAAGAAGATAAAGGTACTTTTCCTCAGCAAAGTAGACTTTGATCTAAATTTTGAGAACATCGTTGTTGTTTAGTCGCTAAGCCATGTCCAACTCTTTTGTGACCCCATGGACTGTAGCCCATCAAGCTCCTCTGTCCATGGGAATCTCCAGGCAAGAATACTGGAGTGGATTGCCATTTCCTTCTCTAGGCGATCTTCTTGACCCAGGGATCGAAACCGTGTCTCCTGCTTGACAGGCAGAGTCTTTACCACTGAGCCAACTGGGAAGTCCTTGGAGAGCACCAGGAAACCATTGAGTCATTTAACCTGTAAACATCTTTATTTTATTTAAATTTTTTATTATTAACAAAATTGGGGGCTGTTACATGCAGCTTGTGGGATCTTAGTTCCCAGATAAGAGATTGAACCCTGGGCCCACAAAAGTAAAAATGCCAAGTCCTAATGACTGGATTTACTAAGGGAATTACCTTAAATTTTTCTTTTAAAATTGAGATATATTTTACATATAACTCTGCATTAGTTTCAGGGGTAAAACATAATGATTCAATATTTGTATATATTGAGAAATAATCACCATGATAAGTCTAATTAACATCTGTTACTGTGCATGGCTACAGATTTTCTTGTGATGAGAACTTTTCAGATTACTCTCTGTACTGTGCTTAGTTGCTCAGTCGTGTCCAACTCTTTGCGACCCCGTGGACTACAGCCCCCTGGGGCTTCTCCAGGCAAGAACACTGGAGTGGGTTGCTGTGCCCTCCTCCATGGGATCTTCCCAACCTGGGGATCAAACTCAGGTCTCCTGCATTGCAAGCGGATTCTTTACTGTCTGAGCCAACAGAGAAGCTCTCTAAGCAACTTCATATATGTAATACATACTGTACATTACCTCTTGCTGTTGTTGCTGCTGCTAAGTCGCTTCAGTCGTGTCCGACTCTGTGCGACCCCATAGACCTCAGCTCACCAGGCTTCCCCGTCCCTGGGATTCTCCAGGCAAGAATACTGGAGGGGGTTGCCATTTCCTTCTCTAATGCATGAAAGTGAAAAGTGAAAGTGAAGTCCCTCAGTCGTGTCTGACTCTTTGTGACCCCATGGACTGCAGCCCACCAGGCTCCTGCGTCCATGGGATTTTCCAGGCAAGAGTACTGGAGTGGGGTGCCATCGCCTTCTCCAATATTACCTCCTATGACTTATCAATTTTATAACTGTAAGTTTTTACTCTTTGACTCCCTTTACTCATTTCACTGACCTCCTAACCCTCACCTCTGGCAGCAACCATCTGTTCTCTGTATCTATAAGCTTCATTTTCTTTCTTTCTTTTTTAGATTCCACATTTAAGTGAGACCATACAGTATCTGGGAAATCCCAGGTAAAGAATCCTCCTGCTGATGAGGGAAATGCAAGAGATACAGGTTCGATCCCTAAGTCAAGAAGATCCCCTGAGTAGTTAATGGCAACCCATTCCAGTATTCTTGCCTGGAGAGTTCCATGGACACAGGAGCCTGGCAGGTATAGTCCATGGGGCTGCAAAGAGTCATGTATGACTGAATACACACACATACAGCATTTGTCTTTCACTGACTTATTTCACTTAGCATGGTGCCCTCAAGGTCCATCTCTGTTGTCACAAATGGTAAGATGCTCTTCTTTTTTAATGGATGAATTGTATTCCATTGTGTGTGTGTGTGTGTGCCACTTCTCATTTATCTATTCATCTGTTGATAGACACCTTTGTTGTTTCCACATTTGGCTATTAATATAGTACTGCAATAAACATTGAGGTGCATATATGTTTTAAATTTCCTGTCTCATTTTCTCTTGGGTAAATGCCCAGAGTGTTACTGTTGGATCATATGGTAGTTCCATTCTTAATTTTTTGAAGACACTCCATATTGTAATGGTTGGACCAATTTACATTCTTACCAACAGTGTATAAAAGTTCCCTCTTCTTCAACCTTGCCAACATTTGTTATTTCTTGTCTTTTTAATACTAGCCATTCTAACGTGTGAGGTGATATTTCATATAGTTTTGTTTGCATTTCCCTGAAGATTAGTAACGTTGAGCATCTTTTCATGTATCTGTTGACCATGTGTATGTCTTCTTTGGGAAAATGTCTGTTCAGATATCTTCCCATCTTTCAGCTGGATTATTTTACAATTGAGTTGTGTGAATTTTTAAGAACTTATTTTGGATATTAACTTCTTATCAGACATATTTGCAAACATTTTCTCCCTTTCAGTAGGTTGACTTTTCATTTTATTAATCCCTTTGCTGTGCAAAAGCTTTCTAGTTTGATGCAGTGCTATTTAAAAATATCCACTTATATTACCTTTGCTTTTGGAGTCAGACCCAACAAAACCATGGTCAAGACCAATGTCAAGGAGTTTACCACCTATGTTTTCTTCTATGAGTTTTATGGATTCAAGTTTTTAGTCCACTTTGAATTAATGTTTGTGAATGTTTTAATTTCATGGCTCCAGTCACCATCTGCAGTGATTTTGGAGCCACAAAAAATAAAGTCTGACACTGTTTCCACTGTTTCCCCGTCTATTTCACATGAAGTGATGGGACTGGATGCCATGATCTTCGTTTTCTGAATGTTGAGCTTTAAGCCTTCACTCTCCTCTTTCACTTTCATCAATAGGCTTTTAGCTCCTCTTCACTTTCTGCCATAAGGGTGGTGTTATCTGCATATCTGAGGTGATTGATATTTCTCCCGGCAAGCTTGATTCCAGCTTATGCTTCTTCCAGCCCAGTGTTTCTCATGATGTACTCTGCATAGAAGTTCAATGAGCAGGGTGACAATATACAGCCTTGACATACTCCTTTTCCTATTTGGAACCAGTCTGTTGTTCCATGTCCAGTTCCAACTGTTGCTTCCTGACCTGCATGTAGGTTTCTCAAGAGGCAGGTGAGGTGGTCTGATATTCCCATCTCTTTCAGAATTTTCCACAGTTTGTTGTGATCCACACAGTCAAAGGCTTTGGCATAGTCAATAAAGCAGAAATAGATGTTTTCTGGAACTCTCTTGCTTTTCCATGATCCAGCGGATGTTGGCAATTTGATCTCTGGTTCCTCTGCCTTTTCTAAAACCAGCTTCAACATCAGGGAGTTCACGGTTCACGTATTGCTGAAGCCTGGCTTGGAGAATTGTGAGCATTACTTTACTAGCGTGTGAGATGAGTGCAATTGTGTGGTAGTTTGAGCATTTTTTGGCATTGCCTTTCTTTGGGATTGGAATGAAAGCTGTTTTGGATATTTGCAGTCTCTTTTGATTCTGTACAAATTTTAGAATTCTACTTCTGTGAAAAATGCCAGTGAAATTTTGATCAGGATTACACTGAATGTGTAGATTAGTTTGAGTAGCTTGGATTTTTGAACAATAGTAATTCTTCCAGTCAATGAGTGTAGACTATCTTTATTTGTGCCTTGTTCAATTTCTTTCATCAATGTCTTACTGTTTTTAGTGTATAGGTCTTTCATCTGCTTGATTAAATTTGTTCAGCGGTATTTTGTTCTTTTTGATGGCAAAATTGTAAATGGGATTGTTTTCTTAATTTATCTTTCTGATAGCTTCTTAATCAGTGTACAGAAACGTAACTGATATTTATACATTCATTTTGTATCCTACAAATTTCATGAAGAATCTATTAGATCTACCAGTATTTGATGGGGTTTGGGGGGTTTTCTGTATGTATTAATAATGTCATCTTTAAGTAGTGACAGTTTTATTTTTTTCTTTCTAATTTGGATGCCTGTCTCTTCTTGTTCTTGCCTAATTGCTCTGGCTGGTGCTTCCAGTACTATGTTGGATGAAAGCGGCAACAGTGAACATATTTGTCTTTTTCCTGACCTTGAATATGATGTTAACTGTGGGCTCATTTTCCAGGCAAGAATACTGGAATGGGTTGCCGTTCCCCCTCCAGGGGATCCTCACAACCCAGGGATCAAACCAGTGTCTCTTAGGTCTCCAGCACTGGCAGGGAGGCTCTTTACCACTAGTGCCCCCTGGGATGCCCTGGGCTCATTATATATGGCATTTATTATGTTGAGTTTATTTCCCTCTATACACATTTTGTTGGGAGGTTTTGTTTTTTGTTTTTTTCTTAATCACAAATAGAGTTTTGTCAAATGTTTTTTCTGCATCTGTTGAGGTGATCATATGAGTTTTGTTCATATGGTGTATCACATTTTGGCAGATGTTGAACTATCCTGCATCCTTGGATTAAATCCCACTTGATCATACCTTGTGATCTTTGTAATGCATTATTGAATTTAATTTGCTCAGATTTTGTTAAGGATATTTCTATGAGTAATGGTAATACATCCAAAAAATAAAGAAAAACATTTTTCTCAAGCATGAATGAATTGCTTATGAAAACTGACCATTAACATTACATGAAGCAAGTTTCAATGCATTTCAAGAGATGAGTTTCAATCAATCAATGGTTACAAAACATCTCAGTTATAAAACAAAAAGAAGACATAAGACAAAATAACAGTATAAACAGATTTCTCAATAAATAATAATGAATAAAAAGAAATTATGTAAACTGTGAAATACTTAACATTGAATGATCACAAAATATAAAATATTAATTAGGAAAAGAAAGAGTGTGCAGAATAAACTTCACAGTGATAGAACTATATTTTATGCTAATTTCTCACATGTATGGGGTTTATCTACTCTTCTAAAGCAGTTAAAATGTGTTTGACAATTATTAGGAGTGAATCAAGAGACTAGGGACTTTCCAGGTGGCACTAGTGGTAAAGAACCTGCCTGCCAATGCAAGAGATGCAAGATACTCTGGTTCCATTGCTGGGTGGGGAAGATCCCCTGGAGGAGGGCACAACAACCCACTCCAGTATTCCTGCCTGGAGAATCCCATGGACGAAAGAGCCTGATGGACTACAGTCCACTGGGTCGCAGAGAGTTGGACACACCTGAAGCGACTTGGCATAGTACAACAAAGGAAACTAACCACAGTGTGAAAAATAAGTCAATCAGACTGAACTGACACAAAGGCTGCTTTACCAATGCAGAAGGAGAAGACCAGAGCTTGGAGGTGTTGCATGAAATCTCTCACAGAGGAAGCAGCTCTCACACAATCCAGAATGGAACCAGATTCAGGCTCCTAACGTGTGCTTTCTTCAGTGATAAAAGCGGCTCATTTATTATTGCAGACAAAATGGCTTCCAAAACAAGGCCCTTCCAGTAGCTACACCGTAATGACAAAACCTGAGAAACAGGGATGGGTATGTAGACCTGAAAGGTGAATTGATCCTTAGGTGATCAACTGAAATGCTCTTTAAATGACAGTGAGCAAGATTAAGAGGCTGTGGAGTCAGAAAACAAGCAAGGACAAGAACCAAACCACCCTATGCATGGGTCTCCACAAGACAGAGTGGAATCTGACTGCTAATGTGTTCCCAGTCTCCAAATGGGAGTGATGTCTAGCTGCTTCATTGTTTCACACAAAGTACTATTGAAATGGAGTATAAACAAGAAATCATTACAGTTATGTTGAAAAAATGATTCATATTGTTGCATTGCACATTCATAGATGGTGCTACTGCTCACTTGTTATTTATTCGCTAAGCTGTGTATGACTCTTTGCAACCCATGGACTTTAGCCCACCAGGCTCCTTCTGTCCATGGGATTTCCCAGGCAAAATACTGGAGTGGGCTGCTATGCCCTCCTTCAGGGGATCTTCCCGACCCAGGGATCGAACCTGAGTCTCCTGTGTTTGCATGTGTGTTCTTTACCACTGAGCCACCACGGAAGTCAGCTGTTGCTCATGGCTACATATTAATGTGGATAACTGAAAAATGTGCAATCTATATTTCTAAAGACAATACATATACAGCACACTGTGAATGAACCCACAATATAAAATGATCAGGCTTTACCTTAGCTTACTGTAAAGGAATTCACATATTATTGACATGGTAATTTGGGTTTCTTATAGAAATGATTAAAAATGTAAGAATTTCAGACCAGAAAAATATTTTCATGATACAGAGATTTCTGTTGTACTGGCATATTTTGGAATGGCATTTTACTTGTGTGATGAGAAATAGCCACTATAAAATTATACCCTGAGTCCAAACAGTGAACAGGAGAATATCATTTTCCCATGTTGAGTGAGGGCAATCATTCATCTTACTTCACTTTTCCATGTTAAGGACTCAAATCTCAATTGAATAAAAACTTCCACAGCAAACTGTTGGATAGGGAATCAGGGCTCTCTTCTGCCCTGTTAAATGACTGGTTCCTGGGCAGGACATCTATCTTTTCTGCTTTCGAAATCTTCAGACATCTGCAAGTGGGCCTTACAGGCCTGCTGTGTTCATGTGTTTCACTTAGGACATGTAACCTTAATGTGATTTCAGGCTATGTGAAACAGAGTAGGATAGTGCAGTATGAGAATATTTCCTGTTTGGGGATGTTTCCCTAAGTCTAGCCTCGTCCACTTTCTGCTACTCAGCAAGGTACATATTATGAGCAGGACTATTAATCACCTCTATGTTCAAAGTGTAGAGCTATGTATCATTGTGCAGTGAAAAAAAAAATATTGTGGTAGAAAGTTTTCTTGGTTAGCTGGTAAGGAAATTGAATTTCATAGAAGAAGAGAGATTTATCCATTGTAGAAATTTCATAAAATGTATTTTAATGAGGAAAAGAATCATTTATAATCATTTCACCACATGGAGCTAACTTTTGTTAATGTCTTGATTTTTTTTTTTAAGTTGGGAAATAGCCTTTAGGAGTATTTCACTTTTTTAATTGAGTTCATAATGAACAGTTCTTACTGTTATTCACAAACACTACTTTAATGATTTCACAGTGTTCCATTGTATAAATGTAATTTACAAAACTAGTGACTTTTTTATTATAAATTTAGCCAATGTCCTTTATATAAATCTTGAACATATATGAATACATTTTCTTAGTTTTTCCTAGGACACAGTTTTGAAGTGGGATACTAGATTTAAGGGTACAAACATAAAAATATCATCAGTATACATTTCAAAACTCTTCTGATTTGAAATATCTTTTTTGTTATATGTATTTATCCATGTATTGCTTCTTCCAACAGATATGAGGTTTTTGGTGGTCAAGATACCATTTTCAATTGTAGGAATACATCCCTGAATATGGCACTGTCTCTTACACCAAGGGGTTTACATTTGACTGGGAGATACCTACAAGTAAACAGGCAATTACCATTCAGACAGAGAGCAGCAATGTTAGGGTACTGTCGCCCATGAGAGCAAGTGGGTAAATGTCAATAGTTTTAAGTCCAAGATTACAAGGTCATGAAAAAGAAACAGTCTTCATGTGAGAGGAAGTAAGTTCTTCAGGGAAAAGCCAAGTTTCAGTTAGAGACACTAAGAAACAGATTTTTCTGCTAATAGACTATGAATTTCAATAGGCGCGGTGAAAATTTCAAGATTTGAAGACAAAGAGGAGAAAGAGAGAGATGGTGCAGCCTCTTTTGCATAGAGAGGAAAAGATGTGGGTGACCTGAGGGTCTGTGGGTTTTTATGTCACAACATAGACAGGATCAAAGGGCACAGAGAGATTAGCTCCAGTGGTGAGCAGATTGTAATTGTTGGGTAGAGAGAGGTGAGTTTTCATATAAACCCTTTCTCTTCATCTCTGAGCAAGAAGTAACTTTCTTTAAAGCATATTAAATATTGGAAAAACAAGAATATTTCATAAAAGTAAACATATTATTTCCTTTTAGAGTTCTCTAGCCAACATGGTGGAGAAGGCAATGGCAACCCATTCCAGTACTCTTGCCTGGCAAATCCCATGGACAGAGGAGCCCTGGTAGGCTACAGTCCATGGGGTCGCTGAGAGTTGGACACAACTGAGTGACTTCCCTTTCAGTTTTCACTTTCATGCATTGGAGAAGGAAATGGCAACCCACTCCAGTGTTCTTTCCTGGAGAATCCCAGGGACAGGGGAGCCTGGTAGGCTGCCGCCTATGGGGTTGCACAGAGTCGGACATGACTGAAGCGACTTAGCAGCAGCAGCAACAGCAGCAGCCAACATGTTGTCTCCTCTTGGGGTTTATTCCCTAACTTTGCTACACGTGGAGGCACCTTGTTGCTCTGGATGTAAAAGATGAGGAGCCATTTGATAGCAGTAGAATCTGTGCTTCACTCCTACTCTGTCCTACCATAACTGTATGGTCCAAAGACGACTTTCTTTAATGAAGCTCAGAGCTCCCAATTTTTCACTTTATATATCATAAGCACAAACATGGGGGCAACAGTAACATGACTGACATCCCCAAATGGGATCAACAGTAGCCTTGTGGCTAAGTTCGGTTTATAAAAATATTTAAGAGATGAGCAAAGTCTGTACTGACATAAGTGCATTGTTAACCAAAAGTCATTTTGCAATGTATTTCTATATATTTGTCAATATATGATCAAAACTGGAAAAGAGGTACCAAGAGATCTCCAATCAGTCATCTCAGGCCAAACATGCTCCTCCCGGTCACCACTGTATAATAACAGCTGTATAATAACCTTCCCTGCGATTGGGGTAATTTCTCTCTGCCAGGATGTCTCTGTTTCTTTTATGTTAATCTCTTGCAGTGTCTGTAGTAGAAATGTTTCCTTTGGTGAATCTCAGGACCTTCACATCTGCAGAGCATAGTGTTGTAGGGATGGGAATTCAAATTCTCCAAGTAGACCACGGAAAGTGAAGCTACTCAGGGCTTTGCCAGCTTCCACCCCTAGAATCCGGCACCTCTGTATTCTACTTAATAGTTAAACAAAAAAACCCAAACCATTGTTGATTTAGAATGCATACTTTTTTGTTGTTGTTCAATTGCTAAGCCATGTCCAACTCTTCATAGCCCCATGGATTACTCCTTTGTCCTTCACTATTTTCTGGAGTTTGCTCAATATCATGCCCATTGAGAGGGGCACACCATCTAACCATCTCATCCTTTGCTGCCCCCTTCTCTTTTTGCCTTCAATCTTCCCCAGCAACAGAATCTTTTACAGTGAGTCATCTCTTTGCATCAGGTAGCCAAAGTATTGGAGCTTCAGCTTCAACATCAGTCCTTCCAATGAATATTCAGGGTTATTTCCTTTAGGATTCACTGGTTTGATCTTGCTGTCCAAGAGACTCCCAAGAGTCTTGTCCAGCACCATAACTCAAAAGCATCAATTCTTGCAGTATTTCTCTATCTCCAAGTTGGTCCCTAAGCTGTGCCTTGAAAAGGCCATTCCATTACACTATTAGGTGGTGTGTTGTGTTATAGGACCAGTAGATCCTCTGTTCATATGCGTTCTTGTCCACCTTCGGTTCTGTAAAGTGGGTTGCTTGGTCCAGTGCAATGATTGATAGGATACAATGTCAGAAAAATCAAACATTGAGCCCTGAGACAGTGGAGCTGGTTCAGTCACTATAGACAGAGGAGTATATGTGCTAATGAATCTCTGCCTCTTCCAAAGCAGAAATAATTCAGTGTCATCAACTTGACTCAAAGGGGCTCTTGGCCTACTAGAGGCGTGGTTTCATTTGGAAACTCTGTCTTGGTCTCTCAGGATGGCAGGTTGGGCATTTAGTAGTGGCAGAAGCTAGATAATCCATGGTGTCTTTTGGATTCAAAGACAAATCTCCATCCCTTCTCTCATGATTATTACTCCATCTGTGTTCCCACAGTGTGAGCCCTAGGGCAGATGATGACACAGGTTGGTTAATGTCAGATGGTTGAATCATCCTGTCTACTTGGATATTTATTGCTTTTTCTGAGGGAGGATGTTTTCTGCAGGAAATTGCACGTGCCACAAAGATCTTCAGATCTTCTTTATTCCCATAAATTATCTATGTCTCTTTTCTCCATTCTTTCAGCTTTTTTCCTTCCACATCTCTGATCAACAAGACAAGCCATTCTCTATTGTCTATAAATCTGTACATATTCTTATTTCAGGACACTTCTCTGTACAGGAAATTGATGACCAGATGCATTTCCCAAAGCACTGACACTTGGGACAACCACCCCTACTGCCGTCAGTTTTACACGCCTGAGCAGGCTATACTGCAGCAGGACTAAAATTTTGGCTTACAGCAACATTAGAGCTGAATCATTTTATGAACCAACCTTGTTCTTTCTCCACTTCTGTCAGTTGTGAACTGAGGGAGAGAAGCTAGTGATTTAGCAGATAATATGGGGGGCTATGTCAAGAGATGGTAAGGGACAGAGAAGCATGGCACATTGTAGTCCATGGGGGTTGCAAAGAGTTGGACATGACTTGGCGACTGAAAAACAGCAATAGGGGTCTATGCAGTTTACTTGCCTCTCTGATCCTATTATACCCAGTTTTCTATATACCATTTCCATTTGATGATGGATTACTACCAGCCTGCCCAAACATATGACTAGTTGGGCCTGTAAAAAATCCAGCTATTATAGTTCTGGCTGGCCTCTATCCCCCAGGAGCCAATAGTGTAGCAGTGATGATTTATTCAGTGATGCATATTTTCTGCTGAAGCTGTATGGTTGTGCTCCAGAACCCTAAAGACCTCACTTGTAATTTTCCTGTTGGGACAGTGCCATAAATTCTATGCCACAAAATTCTCCACTATCAATACTTTAAGACTGGTGAATTAAGTGGGGTTTCTTTGGGGAGCACCATCCCTGTGTCCCATCTGTGTCTAAGATGACATTCATTTATACTATTTCTCTGGAGATACAACATTATTTTTAATTTAACACCTTGGCCGAGAAGTGAGGTTTCGACATGACTTCTCCACTTTAATAACTCCTACCTTTCAGAGTCCTGGAGGAGGGCATGGCAACCCACTCCAGTATTCTTGCCTGGAGAATCCCCATGGACAGAAGTGCCTGGGTGGGTTGGGTCGCAAGGAATAGGACAGGACTGAGCGACTAGGCACAGCACCACTGAGTAAGAACCCAATATGGGGATTTTGCCAGCTATTAAGTATTTTCATGCCAACTATTTATTTGGAGTCCAGGAAAATAACCACCAGGTAGGTGTTGACCTGATGGACCCACTAAGACCTGGATCAGTACTAGGACTTCTATTGATTCCCATAGAAACCTTTTTCCCCATTATGCTAATGGAGGATGATGAGGCCTTTTCAGGTCCTTAGGTCAATTTGGACCATATCTCCAAAAGTCTTTGAAGTACCTGGATTTTCTCTAGTGTACAGTGTATGTCTCCCAAGGGAATGACCATACTGCCCTTCGTGGAAGGACTGGGAGAATCATCATCATATGGCCTTCTGGGGTGCTGTAGAGTCCTTTCTCCCGAGGACTTGGACTTTCCCCCAGTCAGTGGCTTTCAGGTCTAAATACTGGCCTTAGGGCAGAAACTGAGCAGGGATTGTGACACCTTATTGGAGCAGTTACTCTCAGATTTCGGATTGCTTTTTCTTGATTTCCATTCTTATATAGAAAGTGGCTTACCTGGTAAATCCCATGGATAGAGGAGCCTGGTGGTCTACTGTCCATGGGGTCACGAAAGAGTCAGACATGACTTAGTGACTAAAACAATAACAACAAGTTCTTGATTTCCATTCATTGTCTCGCTTAAGCATTCCCTGGTTAATTGCTCACCCATTTCACTCTTGAAACACTGTATTCTGTAGACTGTCATGTCTGTACTGTCATTTCCAGACTCCCAGTGGGTCTAGCACCTTGGTTGCCACTCCCATCTTGCTTCTTATTAAGAGATCGATAATCGAGTCTGCATTATTTGTGATGATTTAGATAGCTCTTGAGGTGAGGCCAATGTGTTGCTAAATTTAGGAACCATTGGTTTCACATACTAATATGTTTTTGACTTTACAATATATCTTGTTAATATATGCCAATGGAAAAACCTATCTATAAAGTTGTACTATATTATTTTAGATCCATTGTTTAAAAAATAGTCCCTGATTCAAGATTTATCACAGAGTCATCTACTGACTAGGAGGGCATATTTTTGGACTGTGTTTGAATTATTATTTGTTTTTGGTTCAGTTTGTTACGATAGGTAAACTTACACTCCAGTTCAGTTCAGTTCAGTTCAGTGGCTCAGTCATATCCAACTCTTTGCAACCCCATGGACTACAGCACGCCAGGCCTCCCTGTCCATCACCAACCAAGAGTTTACCCAAACTCCTGTCCATTGAGTTGGTGATGCCACCCAACCATCTCATCCTCTGTCGTCCCCTTCTCCTGCCGTCAATCTTTCCCAGCATCAGGGTCTTTTCCAGTGAGTCAGCTCTTCGCATCAGGTGGCCAAAGTACTGGAGTTTCAGCTTCAATATCAGTCCTTCTAATGAACACCCAGGACTGATCTCTGTTAGGATTGAGTGGTTGGATCTCCTTGCAGTCCAAGGGACTTTCCAACACCACAGAGTCTTCTCCAACACCACAGTTCAAAAGCATCAATTCTTCAGTGCTCAGCTTTCTAAACGTACACTAAGTAATACAATTTGCAAACCAAAAATATGTAGAGTGCTTTATATTCTTATTGCACTCAGAGAGCTTTTTTTTCCTATAAGGTTCTTCCTCATGCTGTGTATGTATAATACACATTTCAGCTGTAAACAATTTCATTCAGGATCAGTCCATTTCCTCTTGTATCACATATAATGTTTATTTACTATCTCTTTATTGAGATCACATATGCTTCATTTAATATTTACTTCTTTCTCTTAACATTAGTTAATGTATAAATTGGGGCTTCCCAGGTGGCTCAGTAGGTAAAGAATATGCCTGCAATGAAGTAGATGCAGGCAGAAGTGAGTTTGATTCCCGGGTTGGGAAGATTCCCTAAAAGAGAGTAAGGCAACCCAGTCTAGTATTCTGGCCTGGAGAATCCCATGGACAGAGGAGCCTGGTGGGCTACAATCCATGGGGTCACAGAGTCAGGTATGACTCAAGTGACTGAGCCTGCATGCATGCAATGTATAAATTAGGTAAGTGTGTCTATGTTTTTCTGTACTGTTATTGATGAGATTATTGAATAGGAAAGGGCAGAGGGCAGAAGCTACAGTGTGCCTGCTTCACAGTGATCCATGAATCAACACTTTGGGGCTGGAAATGCTCAGTATATTTGTTCTGTCATTCAGCTCACATTTTATTTTGTCCACAAAGAATCATAAGAAGGCTTATCTAATGCATTGCTAAGATACTAAGTCTACTGCATTGTCTCTGTTGTATTAAAACAATCTTAATCGTTGCCCTTTGATGAAGAGCTTTCTGAATACTTTGCTTAAAATATCTCATTTAATTGACATCACATCATTTGAAAAGACCCTGATGCTAGGAAAAATTGAAGGCAGGAGGAGAAGGAGACACCAGAGAATGAGGTGGTTGGATAGCATCACTGACTTGATGGACGTGAGTTTGAGCAAACCCCAGGAAATGGTGAAGGATAGGGAAACTTGGCGGGCTGCAGTCTATGGGGTTGCAAAGAGTCAGACACAACTGAATGACTGAAACAACAGCAAGAACTTTTATTATATTCATGTTACATGTTTAAAAACCTTTAGGTATAAGAGATTAACAGCTTTCCTCATAGCTCAGTGAGTAAAGAATCTGCCTGCAATGCAGGAGGCCAGGGTTTGATGCCTGTGTCAGGAAGATACCCTGGAGAAGGAAATGGCAACCACCTCCAGTATTCTTGCTTGGAGAATCCCATCGACAGAGGAGCCTGGCAGGCTACTGCCCATGGGGTTGCAAGAGTAGGACCCGACTTAGTGACTAATACCTCACCTACCATAAGAGATTAAGTGATTTGTCTGTAGTAGTTCTGGTAGCTGAGGGGTAAAGAATCTGCCTGCAATGAAGGAGACACAGGTCCAATCCCCGGGTTGGGAGGGTCCCCTGGATGAATAAAATGGCGATCCACTCGAGTATTCTTGTCTGGGAAATCCCATACAGGAGACTGGTGGGCTGCAGTCCATAGGGTCCAAAGAGTTGGACACTTAGTGGCTAAACAACAGCTGTAGTAGTTTACTTTTGTATACTTCTGACTCCAAAAAATGTTGCCTGAATAGCAGTTGTACCAAAAAAGAGGAATTGATTAGCAAAAATCCCAAATCATCATTTGTGCATCTTTAAAGTTATCATTATCACAGTGCTGTGCTTTCTATTTTACAGTTCTGAGTTTCTGACTTACTTTCTAACTTATATTCTTAAAATCTTTTCAGTATTATTATTTTTTAAATAGAGCTTCTATTTAGTTAGTGCCAATTATTTAAATAAACCATTCAGAAAGACTCAACTGGGGAGAAACTATCTTCTAAAGGGATTCCTGGGACTGACTGGAAATTGCAATTAAAATGAAATAAACAACTTGACAAATATTGCAAAATTAACATTTCTCCAGATGTGGATACTACTAAGAGATTGATAGCATTCCACTGACTTTATCATGTATATTAAAATTGGAATATTTGTCATCTGTTCTATCATTTTCATCTGGTATTTGAAAGAAATTTTACTAGAAATTTAAAAGAAAGTTTGTAATATTTCCACATAAATTAATTTCATTATTCAATTTATTTAAATCACATCATAGCATCCCTTCTATATATTTTTATGGAGCTGTTAATATATGTTTTGTCAGCATATTTTCAAATAGACAAAAAAGATTTAGAGAAAATGGAACACAGGTTGTACATGTTTTTATGGTCCTCACTTCCTAGTGTACAATGGATGTTTAGCCATAATAGCAGTAAAAATGAGTATTGATTTGGTTTGGGACCACATCTCTTCTTCTGCCATATAAATTTTTTTGTGAATTTATTAGTTGGAGTGTTTTTTAAAAATATAGCAATAAGCATATTTATTTCTATTTAAAAATTGAATTAAATTGTTTGCTCAAATTCAATACACAGAGGGGGTTCCATGGCATTTAAACATTTTTAAATTTTAAACATGTTTAAATTAAACATTTCACTATTGACTAGTGAAAGACAGTATTCAGTCAGTCATAAAATCTCCAAGATATCATGAAGTCTATTTCATGAAATTGAGGGAAAATATAGGTATACGGTTATACTGTTAGATATTTTAAATAGCGAACATAGCTAAATAAGGACAAGGAATAAAAATCAAAATATTGTAAACCAATTTTCCAAAACTTAGAAAGTCTAGGTATTAGAGGCTATAAATAAGCTTATAAAGTGAATTCTATAGTAAGTTCAGCTATAAAGGAAATATAAACAAAATGTGGGTGGAATATGTGCTAAAACATTTATTTTCTATAGGGATTTTCCTGAAATTTGTAAAATTATATATTTTCATACCTGGACTTTGTAGGATAAGACTTACTGAATCCCCTCATCTGCTAATATGCAGTGTGATTTTCTTAGGGAAGTGTATAGTGTGCAGTAATCCTCATATTTATTTGACCTTAGAAATCTTATTCTCAGATCATTTTTATAGATCAGTAGTCTAATCTGGGAAGTGCTGCCCTAGTATGGCCAGAAAAGAGTAACCTGAACACATAAGAATGGTGTTAAGGTAGTCATAGCATTTGTACCTGTAACAACTCAGGTTGCTTTAACAGCATGACATAGGTTAGGCATAATAACAAGGGAGCAATGGATTTTCTTCATAAGGTAGGCAGTGACGATTATGGAATGGCAGCAACACTCATATTTTGTCACCTCTGCTAGTAAGGGGTGATTTTCAACATGGCTTAAGTAGGACACACATTAAGAGGAAATAGAAGATCCAAGGATAGTGAGAAATATTTTAAAGAATAGAGTATGTGTGTTTAAATCCTGGGACTTTAAAAGAATCTTGAGATTCAATCTTTGTGCTAACATCAGTAAACATTAAAAAATCGTGGGGAATATGTGAGATGAGAAGCGGGTCAACGTCAACCAGATTCTTGAAAACAATAAATAAGTGAATTTAAGAAAAATTGCATTAAATAAATCACCTAATCTCTCTTGGCTTTAATTATGATATGAACTAATTATTCTAAATGCTTCCTAGAGTTTCTTCCAGGACTGACATTCCGTGTTTTCATGTTTCTAAAATTTCTGTAAATCTCTGGCAAGAACTATGATGAATTTTAAACAGATGGAGTCTGTGTTTGGTGAGTGTGTGTACACTTACACGGGTGGGTGGATGACGGGGAACTTCTGGGTTAGTGCGATGAGGATTAGACAAGAATGTTCTTCCAAATGACCTCTAAATGCCCATTTGTTGTTGTTGTTTATGGGGACATACAAAAGAAAAAAAAATAGCAGCAAAGGAACTTGAACCTGCATAAATTGAATATCATATACAAAGTCCAGGGGAGAGTCTACTGGCTGAATTATAGATGTCGATGAATTTCAAAGCGCAACCTTGGACTTCACCTAGCATATACCAATCTCTTAACTAAAGTAAGATAAATGACTTGGCAAAGAGTTAAGTGAAATATGAGTCTGCCTCCAGTTGACCACAAAGTTCTGAGCCACAGGCATTATGCTAAGTAGATAAAATTATATTTTAATGTTTCAATCTCAAACATGTGCCAGTGAGAAGAATCAGGGATATTTTTTTTTCCTTTTTGTTCTCTAGGAAAAAGATGAAGGACTAAAGGAATATACATTTATACCCAGAATGAGGGTATAAATCATCCAAATCTTTTAAAATGTTGCAGCCATCCAGAGCCAGAATCAGGCCCCCATCTTTGATTTCTTTTGTCCGTGTCTCTTTGAGTCTTCTTCCACAACATAAGACGTTGCTTGTGGAAACGGGGAGTAAGCTATTTGCATTATGGGATATAATAGTGAAAACAAGTGTTACAAACAGGAACAGAGATGGAAAAAATCATCATGTGCAACAAATGTTTGCATTGACTATATTAGAGTGTTATAGATCTCAAAAGGCCATGTACTCTATTTTTTAAATTTTTATTTATTTTAAATTAATTTTTATTAGAGTATAGTTGCTTTACTGTATTGTGTTAGTTTCTACTGTACAGCAAACTGAATCAGCTATACCCCCCTCCCCTTTTTTGGATTTTCTTTCCATTTAAGTTATCCCAGAGCCCTGAGTTCCCTGTGCTAGTTATACAGTAGTGAGCAGTTAGCAGTTTCTCACTAGCTACCTGTTTTATACATAGTATCATGCATATATTAAAAACTTAAAATCTAGATTGCTTCCTCCTTTACTCAAAACTTTCTCCTTTACGCTTAATACTTGTCTTTCACTACAAAACTCCATCAGATGTAGCCACTGGCATTGAAAAACATCCACCTGATACTTCATGAGGTTGTCATATTTAACATTTTCAAGCTCAGTGCATTCCATTTGAAGAATCAGGGATAAAGTCTTTTTCTTGTCATTTTTCTTTTCTTCTCTAGAGAACAGAGGGATTAAGTAATATACTTTTCAACCCAACATGAGGATGAAAATTCTAACATAGCTTTCTAATATGGAATTAGCTTTTTAAAAATAATATCTGAGTCCTTATCACTGGATATTTCCATAAAGGGAGAAGGCTTTATCAGGTTGAAACACTAAAGCAGATTCTTGCACTCAGCGGGGCATTCAGTTAAAGTCCATTCCAATTCTAATAGTTTAAGAATCAATAAATATTCTCATAATTGTGTGCCTTTCCTGTACGCTTCAAGAGTACAGTACAAATCAAATCAAAGTTGCCTTCTAGACGTTGTTGTTTGGAGCTAATTGAACATTCATGGAGAAGGTTGCATGATAGTCTTTTAAACAAATCTCAGAACTATTCAATCTACAGCCATGCACCCATAGGATACAAGAATATCCAATCAGTGATGGCCCCCCCCTTTTTTTTTTTTTTGGCTGCACCATGTGCATGGGGGAATCTCAGTTCTCCAACCAGGGATCCAGCCTGTGCCCCCTGCAGTGGAAGCACAGAGTCCTAACCACTGGACCACCCGAGAAGTCCAGTGATGACATTTTAACTGAGATGAAAACTACTAAAGATCCATCAAAAGATGAAAGTTGGATGTTGGAAGACAATTGTGGAGATACAACTAGCCAGGTGTAAACCAATCAGAAGCACAATAATACACAGATGCTAACAGCATGTGGCACATTCAATATATGTTGACGCAAATGGGCAAGTAGGGAAAATATCATGTTACTGGCAAGACAAAAATGGAATAAGATTATTTTATCAATCTATAGATTCATATTAATATAATAGACAAATACTTTGTACTATCAATAAGAAATAGGTTTAAACATTTTATCTGATATGATTTTTTAACTGTGGCCTCTTAAAGAATATTGGACTGCAAGTTTGATTCTTTGACCAAACTGTAGGAAGTTGGGTGAGTCAGTGCAGCTATATTGCCTCAGTTTCATTAAGTACAAAGTGATTGAACTTGATCAGTATTTCATCTACTACAGTGTTGAATGGAATATTCTACTTTAAAAGGAAAATAAGAGTTTTAATGATCAAATAAGTATCAGTTCAGTTCAGTTGTTCAGTCGTGTCCAACTCTTTGCAACCCCATGAACAGCAGCAAGCCAGGATTCCTTGTCCATCACCAACTTCCAGGGTTTACTCAAACTCATGTCCATTGAGTCAGTGATGCCATCCAGCCATCTCATCCTCTGTCGTCCCCTAGTCCACTTTTCCAGCATCAGAATCTTTACCAATGAGTCAGCTCTTCACATCAGGTGGCGAAAGTATCGGAGTTTCAGCTCCAGCATCAGTCCTTCCCATGAACATTCAGGACTAATTTCCTTTAGGATGGACTGGTTGGACCTCTTTGCAGTCCAAGGGACTCTCAAGAGTCTTCTCCAACACCATAGTTCAAAAGCATCAATTCTTCAGCACTCAGCCTTCTTCACAGTCCAACTCTCACATCCATACATGACTACTGGAATAACCATAGCTTTGATTAGATGGACCTTTGTGGGCAAAAAATGTCTCTGCTTTTTAATATGCTGTCTAAGTTGGTCATAACTTTTCTTCCAAGGAGCAAACATCTTTTAATTTCATGGCTGCAGTCACCATCTGGAGACTTTGGAGCCCCCCAAAATAAAGTCAGCCACTGTTTCCACTGTTTCCCCATCTATTTGCCATGAAGTGATGGGATCTGATGCCATGATCTTAGTTTTCTGTTGTTGAATTTTAATCCAACACTTTCACTCTCCTCTTTCAATTTCATCAAGAAGCTCTTTAGTTCTTCTTCGCTTTCTGCCATAACGGTGGTGTCATCTGCATATCTGAGGTTATTGATAGTGCTCCCGGCAATGTTGATTCCAGCTTGTGCTTCATCCAGCCCAGCGTTTCTCATGATGTACTCTGCATATAAGTTAAATACACCATTGACAAACTCCTTTCCCTATTTGGAACCAGTTTGATGTTTCATGTCTAGTTCTAACTGTTACTTCTTGACCTGCATACAGATTTCTCAAGAGGCAGGTCAGGTGGTCTGGTATTCCCACCTCTTGAAGAATTTCCAGAGCTTGTTGTGGTCCACACAGTCGAAGGCTTTGGCATAGTCAATAAAGCAGAAATAGATGTTTTCTGGAACTCTCTTGCTTTTTCCATGATCCAGCGGATGTTGTCAATTTGATCTCTGGTTCCTCTGCCTTTTCTAAAACCAGCTTGAACATCTGAAAATTCAAGGTTCACGTACTATTGAATCCTGGCGTGGAGAATTTTGAGCATTACTTTGCTAGCATGTAAGATGAGTGCAATTGTGCAGTAGTTTGAGCATTCTTTGGCATTGCCTTTCTTAGGGATATGAATGAAAACTGAGCTTTTCCAGTCCTGTGGCCACTGCTGAGTTTTCCAAATTTGCTGGCATAGTGAGTGCAGCAGATTTGAAATAGCTCAACTGGAATTCCATCATCTCCACTAGCTTTGTTGTAGTGATACTTTCTAAGGCCCACTTGACTTCACATTCCAGGATGTCTGGCCCTAGGTGCGTGATTATCTGGGTCACGAAGATCTTTTTTGTACAGTTCTTCTGTGTATTCTTGCCACCTCCTCTTAATATCTTCTGCTTCTGTTAGGTCCATACCATTTCTGTCCTTTACTGAGCCCATCTTTGCATGAAATGTTCCCTTGGTATCTTAATTTTCTTGAAGATATCTCTAGTCTTTCCCATTCTATTGTTTTCCTCTATTTCTTTGCATTGATCACTGTGGAAGGCTTTATCTCTCCTAGCTATTCCTTGGAACTCTGCATTCAAATGGGTATATCTTTCCTTTTCTCCTTTGCCTTTAGCTTCTCCTCTTTTCACAGCTATTTGTAAAGCCTCCTCAGACAACTGTTTTCCCTTTTTTGCATTTCTTTTTCTTGGTGATGGTCTTGATCCTTGCCTCCTATATAATGTCATGAGTCTCTATCTATAGTTCTTCAGGCATTCTATCTAATCAGATCCAATCCCTTGAATCTATTTGTCACTTCTACTGTATAATCATAAGGGATTCAGGTCATACCTGAATGGTTTAGTGGTTTTCCCTACTTTCTTCAATTTAAGTCTGAATTTGGCAATAAGGAGTTCATGATCTGAGCCACAGTCAGCTCCTGGTCTTGTTTTTGCTGACTGTATAGAGCTTCTCCATCTTTGGCTGCAAAGAATATAATCAATCTAGTGATGTCCATGTGAAGAGTTGATTGTTGCATTGTTGGAAAAGGATGCTTACTATGACCAATGTATTCCCTGAAATGACTCTGTCAGCCTTTACACTGCTTCATTCAGTACTCCAAGGCCAATCATGCCTGTTATTTTGGGTATCTCTTGACTTCCTACTTTTGCATTCCATTCGTGGTGAAGTAGTCAGAGGAGCAGATTGGAGGATGGATTGTTTCATCCTCAAAAATGAAGGAAGATACCATAAGAGAAACCCACTAGTGTCAAGCTCTGGCAGTCACTCAGAAATTATTGGGAAAAGAAATATTTCTAATTTTAAGCTTGAGGGTGAACAACTGCTTATTCAATCCCAATGGAGACAGTCTGAGCTGTGCAACAAAGGGAGGAAAATTTGCCTTCTTCATCCTACACCCTCTGAGGCACATGCCACCCTGTTTGGAGGGACCTACCATCCCATCTTCCTGGGTGTGAATGAAACCTGCTGTGTGTGGAATAAGGCAACCTTTTCAGGATTCCCCAGATATCCATGCTGGAAAGATCTGGAAGGCTATTCTAGTGTACATCTGTCTCACTAGAAGTCTGGAGAGGGAGGGTGGGAGGAAGAGCTGAAGGCCAGAACAAGGAAGTTGCTCAGCAAAATGAAGTGTGACTTTCCAGCAAACATACATTGGGAGTAAGTGCCGTAGGCTTATACACATTTGATAAATTAACTAGTCAAAACATGTTCTTTTTTCTAATTGATGACTATAGTTTAAAGTATAAGCAACATTCTATCAGGTGTCCTGAGCCTTTCTGAGTCCTGTCGTGACCTTCAGAGCAGATCTCTGTGATGCAGACAGAGGGTTGAGGTTTGGATCTGGTACATCTCAGCCCTGGCTCTGGCTGCTGGCAATGAAAGAATGCACCTGAGTTAGTCAGGAAACAGCAACTCAGTATCCAAGAAGTCAAACCCAGGGAGAGAAATGGTGTTGAAGGCAACTGAGTAGCTCATGCAAACTAGCCATCTTTCTACTGTGTCTCTCTATTGCAGACAACATTCAGGTGGAAGGAATATATTATGGGTAAGGTCTCAGGTAAACTGAATTTAAAGGCTAAATGTGTCAATGACCTTTGACAAGTTACTTAATCTCTTATGCTTTGTTTTCTCATTGGTAAAGCAACAATAATATTGGTACTTATGGAAATTGTAAATATTAAGTTCGATAAATCATGTAAAATGTCTAGATGTAGTAAGCACTCAATACATTCTTATGAACATCATTACTCTTAATGGGCTGGCTTCCTAGGTAGTGCTTGTGGTAAAGAACCCACCTGCCAATGCAGGAGACATAAGAGGCATGGGTTTGATCCCTGGGTCAGGAAGATCTCCTGGAGGAAGGCATGGCAACCCACTCTAGGATTCTTGCCTGAAGAATCCCATGGACAGAGGAGCCTGGTGGGCTACAGTCCATAGGGTTGCAAAGAATTGGACATGACTGAACTGACTGAGAACGCCCTCTTAATGCTACTACTTGGTGTCCCAGAGAAGTTTTCTAGTGTTAAAAAGGAGGGGTAAATCAAAGTAGAGGATATACAATCTAGGAATCAATTTGTTGCTTCAGATATCCATTCTTTGTATTTGTTCTCATTATTTACCAAGTCTTGAGAGAATGAAATGTTACATTTCTTTTCTTGATTGTAAGAAAAACCATTATGCTGGTTCTGGTAGTGAAAGGGTCTATCATGAAATAAAAAATGAAAAAAACTTGCTTGAAAATTACATAGAGAAACAATGATTTTAAAAATCGTTAAGATAGATAATAGTGTCTTCATTGTGCCTCTTCTTATCTAGGATTCTCTCCACTTTGGAAGTTACAAATCCCTGCTTCAGTGGCTTTCAGAATCCTGAGGGTTACCTTTTTTTTTTTTTCCCCCAAACTCTATTAGTCTTGGGAGTAAGAGAGTGCAAAAAAATTTGAGTTGATGTTGTCAAATTGTTCATGCTCTAAAGGCGGAAGTAATTGGTGCATTTCTGTAAATCTAGTGAAACAGTTCTGGGAAGTAAATAGCTTCCTTTTGAAGATTAAAAGTTAGCTTTGCCACAAATTCACTTAGTGGAACCAAGAGGATTAGAGATAGAGTGCTGTGCAACGGATGCTAACCACAGCTCACAACGACACTGGGGCCCCCAGTGTGGGGGTCTCTCAGGTGAAATCTTGTTAGAGCAAATCCCATTGCAGCAAAAATATCTGAATAACCAAACGTAAGTGGAGCCAGGGGATGGCACTCTTAAACAATGACATCCCTGCAGGGGAACTTGTAGTCCAGTCGCAGCAATAAGGAAAGGAGATCTTTGTCAGAGTTTGCGGTAACAGGATTGAGCTCTACTTAGCTGCACCATGTAAAATGAAAACGCTGGAAAAGCAAAAATGAGACACGTGAGCTGGAGGCTGCCATTTCCTTGGTAGCAAGGGAGAAAGTGGCTGCCTTCATTTAGAAAAAGTCAATGGCCCAGGTACTTAATCAGTGTCACTCGGGTACACATTCTGCACGTATGAGTAAAAGGTTTTTGATAACATGACATTGTATAAGTCACTGAAATCACAATAGCATTAGAAGTGGATGCTGTTGGCTATCGCCTGGCAATTTCAGAAATCAATAGTCTTGAGCAAGCATTTTGCAAGACATGTATAACATAGCTTTAGGGCAACACATTTCTAAAATCAAGTGTATTCATCAAGAGAATAAAAAATAGATTCAAATAGGAGACAAGGGAGCAAGTTAGCAACATGGAAACATTATGCAATCTACTTGAAAAATTGCTGCAGTCAACCTCCACTGGTGGTAATTTAGAGAGAGGCAGAGGAAAAGAAAGTCCAGCGGAGAGGGTAGAATTGAATATGTGTGTTATGGTAATAGAAAGCATCTTTTGATAACCAGCAAAAAGTATATTCACATCATCAAATCTGGTGCTGCTCAAGTCATTCCTCACTGTCTGGCATCTTTCCTGTAACTTTTTAGTTCTTGGCTGGTGGCCCAAACAGGGGGCTAAGAGGGGAAGGGATGTCACTGAACAGTCTGCAGTTCTTAATTAACAGGAGCCCTTTAGGGATATTTGGTTTCCCACTGCATGTCAATTAAAAGCACCCAAATGAGTTCCGTGTGTAGAGCAAAACTGCTGCTTTCTTGGCTTGAGCTATTTTTCTAAAATGCTGGATTTCCTTTTTAAAGCAAAAGAGTCCTGTGTCAGTTCTGGGTGTGCATTTTTGTTTAACACCACCTAATCAAATTAATAGACAGTACCTCCATATCAATAAGCTTTCATGAGATGAGAGCCCTTCTGAGCAAGAGTTACAATTAAAATGCACTTTCAAACCTTGCAATTCAAAGTATGTCTGCAGATGAGCACAGAGTGTCACCTGGGAGAAGACAAGAAATGCAAAATCCTCAGGCTCAACCTCAGACCTACTGAATCAGCATTTCCCCAGATTTTCCCTCTACTGAAGCCCATGAATATTAATTTAAGAAGTACTGGTCTCACATCAAAAAGGCTTTTCCTCTGGTCTTAACGAATTTGTGTAAGAACTGCCTGCACTTTACCAGTCATGTTTCCATGTTCAGAAATATATTAGAATATTTTTGTAAAATGTATTCCTCTGATTTTTCCTTAACTTGTAATTGGAATAACTTACCTCTGAAACTAAGTTGAATGTGTCATAATAGAATTTCAACTTTTTTCTTTCTTCTCAAGACCTTAGGGTTTGATTTAATTTTTTTCTCAATTATGAATGAGAAGAATAAAATAATTACACAGAGTAAAGACAGGGATGGGTTGAGGAAAACTTGAACCACTTGATAAAGAGAAAAAAAGTGTTTTGGTCTTAAAGTGGGGATGTTTACTTCACTAATTTCAAGGTCGTGGGTAAGATCTAATTTCCCCTTTATCCGTTAAGTGTTTTTCTACTGAATATTTTAGATGAATGCCTCATGTTTCTCATTTGTCTTAAGATGTTTATACATATCTGTAAATATGTTCAAGTGGATAAATCCTAAGCTTAACCCTAAAGAAAAAGAACTTCTGAAGTGTAATCTTAAGTCAGACTGTGTGTTCTTAGTACCTCACTTTGAAGAACAGAAGTTTAGAGCACTTAAATTCTTAGAATGGATTTCTTTGGAATACGTCATCATTAAACTTGGAAACTACTGCTTGCTCTCAGCTCCTCTTTGCAATGCACATCAGCAACTTAAAGATTTTGAGAAGTCCTACAGTAAATGTTTAGTCCAACCTTAACCAAACCACATATCCCACCATGATTTCTGTTGAAATTCTATGGCACTCAAATAGAAAAACTCAAGTATATGTTCTGATGAATATTTTTCCTTGATCACAAATGTAAGCTATAAGAGTGAGTTTTAATGAGAAGGGCCGTAGCCACTTGAGCAGAAGGAAGGGATTTGAATCATTTAGGATATAAGCACAGACAATATGAAACTGTGAAAGTTCTTTTACATTCTAATCTGAAGTCAGTCCTAGAGTCTGGCTTTGTAGAATAGAATGGAGCTTGGGATAGGTGAATTGGGGTGCGTGTGTGTGTGTATGTGTGTATTTTGTGTTAATAGAGATAAGTGAGGAGAGAGGCATAACCAGGGAACCCATTTCTTGGGTTTGGTGTTTTGTTTGTTAGCCTTTATTCACCTGGAGGAAAATATCTATTTTCTGAAACATCTATGAGGACTTAGGTTTACACAGGAAAGTCATGTCCAGGGAGGATATTATTACTAAGGATGAACTGGAGATTCTGGGAATAAAATGATGTGTTTTGAGAGCTAATAAATGGAGACCTAGAGCGAGGTGGTTGGAAGAGTACTGACCTCCAATAGCCAGATCTGGTTTTCATTCTGCTTCAACCTTGTCCTAATGGCATTGGACACACCTGAATTTCCCTGAGTGCCAGTTCTTTCATCAGTAAAAATGCAATGAATTTCAGAATAATTGAAAGGATTAAGAGACTGTAAATTTCCTGGCACACTTAGGACATAGTGGGTGGCCAGTCAAGTGTAGCATGATTATCATTCTAACTTACCACTTACTGGGGACCTAGGCCAGTTGCTGTGTTGGGGCTGTGGGCATGCTGCTTTGTTTAGTGTCTGGGGAGTTAGGTAAAAAGCTTTGTGTGACTCAGCCAGACACCCCTTAATAGACCTCTTAGAGTTTTGTACAGATTACTGAGACAAAATTGCACAGAACAATTTCATGTGTGTTCAGATGAATACATAAAAGAAAATACTGTTTCTTTGTTGACCAGAAATGAACATTTCAAAAATCATATTGGGGTCAGAAAAGCATTTCTGCTGGAGAAACCTGAATTATTTCTAGTTTTTTAACCTTTATATATTTTCTTAACTGATGATTTAGTCAAAAAATATATTCAACTTGAGATACAAATCTTTAAAAATTCCTAAAGTTATACAAGCACATTGTCAAAAGAATCAAGAGGTTCCAGAGTTTTACAATTAAATGTTTCTCTTCTTATGTGTTAGTCACTTCCCCTCCCCCAACCCGATAGTTTTTTGCTATCTTTTCAAAGGTATTTTTGGCATGTATCATCATGAGTGTCTATCTCTGTATACGTTCTTACTACAAAGGCAGTACAACACATATGTATTTGGCTTGTTACATTTATAATACGTCTTGGAAAGTTGCTGCTCTTTTTAACAACTTCTTAATATTTCATTGTTTCTATACTATGATTTACCTAACCAGTGTCCTATTAGATATTGTCAGTCTTTTACTCCTGTTAACAATGGACATGACTGAGTGACTGAACTGAACTGAGCTGAACAATGCCACAGTAAACATTCTAATAAATATTTCCATTTGCAAACAGCAACTATAGCAGAAGAGTAAATTTCTTGAGGTAGAATTGCAAGAATCTAGTGTGTCTTTTTAAATTTGGTCAGTTCAGTTGCTCAATCGTGTCTGATTCTGTGACCCCATGAACAGCAGCAGACCAGGCCTCCCTGTCCGTCACCAACTCCAGGAGTTCACCCAAACTCATGTGCATTGAGTTCGTGATGCCATCCAAGCATCTCATCCTCTGTTGTCCCCTTCTCCTCCTACCCGCAATCCCTCCCAGCATCAGGGTCTTTTCAAATGAGTCAACTCTTGGCATGAGGTGGCCAAAGTATTGGAGTTTCAGTTTCAGCCTCAGTCTTTCCAATGAACACCCAGGACTGATCTCCTTTAGCATGGACTAAATCTAGCATTGTACTGCAAAATATTCTGGTCTATATGTAAAGCCTTTTGAATTGTAGCTCCCTGACAAAGTTCTTTCTTCTCCATTGTCAATTAAATAATTTCGAGTTTCTTTCATCTTGGAGGAACTTTATGATTTTATATTTTTCTTGGAAATCAGTATTTTCATGTATGCTCTAAATCTCATCCATGTAGATTTGAGCAATGTAATCTCAAATGAGTCACTGATGCGAACAGCCCACTTATTGGAAAACACCTTGATGCTGGGAAAGATCTAAGGCAAAAGGAGAAAGGGGTGACAGGATAAGACGGTTGGATGGTTCAATGGATTTGAACCTGAGCAAACTGGGAGATAGTGAAGGACAAGGGAGCCTGGCATGCTGTAAGTCTGTGGGGTCACAAGAGTCAGACACTACTTAGGGACTGAACAACAACAACAACAATCTCAAATTATTCTAATTTTCTTTATGTCTATCATTATTTACCTGTTCAGTTCAGTTCAGTCAGTTCAGTTGCTCAGTTGTGTCCGACTCTTTGAGACCCCTTGAATAGCAGTACGCCAGGCCTCTCTGTCCATCACCATCTCCCAGAGTTCACTCAGACTCACGTCCATTGAGTCGGTGATGCCATCCAGCCATCTCATTCTCTGTCGTCCCCTTCTCCTCCTGCCACCAATCCCTCCCAACATCAGAGTCTTTTCCAATGAGTCAACTCCTCGCATGAGGTGGCCAAAGTACTGGAGCTTCAGCTTTAGCATCATTCCTTCCAAAGAGATCCCAGGGTTGATCTCCTTCAGAATGGACTGGTTGGATCTCCTTGCAGTCCAAGGGACTCTCAAGAGTCTTCTCCAACACCACAGTTCAAAAGCATCAATTCTTCGGCGCTCTGCCTTCTTCACAGTCCAACTCTCACACCCATACATGACCACAGGAAAAACCATAGCCTTGACTAGATGGACCTTAGTTGGCAAAGTAATGTCTCTGCTTTCAAATATGCTATCTAGGTTGGTCATAACTTATCTTCCAAGGAGTAAGCGTCTTTTAATTTCATGGCTGCAGTCACCATCTGCAGTGATTTTGGAGCCCCCCAAAATAAAGTCTGACACTGTTTCTACTGTTTATGTTATGTACATGTTTTCCTCCTTATTTCCATGAATAAATGCACAGTATTTTCTCTCTTTTATCAATATACAAGCTTAGTTTTGCTAGTTTCCTTTTTTTCTAGTTTATTAATGTCTGCTTCAATCTTTATATCCTTCTTCCTATTGACTTTGTATCCATAGTGATCTAAACTTTGAAAATCAGCTGCTTGAGATCTGCATTTCCCAGAATGCAACATCTGGATGGTTTTATATTGCTTCATTTTCCTCACTATATTTGCTATCCTTTTCTCAAATCCTGCACATTCTGTTGGAGGATTATATATGTCTCCTGGAGTTGGCAAAGATGAAGTGTGTCTTTATCTTGTTTATTAGTCTTCTAGTTCTGTTAAAATGTCTTGTCTATCTGTTTCTTATTCTTATTGTTTTGGTATAATTTGCCTTAGAAGAGGGTAGCAGTGAAAATTTTCATTGCTATATTAAAACTGGAAGTTCTTTTCTAAAAAGCAACTATTAATATTTTTGTCTTTGGAAACTGTTTATGCTAAGAAGCTCTCTTTTACTATTTCAGAACCATTCCTAAGTAATGGTTCTGTTACTTTAAAATGTCAAGCTATTTTTCCAAATAAAGTTTTATTTCCTTCATGAATTTTTGGAGATATCTTAACTCTATTTTAAATAAATAATTCAAAAAATGTATAGCAAATCATATTCGTTTCATAAAATGCTAGGATTCTGGTCCTGAGGGAAAAATACAAATGATTAAAATATTAATGATAGCTATTTTATCTCTATGAGATGTAAGTCTTCACCTTGATGAAAATTTATGGAACAAAATGCTCTTTATTGGTTAAATCCTGATAATGAGTTTTAGAAACTCTATTTTAATAGCAGATACCATTTATCTGTTATTAATGAAACCATTTACCACAGATTGGGACTTGAACCCATGTGGTGGGACTTGAACACAGACAAAACTTGATTTAGGACTCAAACCCACATGACTGGGACTCAAATCTGGCCAAAACCCTGCTTGGGACTTGCACCCATGTGGCTGGGACTGGAACCCACCCGAAACCCATGATACCTGGTTTCAGTACCTATTGAAGCTATGGTTCTTGATGTCTCATTGCAGAAAGAATTCAGTGAGAGACAAAAGTGATAGGTAAGAATTGGATTTATTCAGATACAGAGAGAAGCACATTCCACAGACAGAGTGTGGGCCATTGCTGAGGGTGAGTGCAGCCCTGAAATTTGGTGTGGTTAGTTTTTATAGGCAGGGTAATTTCATATGCTAATGAGTGGGAGGGTTATTCCAACTATCTTTGAGAAGAGGCAGAGATTTTCAGGATTTGGGCCACTGCCCACTCCTTGGTCTTTTGACAGTGCCTTGGAACTGTCATGGCACCTCCTGGTGTGTCATTTCACTTGCTGATTCAGGATCAAGTTCTAGTCTTGTCTGCTATCTTGGTCCCATCTGATTCTAATGGGTTTATGTTGTGTCCTTGGGCTATGTCATTCTTTCAAAAGTTGTGCCTTGCCCTTTTCCCTCCTATTACATTCAGTTCAGTTCAGTCACTCAGTCCTGTCCCCCTCTTTGCGACCTCATGGACTGCAGCACGCCAGGTCTCTCTGTCCATCACCAACTCCCAGAGTTTACTCAAACTCATGTCCATTGAGTCGGTCATGCCATCCAACCATCTCATCCTCTATCTTCCCCATCTCCTCCTGCCCTCAATCTTTCCCAGCATCAGGGTCTTTTCAAATGAGTCAGTTCTTCACATCAGGTGGCCAAAGTATTTGAGTTTCAGCTTCAACATCAGTCCTTCCAATGAATATTCATGACTGATTTCCTTTAGGAGGGACTGGTTGGATCTCCTTGCAGTCCAAGGAACTTTTACATTACTTCCTCCCAGAGACTTCACTTAATGCAACATACCACTTAATCCTCACACCAACTTTATTAGTGGATATTTATTTTCAACAGTCAATTATCATGTATACATTGACTATCTAGAGCCTCTCAGGCCCAATGATACCTTAGGATGAATGGTGTTGGATTCATGATCTCCAAAGAAGATTTAGCTTCCAGATCGGGGACAAAGCTTGATTACTTAGAGCTTTACTGTGGCAGAAGTTTTATTGCAGTGAAAAAGGACAGAAAAAGCTTCTGATACAGATATCAGAAGGGGAACGGAGAGTGCCCCCTCTCTAGTCTTAGCAAGGGAGCTATATGCTTTTTCAATTGGTTATTAAAAAAGCAAAATGAATGTCTGAGGAGGCCTTACAAATAGCTGTGAAAAGAAGAGAAGTGAAAAACAAAGGAGAAAAGGAAAGATATAAGCATCTGAATGCAGAGTTCCAAACAATAGCAAGGAGAGAAAAGAAAGCCTTCCTCAGTGATCAATGCAAAGAATTAGAGGAAAACAACAGAATGGGAAAGATTAGAGATCTCTTCAAGAAAATTAGAGATACCAAGGGAATATTTCATGCAAAGATGGGCTCGATAAAGGACAGAAATGGTATGGACCTAACAGAAGCAGAAGATATTAAGAAGAGGTGGCAAGAATACACAGAAGAACTGTACAAAAAAGATCTTCACGACCAAGATAATCACGATGGTGTGGTCACTCACCTAGAGTCAGACATCCTGGAATGTGAAGTCAAGGGGGCCTTAGAAAGCATCAGTATGAACAAAGCTGGTGGAGGTGATGGAATTCCAGTTGAGCTATTTCAAATCCTGAAAGATGATGCTGTGAAAGTGCTACACTCACTATGCCAGCAAATTTGGAAAACTCAGCAGTGGCCACAGGACTGGAAAAGTTCAGTTTTCATTCCAATCCCAAAGAAAGGCAATGCCAAAGAATGCTCAAACTACCACACAATTGCACTCACTTACACTCTAGTAAAGTAATGCTCAAAATTCTCCGAGCCAGGCTTCAGCAATACATGAACCGTGAACGTCCAGATGTTCAAGCTGATTTTAGAAAAGGCAGAGGAACCAGGAATCAAATGACCAATATCAGCTGGTTCATGGAAAAAGTAAGAGAGTTTCAGAAAAACATCTATTTCTGCTTTATTGACTATGCCAAAGCCTTTGACTGTGTGGGTCACAATAAACTGTGGAAAATTCTGAAAGAGATGGGAATACCAAACCACCTGACCTGCCTCTTGAGAAGTCTGTATACAGGTCCAGAAGCAACAGTTAGACCTGGACATGGAACAACAGACGGTTTCCAAATAAGAAAAGGAGTGTGTCAAGGCTGTATATTGTCACCCTGCTTATTTAACTTCTATGCAGAGTACATCATGAGAAACGCTGGGCTGGAAGAAGCACAACCTGGAATCAAGATTGCCTGGAGAAACATCAATCACCTCAGATATGCAGATGACACCACCGTTATGGCAGAAAGTGAAGAGGAACTAAAAAGCCTCTTGATGAAGGTGAAAGAAGAGAGTGAAAAAGTTGGCTTAAAGCTCAACATTCAGAAAACGAAGATCATGGCATCTGGCCCCATCACTTCATGGGAAATAGATGGGGAAACAGTGGAAACAGTGTCAGACTTTATTTGGGGGGGCTCCAAAATCACTGCAGATGGTGATTGCAGCCATGAAATTAAAAGATGCTTACTCCTTGGAAGGAAAGTTATGACCAACCTAGTGAGCATATTGAAAAGCAGAGACATTACTTTGCCAACAAAGGTCTGTCTAGTCAAGGCTATGGTTTTCCCAGTGGTCATGTATGGATGAGAGTTGGACTGTGAAGAAAGCTGAGCACTGAAGAATTGATGCTCTTGAACTGTGGTGGTGAAGAAGACTCTTGTGAGTCCCTTGGACTGCAAGTAGATCCAACTAGTCCATCCTAAAGGAGATCAGTCCTGGGTGTTCTTTGGAAGGACTGATGCTAACGCTGAAACTCCAGTACTTTGGCCACCTCATGTGGAGAGTTGACTCATTGGAAAAGACTCTGATGCTGGAAGGGATTGGGGGGAGGATGAGAAGGGGACAACAGAGGATGAGATGGCTGAATGGCATCACCAACTTGATGGACATGAGTTTGAATAAACTCCGGGTGTTGGTGATGGACAGGAAGGCTTGGTGTGCTGTGATTCATGGGGTCGCAAAGAGGGGGACAGGACTGAGTGACTGAAGTTAACTCAACTGATTACATTAAATCAAAAGAATTTCTCAAGGTTTTAAAGGTCTTAGCTGACCCACTCCCACAATATACATTTTAAGATAACTGAATTAGAACTAACAGTAGAAATATCTTACCAGACCCTCTCCCACAATACACATTTTAAGATAGTAGGCTTAGTTAAAAGGTTCTTAAGAAGGAAAAACATGTCTTTTAGCAGGATAGAGTTTAGTTTAAGATAAGTTGTTTTGTTGTGTAATCATCAGCTCTGGGCTTAAGGAAAAAAATGTGTGCCTAAGATACAGGAATGTAGAAAAAAATTTGTCCTTTTCTCCTCCGCAAGATTCCCAGACCCCTTTCTCCTCCTTGGGGACCCCAGACTTCTTACAACTTACCTAAGAATTAACTCTCTCACCAACGTGTTACAAATTGAATTACATTCTCTGCCCTTTGGAACCTATTTTTCTTTCTCCTCTTATGTTTCTTATTGGTATCAATGGCTTTATTAAACCTCCAGTCATTCAGGCTTAAAATCTCAAAGTTAATATAAATGCCCTCTCTTCCCTTACATCAAAAATATATCATATTTACATTTGTTTTCTTAATTGTTATCATCACCATTATCATTATTCTTTAGCCTCTCACTTCTGTCAGTTAGGGTGGCAGATTAAATTTTCATCTTTTGGAAGCTCAATTCTCAGCGAGGTATTCCTTTGCACAGAAATTTTCAGTGTCTCCCCACTGCCGGTAGGGTAAAGTCAAAAGGCCATAGCAAGGATCTATGGTCCAGCATGACTGCTTATTTTCTGATATAACTTCCCAGTATTCTTGTGGTAGGCATCAACTATCAAAAAAATCTTGACATATCTTGAAGCATCAGGGAGGGTCAGCATCTTTATGTAAAGATAGAATTGACTCTACATGTGGCAAATTTTAATTTAAGCATTTAATTAATTTATGTCAACATTTCAGCCCTAAAGCCATCCCAGATAGTAATTTACCCTAGAACCAAGACTAATAAAACATATTACAGAAACTGTACCATCTTTATTTTTACACTTTAACTTTTCAATCAGAATTTGGAGTTTCTTTGAACAAAACCTCTGTGCACTTTTGTAAAACTCTGTTCATTGCGCCCTAAAGTAGAAATACACATATAATACAGTTGGAGAAGATCCAGATAAAACATTTCCCATATGAAGACTGAACATTAAGCCAGAAATTATTCAATCAGGAAAGGGGAAGATGGTAAAGTGTTTGGATTATTGTGTTTAATGCCCAATGACAGATGAATGGATAAAGAAGATGTGGTACATTTATTGTGCGCTGTGCTCAGTTACGTTCAACTCTTTGTGACCCTGTGGACTGTAGCCCACCAGGCTCCTCTATCCATGGCATTTTTCAGGCAAGAATACGGGAATGGGTTGCCATTTCCTTCTTCAGATCAACCCAGGGATCAAACCCACATCTCCAGTGTCTCCTGTATTGACAGGCAGACTCTACCATTCAGCCGCCTGGGAAGCTGTCATCCGTGAATAAACTGCTTGTTTATTTTGCCCCTCAGCCTCAATGTGCATGTGTGTGTGTGTTCTTGTTCATGGTGTTTTGTGTTTCTTGCCCAAATTCTTTTGGATAAGTTGAATAAGAACCTGGACTTTTGGTAAAGCCTTTCAGTATCAGTTCTGTCAATATATGAGTGATCTGAGTATGGAAAGACCTTTGGTAGATCTAAGCATGAGCCACTATCTACATGTAGTTCAACATCTTATGAGTAGAAGTGGGATTTCTGTTTTGTTATTCCCTTGTTGTTTCTTCACCTGATTGTCTTGGTGGGGTGAGTAGACAGAGGCAACTAAACATCAATGTTGTACAATTAGCACAGTATAAGAATAGGTTCAGAGGTTCAGGATTTTGTTATTGTGTTATTGAAGCTAGTACTTTTAACTTGCATTTATGATACCATTACAGTTTTACTTTCCAGTAAAAGAAAGGAACATTCTTTTTTCAAAGTATCTTCATAATCTTGAAATATTAAATTCTGAGTGATAAAGTTGTTCATTAGTAGATCAATTTTAATTGCATACCCCATTCAATTGATGATGAAGCATAATTAGAACTGTTGGAGTGAACATTTAGAGATCCTAAAATGCATATTATACTTTTAATAAAGTAGAATTATCCAATTTTCACATTTTTTTTTTTCAAATTCTAACATGCCCAAGGCTGTCAGATATAATCAGTTTTACAATTTAACATGGATTCTGGCTCAGGTCAATTTTCAGTGAAAACTTCAGAGAAAAATAAAATGCCTTAGAAAGATGACACATCTGTATTACATAGGATATATTAAAAATGATTTCAAAAGGATGATTATATTCTTTCAAGGGACCTTGATGTCAGTATATATTCAAAGCAAAACACATCTGAAAATTCAATATTTAGTTCACTGTGTAGTCACTACTTGAATTCTGTAGTACTTTTCAATTTGTTCCTTTAGAGAATGGCTTTTGCCACAACTCTCTGCCTCTGTTGCAAACAAACTGGACTAAAAAATAGTGTATTCTAAACATAACATTTTCTCCTCTACAGCCCAGGCCTATTTCTTCAAGGACAGTATCTTCAAGAGTCGAATAGTCTTCCAGAAATATTACCATGCTAGGCAGTATTTATCTAGCTTAGAAAGAGTGGGTTCACTTAATTAGATATTATTTCAAATTAAATTTCAGGTCACCCAACTCAGTTGACCAAGAATATAGAAATTGTTACCAAATAGGGAGGGTCAAAGAGAACCCTTCCTCATAACCTTCAGTTCTTGGTAAGGATACAAAGAAGAATCTAAGGTCTTACATGTTGCAAAAACAAGATTATTAAAGAAAGAACAGAAGGAACATCTCAAGGGGGAGGTGGGTCAGGGCAAGAAAGGCACTGGTACTAGAAAGACGAGGTAGGGGCATTTCAAGACAGGACTTTTACATATTCATCTAGGTGGGTGTGGATTGACAGTTTTGATGGACAGTTGCAAGTTACATAACAATAGGCTGTATTGGGTATTTCTTTCCCATAATTTACTCTGTAATAATAAGATGTATGTATATATAGATTATTTATGAATCCACAAGGCACCTGGCTGCCTAAGGTCACTTGAGGACACAGCTGTACATCCAGGGCACATGTACTGGAGTTGAGGTCCCTGTGGTTAATTTGCAGTCACTGTGAACCTAGGGACTGTGGAAGCTGGAAAAATCTCCTTGTTTTTTTTTTTTTTTTTTTTTTTTTTTTGTAGAATATCTGTGAGCTCTCATGGGCCACACTCCAGCACAACTAGGGTGGGGTTCAGAGATGAGGTTGAAGCATTTTTTTTGGCTAGGGAATACATGGTTGCTTATGCCTAAATTCTTACCTGACAGAAACCAGAGTTGCAATATCTCTCTGTCTCTCTCTCTCATACACACACACACACACACACACACACACACAAACACACACACACACACACATACACATGCATACAGATAAAACCTTTGTATTTTCCATGTATGGCCCTTCCTTCCTGACTTTTGTTGGAGCAAGATAACTCTTTTAACTTGAAAAATGGGGATGAGTTTCTGTTCTAAGATATTACAGGAAAATAAAAACAATACTTCGTTTCCTCTTGAGACCCTGTTTTCAACTCTGTTTGTACATTACAATTATCTGAGGAAATCAATTTAAAATACTGATGCATGGGCTTCATCTCAGTCCAGTTGAATCATAATCTCTAGAAGTGGGGTCCAGACACTAGTTCCTCTGTAATATCACAATTCATGTTTAATAAATTCACATTATTAATGTACTTTGTATGTCTCTACCAGTATGAGTCAAGTTTCTGGAATTCTACCATTCACAACTTGCTGGAATAAAGTTCATATTGCCTCATCAATAAATGTTTAAAATGTGCACTCTTTCTCAAAGATAAAATGTTTGAAGTATTGATTCTAGCCATTATCTTTATTATAATTTCTTGAAAATAATGATGCCAAACAAATGTTCCTTGAAATGATACTCAAAATAATTTTGTGGTTATATTAACTTGCAATGAGGGAGAAGTCTGGAATCCTGCAAGTTATTTGTACAAAGAAAACTATGAGGCCACCATCACCCTAATACCAAAACCTGACAAAGATGTCACAAAAAAAAAAAAAAAAAAAAAAACAACTACAGCCCAATATCACTGATGAACATAGATGCAAAAATCCTTAACAAAATTCTGGCAGTCACAATCCAACAACACATTAAAAAGATCATACATCATGACCAAGTGGGCTTTATCCCAGGGATGCAAGGATTCTTCAATATCCGCAAATCAATCAATGTAATTCACCACATTAACAAATTGAAAAATAAAAGCCATATGATTATCTCAATAGATGCAGAGAAAGCCTTTGACAAAATTCAGCATCCATTTATGATAAAAAAAAAAAAACTCTCCAGAAAGCAGGAATAGAAGGAACATACCTCAACATAATAAAAGCTATATATGACAAACCCACAGCAAACATTATCCTCAATGGTGAAAAGTTGAAAGCATTTCCCCTAAAGTCAGGAACAAGACAAGGGTGCCCACTTTCACTGATACTATTCAACATAATTCTGGAAGTTTTGGCCACAGCAATCAGGGAAGAAAAAGAAATAAAAGGAATCCAAATTGGAAAAGAAGAAGTAAACTCTCACTGTTTGCAGATGATATGATCCTCTACATAGAAAACCCTAAAGACTCCACCAGAAAATTACTAGAGCTAATCAATGAATACAGTAAAGTTGCAGGATATAAAATCAACACACAGAAATCCCTTGCATTCCTATACACTAATAATGAGAAAGTAGAAAAAGAAATTAAGGAAACAATTCCATTCACCATTGCAACAAAAAGAATAAAATACTTAGGAATATATCTACCTAAAGAAACTAAAGACCTATATATAGAAAACTATAAAATGTTGGTGAAAAAAATCAAAGTGAAGTCGCTCAGTCGTGTCCGACTCTTTGTGACCCTGTGGACTGTAGCCAGCCAGGCTCCTCTGTCCATGGGATTCTCCAGGCAAGAATACTGGAGTGGGTTGCCATTTCCTTCTCCAAAGAGGACACTAATAGATAGAGAAATATACCATGTTCATGGATCAGAAGAATCAGTATAGTGAAAATGAGTATACTACCCAAAGCAATCTACAGATTCAAAGCACTCCCTATCAAGGTACCAGCGGTATTTTTCACAGAACTAAAACAAATAATTTCACAATTTGTATGGAAATACAAAACACCTCAAGTAGCCAAAGCAATCTTGAGAAAGAAGAATGGAATTGGAGGAATCAACCTGCCTGATTTCAGGCTCTACAACAAAGCCACAGTCATCAAGACAGTATGGTACTGGTGCAAAGACAGAAATATAGATCAATGGAACAAAATAGAAAGCCCAGAGATAAATCTACACACCTATGGACACCTTATCTTCGACAAAGGATGCAAGAATATACAATGGATTAAAGGCAATCTCTTTAACAAGTGCTGCTGGGAAAACTGGTCAACCACTTGTAAAAGAATGAAACTAGAATACTTTCTAACACCATACACAAAAACAAACTCAAAATGGATTAAAGATCTAAACGTAAGACCAGAAACTATAAAACTCCTAGAGGAGAACATAGGCAAAACACTCTCAGACACAAATCACAGCAGGATCCTCTATGACCCACCTCCCAGAATTCTGGAAATAAAAATAAACAAATGGGATCTAGTTAAAATTAAAAGCTTCTGCACAACAAAGGAAACTATAAGCAAGGTGAAAAGACAGCCTTCAGAATGGGAGAAAATAATAGCAAATGAAGCAACTGACAAACAACTAATCTCAAAAATATACAAGCAAATCATGCAGCTCAATTCCAGACAAATAGATGATCCAATAAAAAAATGGGCCAAAGAACTAAATAGGCATTTCTCCAAAGAAGACATACAGATGGCTAACAAACACATGAAAAGATGCTCAACATCACTCATTATCAGAGAAATGCAAATCAAGATCACAATGAGGTACCATTTCACACCAGTCAGAATCGCTGCAATCCAAAAGTCTACAAGCAACAAATGTTGGAGAGGGTGTGGAGAAAAAGGAACCCTCTTGCACTGTTGGTGGGAATGCAAACTAGTACAGCCACTATGGAGAACAGTGTGGAGATTCCTTAAAAAACTGGAAATAGAACTGCCTTATGACCCAGTAATCCCACTTCTGGGCATACACACCGAGGAAACCAGAATTGAAAGAGACACATGTACCCCAATGTTCATCGCAGCACTGTTTATAATAGCCAGGACATGGAAGCAACCTAGATGTCCATCAGCAGATGAATGGATAAGAAATCTGTGGTACACATACACAATGGAGTATTACTCAGCCATTAAAAAGAATACATTTGAATCAGTTATAACGAGGTGGATGAAACTGGAGCCTATTATACAGAGTGAAGTAAGCCAGAAAGAAAAACACCAATACAGTATACTAACACATATATATATATGGAATTTAGAAAGATGGTAACGATAACGCTGTATGTGAGACAGCAAAAGAGACACAGATGTTTAGAACAGACTTTTAGACTCTGTGGGAGAGGGTGAGGGTGGGATGATTTGGGAGAATGGCATTGAAACATGTAAAATATCATGTAAGAAACGAATCGCCAGTCTAGGTTCGATGCAGGATACAGGATGCTTGGGGCTGGTGCACTGGGATGACCCAGAGAGATGGTATGGGGAGGGAGTTGGGAGGGAGGTTCAGGATTGGGAACTCATGTATACCCGTGGCTGATTCATGTTGATGTATGGCAAAAACAATACAGTATTGTGAAGTAAAATAAAAAATAATGAAAAATTAATTAATTAATCAATCAATTTATATATATATATATAAAAGAAACAGGTTGCATACATTCTGTTTTGTTTAAAGTAATCTCATTCACTCTGTATGTATACTTACATGGCCAAGGTCAAATCTGAAAAAGATCATTTATTTTCTCTCATACATCTGTTAATTTCCATTCATCCATGCATTCTCTTGTTATTTTTTAAATGAATAATCACATTTTATAAACGTGCAGTTAGTGTTTAGAGTGATAAGAATGGTAAATCGTAAAGCAATGAAGGAGCTAGAAGAAATGCCAAGCTTAAACGTTTTACCGTGCCTTTTTATAAAAGTTAATACAGCTACCAAGAGCAAGGGTATGGAGATGTGGAAATGTTGTAAACTTTGGAGTAAGATAAACCTCCCTCTAAATCCCATGTTTTTCACTCACACCCACAGCAAATGCGCTGGCAAGTCTGAATCTCACTATCCCTTGAGTTATAATTGAGGACAGGGAGGCCTGGCATGTGGCAGTCCATGGGGTTGCAAAGAGTCAGACTCAACTGAGCGACTTCACTCACTCACCTCACATAGTTGCCATTTCATCCTTCCTTTCTTCTTCTTTCCTTCCCTCCTTCCAGAATAGTTAAGATCTACCCACCCCTTATTAAATCTCAAGTATACAATACACTCTTGTTAACTATAGTCACCATGCTTTACATTAGATCTCCAGAATTTATTCCTCTTGCATAACTGAAGGTTTTTGCCCTTTTATGATTCTATTTCCCTCTTTCCCTGCCCCAAGCAGCCCCCATCCCATGCTTCTATAAATTTAACTATTTTAGATTCCACGTATAAGTGAGATTGTTGCCCAAAGTGGGGTCTGTGTGCTCACAGCTCTAAAGCCAATAAAAAGGCAAGGTTGGTGAAAAGGAAAGTTTACTTCAATTTGGATGCCAGCAAATGAGGCGGGGGTGGGGGAGCAGGAAGGCTGATTTCCTCCCCTGACAGGGCAAGAGCGTTTATAGATGGAGGGAGGGGGCTACAGGCAGAAACAGCACAATCAGCTCTGATGGTCATCTTGAAATGGTCATGTGGTGGTCTGATCAGCATCACCTTGATTTTTTTAAATACAGTTAGTCTTCAGTTCCAAGGTCATTTTTTTCCCATTTTCTTGAGGCCAATTCTTGGAATTGTGGCAGTTTATGTCATGGCTACAGTCTGGTCATCATGTAGTTAACTTCTTCCACCTGGTAGGGGTTTCAGTGTCTACAACACAACTCACAGGCTTTCGCTCCAAATATTATCTATAGCATTTGAGAAGGAACTTAAGGCCCTTAACTATGCTTAATGACTAAGCTGTTATTTTTGGTCCCTTTTGACTGTTTTCCTTTGTTTCTGCATTTTCTTACTTGAGAGACATGAGAGGCAAAGACCATAGGTCCTGCTTAGTTTCAAGATCACCATTTATCTCTCTGTTTGGATTATTCCACTTAGCATAATGTCCTCCAGGTTCATCAATATTCACAAAGTGAAGAATTTGCTTCTTTTTTAAGGCTGAAATCTTTTTTAAAGTATAAGCCTTCCACTTGCTTCTTGTTGTTGTTGCTGCTGCTGCTGCTGTCACTTCAGTCGTGTCTGACTCTGTGCGACCCCAAAGACGGCAGCCCACCAGGCTCCCCCATCCCTGGAATTCTCCAGGAAAAAACACTGGAGTGGGTTGCCATTTCCTTTTCCAATGCATGAAAGTGAAAAGTGAAAGTGAAGTCGCTCAGTTGTGTCCAACTCTTTATGACCCCATGGGCTGCAGCCTACCAGGCTCCTCCGTCCATAGGATTTTCCAGGCAAGAGTACTGGAGTGGGTTGCCATTGCCTTCTCTGGCTTCTTATTGTAATTAGAATCAATTCCACACTCCTTATCCTACCACTCAAGTGATATCATCTATTCTCCCCCCTTCTCATGTACTCTTCATTCACACTTCTGTCACTGGAATGTGAAGTTGCTCAGTCGTGTCCGACTCTTTGTGACCGCATGGACTGTACCCTACCAGGCTCCTCAGTCCATGGAATTTTCCAGGCAAGAGTACTGGAGTGGGTTACCATTTAGGCTATGCTAGTTCTCATCCACGGTCTTTGCTCAGATAATTCCAGAACAAGGGCTTAATTCATGCCCTCATCAGGCTATGACATACACAATATTTTGTAGTTCTGTTACTTCATCTTTGAAGCTTTTTTCCTTTTCTTTCATGAGATCATGAGAAACTCATTGAAACTATCTAGAAATTATTCTCAGCTATCTAAACTGGGAGAGTGTTGTTACTCATTTTAGGCATTTAAAGATTATTAAATTAAATAAATATTAATCAAGTTAATGAACTTCTCATTAAAACCAACATTATAAACATTATCAAGCATGTATAATATGCCAGACACTATTCCAAATACTCTAAAAGATAAAAAAAGTAAACGAGAATAAAGTAGCCTTTGCTCTTAATTTTTCAGCTGGAAAGAGGATAATGCAACTACAATGATAATGCTGCTACTAAGCAGAATATGTGTCATGAGAATTGGAATTTAAGGGCTAGGGGTTTTACAAATAGCAGGTGTAATAGGTCTGACTCACAGTGCAAGCAACAGTGATTTAACAATTCACACATCTGTTCTCCAATCTGTTAGACTTATTTCTCTCTAATCCAATTGAAATAAAAGTTAGGTTTGGGAATCAGCGAATTGAGGAATACTTCATGAGGGAACTGGCATTTGAGCTGGACCTGTAAAATGAGAGAGATAATTGAATGTGTTGTTATTTTTCTCTTTCTTAATTTGAACATGGTTTCACTAAGTAAATAAAATGAATTTTTTGATTTTGTAGAATTATGCTTTCCAAATATTAATGATTGAATGACAATATTCCAGTTTTTTAAAGGAAAATAGGACTCCAGTCTTTGAAGTGGGAAGGACCTTGGACAAGTAAAATGACCTCTCTAAGCCTTCCTTCCCTTTTCTGAGGACTATCGAATTTACATGACTTTTCCAAAGATAAGAGGGAATAATGCACACTATCTGACACATAGATGCTTAATTAATGCTAGCTACCACTTTTGCTTTTCAATAACCCAAGAAACTATATGTTAGAGAAATAGGCAGAATTGTGGAATGGTTAAAAGTACATAATCTGCAATTAGATTACTTTGATCAGATGTCCTTTGAACTCTGGTTCTGCCACTTCAATTGCTTTCTGATTTTGAGTAAGTAACTTAACATTCACTTTGCCTCTTTTCCTTCACCTATCAATTAAGAGTTATAGTATATCCTATCTCAGAGGGGTATTGTGGGGATTATATCAGATAATGCATATAAAGTTCTTGGTATGTAGTAGGTGCTTAATAAATAATTCATTTTTATAACAGTAATTATTATTTATGCCATTAACTTGGGCTTCCCTGGTGACTCAGATGGTTAAGAATCTGCCTGCAATGCAGGAGACCTGGGTTTGATCCCTGGGTTGGAAAGATCCACTGGAGAAGGGAATGGCTACTCGCTGTAGTATTCTTGCCTGGAGAATCCCATGGACAGAGGAGCCTGGTGGGCTACAGTCCATGGGATCGCAAAGAACTGGACACGACTGAGTAACATGTTCACTTTCACTTTCATGCCTTTAACTAGAGGAGTTAATGCTAACAGGATGATCTACAGTATATAATAGATCAACACATGCCAGGTAAATTGCTTCTTGATGAATTTTATTTTCAAGTAAATAAAAGACTCAACTAGTCACATATATAGTTCTGAAGTGCTATTTTGAAGCATCTGCCATTTGATATTCTCATTTTATTTGGTCATCTTACCAGTGTTTGCTTTTGACAGTAGTTATGTTTTATGATTCATTATGACCACATTTATCTCTGAGCTTTAAAATATGGTGAAAGAGATCACATTCAGGAAGTGATGGAAGCTAGGGTCTCTGTTCATAACAGCTAACAAAGATGAATGCAAAGGAAAAATAATTTTGTTAGAGGGAATGCCTTCAGAGGTCCTAAAGAATTAAGGCTAGAACTTTACTTCTAGAGCCAGCAGAAATAAAGAGGCAAGATTGTTGCTGATGAGAATTTCTTGCTCGAATATTTCTGCTTAAATCATATTATATTAGTTGACTGATTGTTTTTCCCAAGCTCAAATTCAGGTCCTAAGTATAGAAGAACAATTTTAGTGAAATATTTATATGTAAAATCTCTTTGAGAAAAATATTTTACTTTTCCGTCATTATCATTCTTTGCTGGCTTATTTAAAATAGTGTATAGTTTGAAAATTCTGGACCTGAAATTTATATTCCCTAAATATGTGGGAAAATTACTTGGCCCACCTCAGTAAGAAATAAGGTTTATTGATTCAATTTTCCCTCAGCCAGCCAGATAAGCAGAAAAACTGTCACCGGCAGAATTTTGGAAGAGAAAGTTGTTATACCCTCTGCATTTAACTTCCTGGTATAAATTTCATATCTAAATGGGAACTGGCAAAGATTTGCCTGCTTGTCAAGGAGGGAGAGAGCTACATTGCTCCCTTCAGAACCCAAATAAGCTGCAGACTTATCGTGCATGCCTCAAATTACCTGCTTGGTCTTCTTTTCATGCCTTGTATGTTCTAGCCAAGTTAGTGACAACACTCTTGTTGCATCTGGTATTTTCCCAGGGCTTTTATTCCGCATGCACAATCATCTGCATCTGCAGTGCATCACCTCCATGTCCACATAGCCACATCTAACTTTGCATCTAATCTCAGTTCAAATGCAACTCATCCTTTCAAGCCTTTTCTAAAGTTTTCAAGGTAGGATTCCATACTTTAAAAAATAAAAACCTCCTTACTCTTCTTAAGTACTTATAATATGGCATTTTATTCAACAAATATTTACTGTGTATGTACAATGTGCCAAAATCTCTGCATTAGTAATATTTGGGGGGGTTTAAAATGACCAGAAATCCTTGTAAACTGAATAAATAAGCTTATATTGCATATTAGACAGTAAAAAATGCTAAAGGATAGAGTGTAGGGCGGGGGGCGGGGGATAGGAAGTGGGAAGACAGCAATTTTATGCAGTCGGAGAGTCCTGACAGAAAAAGAGACACAAAGAGTAAAGACCTGAAGCATGACATGCAGACATTATGGAGAAGATATTCAGGCTGAGGAGAGTGTAAGCATGGGGACTCTGTCGGGGACCATTGCTTATGTATTGTCACCAGGTTAGCATCAGAGTGAGAAAGAGGAAAAGTTAGGACGTGAAGTCACAGAGGTGAGGAGTTGGAAGTTTTAAGAGAGTGTGAGTAAAAGTAGGCAGAGTGTATAGATTCCTATAATGACTGATGTTTTCTCAGTGTAGATAATGAACTATTGAAGTGTTTTGATTATCGCAGTGTTGTTCAGTCTCTCAGTCATCTCCAGCTCTTTGCAACCCCATGGACAGGCTTCCCTGTCCTTTACCATCTCCCAGAGCTTGTTTAAACTCATATCCATTGAGTCAGTGATGCCATCCAATCGTCTCGTCCTCTGTCATCCCCTTCTCCTCCTGCCTTTGATCTTTCCCATCAGGGTCTTTTCTAATGTGTCAACTCTTCAGGTCAGGTGGCCAAAGTATTGGAGCTTCAGCTTTAGCATCAGTCTTTCTAATGAATATTTAGGAAAGATCAAACATATTTTAATAGAAGCAACAATGAAGCAGTGAGAATTCTGCAGTGAGGGTTCTAGAAATATTTTGAAGATAGAACTTATGGTAATTATTGAAAGTTTGGAGATCAGAAGCAAAAGAAGGGCAAGTGTGACTGCAAGACCTGTGACCTGAAGAATAACTGGAAACAAGAGGCTGTCTTTACTTGAAATGGAGAAAGCTATAAAAAAGGAGGAGGAATTGGAGTACCTGCATTATTCTTGTCTCTGATGGTCGTTTCGGCTATGCAGGTTCTCTTATGATTCCATACAAATTGTAGATTATTTTTTCTATTTCTCTGAAAAATGCCAGAGGAATTTTGATAGGGATTCCACTGAATCTCCAAATTGCTTTGAGTAATATGAACATTTTAACAATATGAACTGTTCCAATCTGTGGACATGGAATGTGTCTTTTTCAGTTTCTTTCATGAATGTCTTATAATTTTCAGTGTATAGATTTTTTAACCTACTTGATTGATTTGATTCCTAAGTGTTTTATTCTTTAAGATGCTATTGCAAATGGAATTGTTTTGCTGATTTCACTTTCTGCTGGCTTATTGTTAACATATAGAAATACAACTGATTTTTGCATTTTGATTTTGTATCCTGCAACTTTACTGAATTCTTTTATTAGCTCTAATAGTTTTTAGTTGCATCTCTAGGCTTTTATGTATACATGGTATCTTGCCATCTGCAACAGACTGTTTTACTTCTTCTTTTACAATTTGGATAGATTGCATTTATTATTCTTGCCTAATTGCTCTGGCTGGAACTTCCAGTATTATAGTAAATAGAAGCAGAGAGAATGACCAACTTGGTCTTATTTCAGGTCTTGGAGGAAAAACTTTAAGCTTTTTACTAATGAGTATGATGTTAGCTGTGGTCTTGTGATATATAACCTTTATTATGCTATTATGTCACATATGGCTTATGTTATTGAGTTTTATTCATGTATGGATGTTGGATTTTTTTCAGATTTTTTCCCTGAGTCAATTGAGGTGATCATGTGATTTCTTTTTACCCTTCATTTTGTTTATGTGGTGTGTCACACTTGTGGATTTGCATATACTGAAACTTCCTTGCATCCTTGGGATAAATCCCAAGTGACAATGGTGAATGATCCTTTTAATGCATTGTTGAATTTGGGTTGTTCATATTTTTGAGCATTTTTGCATCTGTGTTCATCAGAAATATTGGCTTGTAATTTTCTTTTCTTACAATGTCCTTTTCTGGTTTTGGTATCAGAATAATGCTGACCTCCTAAGTTAAATTTGAAACTGTTCTATCCTACTCTGTTTTTTGGAAGAGTTTGAAAAGCATTAGTTTTGATTCTTTAAATGTTTGGTAGAATTCATCAGTGAAGTCATCTGGTCCTGGATTTTTTTTGTTAGAGGTTTGTCACTGTTAATTCAGTCTTCTTACTACTAAATGATCTGTTTAGATTTTCTATTTCTTCATGCTTTAGTCTTGGTAATTTATATGTTTTTAGGAATGCATCCATTTCTTTAAAGTTATTTGATTTGTTGATGTAAATTGTTCATAATAGTTTCTCATGATCCTTAGTATTTCTTAGTTATAAGTTGTAATGTCTCCTCTTTCATTTCCAGTTTTATTTAAATCTTTTTTTCTTCTTCATTTGTCTAGTTAAATATTTGTCAATTTGTTTGTCTTCTCTTAAAAACATCTTATTTTTATTGATATTTTCTATTGTCTTTTGGCCTCTATTAAATTCATTTCTGTTTTGATATTTTGTTACTGTACTCCTTGCTAACTTTGGGTTAATTTTGTCCATTTACTAGTTACTTGTGGTGTGATGTTAGATTAATCATTTGAGATCTTTGTTTTATCCTAATGTGTTAATTGCTATAAACTTCTCTTGACCTGGACTTCTGCAACTGATACATTTTTGTATGAAGTGAAGTTGCTCAGACGTGTCCGACTCTTTGCGACCCCATAGACTTTAGCCTACCAGGTTCCTCTGTCCATGGGATTTTCCAGGCAAGAGTACTGGAGTGGGGTGTCATTTCCCTGTCCAGAGAATCTTCCCAACCCAGGGATCAAACCCTGGGTCTCCTGCATTGTAGGCAGACGCTTTACGTCGGAGCCAAGTATGTTGTGTTTTTATTTTCATTCATTGCAAGATATTTTTGGATTTCTCTCCTTTTCTTCTGGAATCCACTGGTTATTCAGAAGCATGCGGATTATTCCCACATATTTGTGAATTTTCTAGTTTTCTTCTTATATTTGATTTCTTTTTATAAATTTATTTTTCAGTTCAGTTCAGTTTAGTTGCTCAGTCATATCTGACTCTTTGCAACACCATGAATTGCAGCACACCAGGCCTCCCTGTCCTTCACCATCTCTCAGAGTTCACTCAGATTCACGTCCATCAAGTCCGTGATGCCATCCAGCCATCTCATCCTGGGTCGTCCCCTTCTCCTCCTGCCCCCAATCCCTCCCAGCATCAGAGTCTTTTCCAATGAGTCAACTCTTCGCATGAGGTGGCCAAACTACTGGAGCTTCAGCTTTAGCATCATTCCTTCCAAAGAGATCCCAGGGCTGATCTCCTTCAGAATGGACTGGTTGGATCTCCTTGCAGTCCAATAGACTCTCAAGAGTCTTCTTCAACACCACACTTCAAACGCATGAATTCTTCGGCGCTCAGCCTTCTTCACAGTCCAACTCTCACATCCATACATGACCACAGGAAAAACCATAGCCTTGACTAGATGGACCTTAGTCGGCAAAGTAATGTCTCTGCCTTGAATATACTATCTACGTTGGTCATAACTTTTCTTCCAAGGAGTAAGAGTCTTTTAATTTCATGGCTGCAGTCACCATCTACAGTGATTTTGGAGCCCAAAAAAATGAAGTCTGACACTGTTTCTACTGTTTCCCCATCTATTTCCCATGAAGTGATGGGACCGGATGCCATGATCTTCGTATTCTGAATGTTGAGCTTTAAGCCAACTTTTTGCTCTCCTCTTTCACTTTCATCAAGAGGCTTTTTAGCTCCTCTTCACTTTCTGCCATAAGGGAGGAATCATCTGCATAACTGAGGTTATTGATATTTCTCCCAGCAATCTTGATTCCAGCTTGTGTTTCTGCCAGTCCAGTGTTTCTCATGATGTACTCTGCATAGAATTTAAATAAGCAGGGTGACAATATACAGCCTTGACATACTCTTATTCCTATTTGGAACCAGTCTGTTGTTCCATGTCCAGTTCTAACTGTTGCTTCCTGACCTGCATACAGGTTTCTCAAGAGGCAGGTTAGATGTTCTGGTATTCAAATCTCTTTCAGAATTTTCCACAGTTCATTGTGATCCACACAGTCAAAGGCTTTGGCATAGTCAATAAAGCAGAAATAGATGGTTTTCTGGAACTCTTTTGCTTTTTCCATGATCCAGCAGATATTGGCAATTTGATCTCTGGTTCCTCTGCCTTTTCTAAAACCAGATTGAACATCAGGAAGTTCACGGTTCACATATTGCTGAAGCCTGGCTTGGAGAATTGTGAGCATTACTTTACTAGCATGTGAGATGAGTGCAATCATGCGGTAGTTTGAGCATTCTTTGGCATTGCCTTTTTTGGGATTGAAACGAAAACTGAACTTTTCCAGTCCTGTGGCCACTGCTGAGTTTTCCAAATTTGCTGGCATATTGAGTGCAGCACTTTCACAGCATCATCTTTCAGGATTTGAAATAGCTCAACTGGAATTCCATCACCTCCATGAGCTTTGTTCGTAGTGATGCTTTCTAAGGCCCACTTGACTTCACATTCCAAGATGTCTGGCTCTAGATTAGTGATCACATCATCATGATTATCTGGGTCATGATGATCTTTTTTGTACAGTTCTTCTGTGTATTCTTGCCACCTCTTCTTAATATCTTCTGCTTCTGTTAGGTCCATACCATTTCTGTCCTTTAGCAAGCCCACCTTTGCATGAAATGTTCCCTTGTTATCTCTAATTTTCTTGATGAGATCTCTAGTCTTTCTCATTCTGCTGTTTTCTTCTGTTTCTTTGCATTGATCGTTGAAGGAGGCTTTTTTATCTCTTCTTGCTATTCTTTGGAACTCTGCATTCAGATGCTTATATCTTTCCTTTTCTCCTTTGCTTTTCACCTCTCTTCTTTCCACAGCTATTTGTAAGGCCTCCCCAGACAGCCATTTTACTTTTTTGCATTTCTTTTCCATGGGGATGGTCTTGATCCCTGTCTCCTGTACAATGTCACGAACCTCTGTCATAGTTCATCAGGCACTCTATCTATCAGATCTAGGCCCTTAAATCTATTTCTCACTTCCACTGTATAATCATAAAGGATTTGATTTAGGTCATACCTGAATGGCCTACCAGTTTTCCCTACTTTTTTCAATTTGAGTCTGAATTTGGCAATAAGGAGTTCATGATCTGAGCCACAGTCAGCTCCTGGTCTTGTTTTTGTTGACTGTATAGAGCTTCTCCATCTTTGGCTGCAAAGAATATAAGCAATCTGATTTCAGTGTTGACCATCTATTGTAGTGGTTTTTTTCCATACATTGACATGAATCAGCCATGGGTGTACATGGGTTCTCTATTTCTATTTTTACACTGCTGTGGTAAAAAAAAAAAAAAAAAAGATACTCGATATGATTTCAACTTTTAAAAATTTGTTAAGACTCGCTTTGTGGCCTATGATTTATCCTGGAGAATGTTCCATGTGGTCTTGAAGAGAATGTTCCATGTGGTCTTGAAGAGAATGTGTGTTTTTCTGGAGCATTCTGTATTGGTCTGTTAAGTCTATCTAGTCCAGTGTGTAGTTTAAGTCTTGTATTTCCTTATTTTCTGTTTGGAAGATCTGTCCATTGTTGAATGTGTGATACTGAGGTCCTTTACTTTTATTATTATTGTCTGTTTCTTGCTTCAGATCTGTTAGTATTTGTTTTATGTATTTAGGCTCTTCAGTTTTGGATGCGTAGATATTTACAACTGTTATTTCCTCTTGATGGAGCAATCCCTTTACTTTTTTTCTTGTTACAATTGTGGACTTAAAGTCTTTTGTCTGATAAAAATCACCCAGCTTTCTTTTGGTTTCCAGTTGCATGCAATATTCTATTCTATCTATTCACTTTTAGTCTATATATATCCTTAAAGGTTGAAAGTCTTGTAGGCAGAATATTTTGGGGTATTGTTTTTCATTCTTTCAGCCACTCTGTGTCTTTTGAATGGAGAAATTATTTTATTTATATTGACAGTAATTAGTGGTAGATGTAGACTTACTATTGCCTTTTTTTCATTGTATTCTGACTGTTTTATAGTTTCTTTGTTCCCTTCTTTCATTTGTCCTCCCTTTTTTGTGATTTGATGATTTTCTATAGTGGTATATTTTGATTCATTTATCTTTATCTTTTGGATATCTAGTACAGGCTTCTGTTTTGTAGTACCATGTAGTTTACCTAAACATCTTGTAGCTATAGCAAAGTATTTTGAGGTGATAACATCTTAACATTACATGTAATAAAAGTTCAATATTTTTACACTTTCCTCCAATATTTTGTTTTTGATATCACAGTTTACATCTTTTTATTGTATTTACAAATAAGTTATTGTAGTAAATACAATAAAAAGAAAATGGCAGAAAGCAAAGAAGAACTAAAGAGCCTCTTCATGAAAGTGAAAGAGCAGAGTGGAAAAAGTTGGCTTAAAGCTCAACATTCAGGAAATGAAGATCATGGCATCTGGTCTCATAACTTCATGGTAAATAGATGGGGAAACAGTGGAAACAGTGGCAGAATTTGGGGGGGGGGCTCCAAAATCACTGCAGATGGTAACTGCAGCCATGAAATAAAAAGATGCTCACTCTTTGAAAGAAAATTTATGATCAACCTAGACAGCATATTAAAAAGCCGAGACATTTTGTCAACAAAGGTCCATCTAATCAAGGCTACGGTTTTTCCAGTGGTCATGTATGGATGTGAGGGTTGGACTGTAAAGAAAGCTGAGCACTGAAGAATTGATGCTTTTGAATTGTGGTGTTGGAGAAGACTCTTGAGAGTCTCTTGGACTGCAAGGAGATCCAACCAGTCCATCCTAAAGGAAATCAGTCCTGAATGTTCATTGAAAGGACTGATGTTGAAGCTGAAACTGCAATACTTTGGCCATCTCATGTGAAGAACTGACTCATTTGAAAAGACCCTGATGCTGGGAAATATTGAAGGCAGGAGGAAAAGGGGACGACAGAAGATGAGATGGTTGGATGGCATCACTGACTCAATGGACAAGAGTTTGGGTAAACTCTAGGGGTTGGTGATAGACAGGGAGCCCTGACATGCTGCAGTTCATGGGGTCTCAGAGTCGGACATGACTGAGTGACTGAACTGAACTGAACTGATAGTATTAATACTTTTGTTTTAAATCCTTATAATATAGTTATGAATGGTTTATCCACCACCATCACAATATTAGAACATTCTGAATATAATTCTCTCCATAGGTTTAGTAATGAATTTTATACTTTCATATGTATTCATATTACCAATTAGTGCCCTTTCTGTAAAATCTGAGAAAGGTGGTTATTTTATCTACTGTGCAGAAACCAACAAAGACAGTCAAGAAAAATGGAGAAACAGAGGAATATGTACCAAGAAAATAACTAGATAAATCTCCAGAAACCCATCTTAATAAAACAGAGATAACTATTTAACCTTATAGAGAGTTATGTAGGAGACAAACTTCTTCAATTACCCACTTGAACTCCTGGTTGCGTCTCAAATCTCCGTGATAATCCAAACTGCCACCTTTGTTGTTAGTGGCTTCATGTGCTTGAAGGTGTGCCAAGATCTATCAGTATTTCTAAAAGAGGACTGTAGTCAACACCTAAATGCAGGCTGTCTAGAACCCAGACCTTCAGGATGCAACTGGGATAGCATGTTGTAAAACTTCTAGGGAGAATGGAATTCAGACATTTTCACCTGCTTCCTTTCCTTTGAGCTACAATGTATAGCAGTGTGGGGGGTGCTCCTGTGCTCATTCTTGATTTTTCCTGTAAGCCTAATGTATGGAAGCTATAAATTGTCTGAGGTGATTGACTTGGGGGTCTGTCTGTCACTTCATAGCTATAGATTTTGGGGCAGTAGATGTGTGGACAAATATTTGTGGGTAGATATAATTGCTTTTATAATTCTAGCAAAGAGGATAGATGTTTCAAAAATATCCATATGGAAGGTCCTTATCACTTTTTTCCTTTTGATTCTTACTTTTTTAAAAAATTATTTTTTTATTGAAGGATAATTGCTTTACAGAATTTTGTTGTTTTCTGTCAAACCTCCATGGGAATCAGCCACAGGTATACATATATCTCCTACCTTTGGAAGCTCCATCGCATCTCCCTTCGCATCCCAAACCTCTAGGTTGATACACAGCCCCTGTTTGAGTTTCCTGAGCAATACAGCAAATTCCCCTTGGCTATCTATTTTACATATGGTAGTGAAAGTTTCCATGTTACTCGTTCCGTACATCTCACCCTCTCCTCTCCACTCCTCATGTCCATAAGTCTATTCTCTTTGTCTGTTTCTCCACTGATGCCCTGTAAATAAATTTTTCAATACCATTTTTCTAGATTCCATACATGTGCATTAGAATACAATATTTATCTTTCTCTTTCTGACTCACTTTACTCTGTATAATAGGTTCTAGGTTCATCCACCTCAAAAGAACGGACTCAAATGCATTACTTTTTATGGCTGAGTAATAATCCATTGTGTATATGTACCACAATGTCTTTATCCATTCATCTGTCAATGGCCATGTAGGTGGCTTCCACGTTCTAGCTATTGTAAATAGTGCTTCAGTGAACAATGGGATACATGTGTCTTTTTCAAACTAGGTTTCCTCAGGGTAAATGCCTAGGAGTTGGATTGCTAGATAAAGGACAGAAATGGTATGGGCCTAACAGAAACAGAAGATATTAAGAAGAGGTACCAAGAATACACAGAAGAACTGTACAAAAAAGAGCTTTACAACCAAGATAATCACGATGGTGTGATCACTCACCTAGAGCCGGACATCCTGGAATGTGAAGTCAAGTGGGCCTTAGAAAGCATCACTATGAACAAAGCTCATGGAGGTGATGGAATTCCAGTTGAGCTATTTCAAATCCTGAAAGATGATGCTGTGAAAGTGCTGCACTCACTATGCCAGCAAATATGGAAAACTCAGCGGTGGCCACAGGACTGGAAAAGTTCAGCTTTCATTCCAATCCCAAAGAAAGGCAATGCCAAAGAATGCTCAAACTACCGCACAATTGCACTCATCTCATACGCTAGTAAAGTAATGCTCAAAATTTTCCAAGCCAGGCTTCAGCAATATGTGAACCGTGAACTTCCTGATGTTCAAGCTTATTTTAGAAAAGGCAGAGGAACCAGAGATCAAATTGCAAACATTCGCTGGATCATGGAAAAAGCAAAAGAGTTCCAGAAAAACATCTATTTCTGCTTTATTGACTATGCCAAAGCCTTTGACTATGTGGATCACAATAAACTGTGGAAAATTCTGAAAGAGATTTGAATACCAGACCACCTAACCGGCCTCTTGAGAAATCTGTATCTGGGCCAGGAAGCAACAGTTACAACTGGACAGGAAACAACAGACTGGTTCCAAATAGGAAAAGGAGTACCTCTAGGCTGTATATTGTCACCCTGCGTATTTAAATTATATGCAGAGTACATCATGAGAAACAATGGGCTGGAAGAAGCACAAACTGGGATCAAGATTACTGGGAGAAATATCAATAACCTCAGATATGCAGATGACACCACGCTTATGGCAGAAAGTGAAGAGGAGCTAAAAAGCCTCTTGATGAAAGTGAAAGAGGAGAGTGAAAAAGTTGGCTTAAAGCTCAACATTCAGAAAATGAAGATCATGGCATCCGGTCCCATCACTTCATGGGAAATAGATGGGGAAATAGTGTCAAACTTTATTTTTTGTGGCTCCAAAATCACTGCAGATGGTGACTGCAGCCATGAAATTAAAAGATGCTTACTCCTTGGAAGGAAAGTTATGACCAACCTAGATAGCATATTCAAAAGCAGAAACATTACTTTGCTGTAAGGTCTGTCTAGTCAAGGCTATGGTTTTTACTGTGGTCATGTGTGGATGTGAGAGTTGGACTGTGAGCTGAGCACCGAAGAATTGATGCTTTTGAAGTGTGGTGTTGGAGAAGACTCTTGAGAGTCCCTTGGACTGCAAGGAGATCCAACCAGTCCATTCTGAAGGAGATCAGCTGTGGGATTTCTTTGGAAGGAATGATGCTAAAGCTGAAACTCCAGTACTTTGGCCACCTCATTTGAAGAGTTGACTCATTGGAAAAGACTCTGATGCTGGGAGGGATTGGGGGCAGGAGGAGAAGGGAACGACCGAGGATGAGATGGCTGGATGGCATCACTGACTCGATGGACATGAGTCTGAGTGAACTCCGGGAGATGGTGATGGACAGGGAGGCCTGGTGTGCTGTGATTCATGGGGTCGCAAAGAGTCAGACACGACTGGGCAACTGAACTGAACTGAACTGATTCTGACTGGTGTGAGGTGATATCTCATTGTAGTTTTGATTTGCATTTCTCTAGTAATGAGTGATGTTGAGCATCTTTTCATGTGTTTGTTAGCCATGTGTATGTCTTCTTTGGACAAATGTCTGTTCAGGTCTTTTCCCCAATTTGTTTGGGTTGTTTGTTTTTCTGGTATTCAGTTGTATGAGCTGCTTGTTTATTTTGGAAATGAATCCTTTGTGCATTGTTTCATTTGCTATTATTTTCTCCCATTCTGAGGGTTGTCTTTTCACCTTGCTTAGAGTTTCCTTTGCTGTGCAAAAGCTTTTAAGTTTAACCATGTCCCACTTGTTTACTTTTGTTCTTATCTCTGTTACTGCAGGAGGTGGGTCATAGAAGATCTTGCTTTGATTTGTGTCATCAAGTGTTTTGCCTATGTTTTCCTCTAAAATTTTTTTATAGTTTCTGGGCTTACAGTTAGGTCTTTAATCCATTTTGAGTTTATCTTTGTGTATGGTTTTAGGAAGTGTTCTAATTTCATTCTTCTACATGTAGCTGTCCGGTTTTCCAAGCACCATTTATTGAAGCGGCTGTCTTTACCCCATTGTATAGTCTTGCCTCCTTTGTAAAAAATAAGGTACCTATAGGTGCATGGGTTTTATTTCTGGGCTTTCTATCTTGTTCTATTCTTCTATATGAAGACTGTAGCTTTGTAGTATAATCTGAAGTCAGGAAGTTTGATTTCTCCAGCTCCATTCTTCTTTCTCAAGACTATTTGGCTATTCAGGGTCTTTTGTGTTTGCATATGCATTGTGAAATTTTTTGTTTCAGTTCTGTGGAAAACGCCATTGGTAATTTGATAGGGATCACATTGAATCCATAGATTGCATTTGGGAGTATAGTCATTTTCACAATATTGATTCTTCCTACCAGGAACATGGAATATCTCTCCATTTATTTATGTTATTTTTTATTTCTTTCATCAGTGTCTTATAATTTTCTGTGTATAGTTCTTTTATCCCCTTAGGTAAGTTTACTCCTAGATATTTAATTTTTTTGTTGTTGCGATGGTGAATGGGATTGATTCCCTAATTTCTCTTTCTAATTTTTCACTGTTAGTATAGAGAAATACATGTGATTTTTCTGTATTGATTTTGTATCCTCCAACTTTCCTAAATTCACTGATAAGCTCTAGTAAATTTCTGATACTATCTTTAGAGTTTTCTATGTACAGGGTCATGTCATCTGCAAACAGTGAGAGTTTTACTTCTTCTTTTCCAATCTGGATCACTTTTACTTCTTTTTCTTCTCTGATTGCTGTAGCTAGGACTTCTAGAGCTATGCTGAATAATAGAGGTAAAAGTCAACACCCTTGTCTTATTCCTGATCTTAGGGAAAATGCTTTCAGTTTTTCACCATTGAGAATAATGTTTGTGTAGGCTTATCATATGTAGCCTTTACCATGTTTATGTAGGTTCCCTCTATGCCCATTTTTTGAATAGTTTTAATCATAAAAGGGTGCTGAATTTTATTAAAGGCCTCTTCTGCATTTATTGAGATTATCATATGTTTTTTATCTTTCAGTTTGTTAATATGGTGCATCACATTGTTTGATTTGCATATATTGACAAATCCTTGCATTCTTGGAATAAATCCAACTTGATCATGGTATGTGAGCTTTTTGGTGTGTTGCTGAATTCTGCTCACTAAAATTTTGTTGAGTATTTTTGCATCTATGTTCATCAGTGATATTGGCCTGAGGGTTTGTGTGTGTGTGTGTGTGTGTGTGTGTGTGTGTGTGCTGTGTTTGTCTGGTTTTGGTATCAGGGTGATGATGGCCTTGTAGAATGGGTTTGGAAGTGTTCCTTCCTCTGCAACTTTTTGAAAGAGTTTTAGAAGGATAGCCATTAGGTCTTCTGACCATCTGACATGCCTCTTGAGAAACCTATATGGGGGTCAGGAAGCAATAGTTAGAACTGGACAGGGAACAACAGACTGGTTCCAAATAGGAAAAGGAGTATGTCAAGGCTGTATAGTGTCACCTTGCTTATTTAACGTCTATGCAGAGTACATCATGAGAAACGCTGGGTTGGAAGAAGCACAAGCTGGAATTAAGATTGCTGGGAGAAATATCAATAACCTCAGATATGCAGATGACACCACCCTTATGGCAGAAAGTGAAGAGGAACTAAAAAGCCTCTTGATGAAAGTGAAAGAGGAGAGTGAAAAAATTGGCTTAAAGCTCAACAGAAAACTAAGATCATGGCATTTGGTCCCATCATTTCATAAGAAATAGATGGGGAAACAGTGGAAACAGTGTCAGACTTTATTTTGGGGCAGGGGGGGTGCTCCAAAATCACTGCAGATGGTGACTGCAGCCATGAAATTAAGAGACACTTACTCCTTGGAAAAAAAGTTATGGGCTACCTAGAGAGCATATTCAAAAGCAGAGAGATTACTTTGCCAACAAAAGTCCATTTAGTCAAGGCCGTGTTTTTCCAGTGGCCATGTATGGATGTGAGAGTTGGACTGTGAAGAAGCTGAGCGTTGAAGAATTGATACTTTGAACTGTGGTGTTGGAGAAGACTCTTGAGAGTCCCTTGGACTGCAAGGAGATCCAACCAGTCCATTCTAAAGGAGATCAGCCCTGGGTATTTGGAAGGAATGATGCTAAAGCTGAAACTCCAGTACTCTGACCACCTCATACGAAGAGTTGACTCATTGGAAAAGACTCTGATGGTGGGAGGGATTGGAGGCAGGAGGAGAAAGGGATGACAGAGGATGAGATGGCTGCAGGGCATCACTGACTCGATGATGATGAGACAAGGAGGCCTGGCGTGCTGCAATTCATGGGGTCACAAAGAGTCGGACATGACTGAGCAACTGAACTGAACTGAACGACTTGATAGAATTGTCCTCTGAAGCCATCTGGATCTGGACTTTTGTTTTTTTGGAGATTTTTGATCCAGCTTCAATTTCAGTGCTTGTAATTGAGTTTTTCATGATTTCTATTTCTTCCTGGTTCAGTCTTGGAAGATTGAACTTTTCTAAGAATCTGTCCACTTCTTTCCAGTTATCCATTTTGTTGCCGTATAGTTGTTCATAGTAATCTCTTACAATCCTTTGTATTTCTGCATTGTCTGTTGTAACCTCTCCTTTTCCATTTCTAATTTTGTTGATTTGCTTATTCTCTTGTTTGTTTTGTTTTTGTTTTTTTTTTTGATGAGTCTGGCTAAAGGTTTGCCAATTTTATTTATCTTCTCAAAGAACCAGCTTTTAGTTTTATTAATCTTTACCATTGTTTCTTTCATTTCTTTTTCACTTATTTCTGCTTGGATATTCATGATTTCTTTCCTTCTACTAATTTTGGGGATTTTCTGTTTTTCTTTGTCCAGTTGTTTTAGGTGTAAAGTTAGGTTGTCTATTTGATGTTTTTTTTCTGTTTGTTTGTTTCTTGAGGTAGGACTGTATTGTTATAAACTTCGCTCTTAAGACTGCTTTTGCTGCATCCCATAGGTTTTGAGTGGTGTTTTCACTGTCATTTTTTTTCTGGAAATTTTTTGATTTCTCTTTTGTTTTCTTCAGTAATGTGTTGGTTACTTAGAAATGTGCTGTTTAGTCTCTATGTGTTTGTATTTTTTGCAGATTTTTTTTCTTGTAATTGTTATCTAGCCTCATAGCATTGTGGTCAGAGAAGATGCTTGATGTGATTTCAATTTTCTTAAATTTATTGAAGTTTGATTTGTGACCCAAGATGTGGTCTATCCTGAAGAATGTTCAATGTGCACTTGAGAAGAAGGAGTATTCTTTTGCACTTGGATGGAATGTCCTGAAAATATAAATGAAATCCATCTCATCTAATGTCTCATTTAAGCCTTATGTTTCCTTATTGATTTTCTGTTTTGATGATCTACCCATTGGTGTGAGTGGAGTGGTAAAGTCTCCTACTATTATTGTGTTACTGTAAATTTATCCTTTTATGTCTGTTAGTGTTTGTCTTATGTTTTGAGGTGCTCCTATGTTGGGTGCATGGATATTTACAATTGTTATGTCTTCCTCTTGGATGGCTCTCTTGATCATTATGTAGTGTCCTTTCTTATCTCTTGTAATCTTCTTTATTTTAAGGTCTATTTTGTCTGCTTGAGGATTGCTACTCCAGCTTTCTTTTGCTTCCCGTATGCATGGAATATATTTTTCCATCTTGTCATTTTCAGTCTATATGTGTCTTTAGGTCTGAAGTGGGTTTCTTATAAACGGCATATATATTGCTTTTGTTTTTGCATCCATTTAGCCAGTCTGCATCTTTCGGTTGGAGCATTTTAATTCATTTACATTTAAAGTAATTATTGATATATATGTTCTCATTGCCATTTTCTTAATTGTTTGGAGTTGGTTTTGTAGATCTTTTTTCTTCTCTTGGATTTCTTGACTATGTAAGTCTGTTTAGCATTTATTGTAAGGCTGATTTGATGGTACTGAATTCTCTTAACTTTTGCTTGTCTGAGAATATTTTTATTTCTTCATCAATTTTGAATGAGATTCTTGCTGGATACAGTAATCTTGGTTGTAGATTTTCCCCTTTCAGTACTTTAACTGTATCCTGCCATTCCATTCTGGCCTGCAGAGTTTCTGCTGAAAGATCAGCTGTTAAGCATATGGAGTTTCCCTTGTATGTTACTTTTTGCTTCTCCTTTGCTGCTTTTAATATTCTTTGTGTTTATTCTTTGTGTCTTCATTAGTTTGATTAGTATGTGTCTTGGTGTATTTCTCCTTGAGTTTATCCTGTATGGGACTCTTTGTGCCTCTTGGACTTGATTGACTATTTCCTTTTCCATGTTGGGGAAATTTTCAATATAATCTTCAAAATTTTTCTCATGCCCTTTCTCTTTTTCTTCTTGGACCCCTATATTTTGAATGTTGGTGCATTTGATATTGTCCCAGAGGTCTCTGAGACTATCCTTAGTTCTTTTCAGTCTTTTTACTTTATTTTGCTTTTCAGAAGCTATTTCCACCATTTTATCTTCCAACTCACTGATTTGTTCTTCTGCCTCAGATATTCTGCTATTGATTCCTTCTAGAGTATTTAGAATTTCATAAATTGTGCTGTTTGTCTCTGTATGTTTATTCATTAATTCTTTTATGTCTTCATTAATTGATTCTTGCATTTTCTCCATTTTGTTTTCAAGGTTTTTGATCATCTTTACTATCATTATTCTGAATTCTTTTTTAGGTAGTTTGCCTATTTCCTCTTCATTTATTTGGACTTCTATGTTTCTAGTTTGTTCCTTCATTTGGGTAGTATTTATCTGTCTTTTCATTATTTTTTTTAAACTTATTGTGTTTGAGATCTCCTTTTCTCAGGCTTCAAAGTTGAATTCTTTCTTCCTTTTGGTTTCTGCCCTCCTAAGATTGGTCCAGTGGTTTGTGTAAGCTTCCTATAGGGTGAGATTTATGCTGAGCTTTTGTTTGTTTGCTTGTTTTTCCTCTGATGGGCAAGGCTGAGTGAGGTGGTAATCTTATCTGCTGATAATTGGGTTTGTATTTTTGTTTTGTTTGTTGTTTGGATGAGGCATACTGCACAGGGTGCTACTGGTGGTTGGATGATGCCAGGTCTTGTATTCAAGTGGTTTCCTTTGTGTGAGTTCTCACTATTTGATACACCCTAGGGTTAGTTCCCTAGTAGTCTAGGGTCTTGGAGTCAGTGCTCCCACTCCAAAGGCTGAGGGCTTGATCTCTGGTCAGGAATGAAGATTTCACAGTAGTTTGTTATGGTATTAAGTAAGATTAAAAGCAATATCTAAAAATAAGAAACCAAAGATTAACCCCAGACAAATATCAGTTACAAAATCAGACCAATAATAAAAATAATGGAAATACACATATACATATACACCCAGGAGCAAAGTCAAAACAGTCCAACAAAGATAAAGTACAATTGATTGACCTGGCAAACAAAGGAAATCAAAAATTTTATTTACTAGTTAAGAACAAAGCTAACTAAAGCACAAACTGGAAAGCAAAACTAAAGCATGGTGCCAAGTGGGGAATAAAGCAATGAAAACAAAAATGTTGAGAAGAAAAAGAAAGAAAGAATAGATATACAAAGTTAAATAGAGGTAGACAAAGAAGATTTATATATATTAAAGATTAACTGCAAGGGGAAAAGAACAGTTGGAAAAGCAAACAAAGGAATAAATGTAGAAAAAAATAACAGGTTTAAAAAATCAAAATTTAAATTAAAAAAAGAGAAAAAAAGAAAAAAAAAAAAAAAGGAAAATTTGCCACAACTGCAAAAGCCCAGTAGAGGTAGAGGTTTATAGCAACAATAAAAAATGAGACTGAGGAAAAAAAGAAAAAAAAAGCTCAAAAGCTTAATTAGATTTCATAGTGCCAATAAATTTGACAACTACAACAGAGGTGGGGGAGGAGAGAAAGAAAAAAGAAACAAAATCCAAAAGAATCTACAGAACAAGTCAAAACATAAGAATAATAAATGTTTTTCTTGAGTCACTGTTGTCATAGTCCTTTCCCTCACTGGGAGTTACAGTTCACCTCACCTCCATAGGATGCCGGCTAACACTGTTCTGATCTCTGGACCGGCTGTGGGGGCAGCTCAGATTCTAATCTGGTCCCACTCCTCTGTGTTCTTGCTTCCAATATCCATAATTATCAGAACTAGTGCTTTTTCTTTTGTGGAAGCTCTCAATGACCTTTTATATATTTCACAGACACAGAGGTTGCCTAGTTGATTGTGTGGATTTAATCTGTAGCATGTACAGCTTATGGGAGGGTTTTGGGTCTTCTTCCTTAGTCACATTGCCTCTGGGTTTCAACTGTGGTTTTATTCCCACCTCTGCATGTGGGTCATCCAGTGGGGTTTTCTCCTGAGGCTGCAATGGAGGACCTGGGTTGGCCCCTGGAGGTGTGGAGGTGGTGCAGCTGCTTGGGTCCCCGGGGTTCTGGCAGCACCAGGTACTCAGGGGAGTTGGCGGCTAGGGCAGCAGGAAATATAGTGCTCTACAAGGGTATGGCAACCAGTATTGGCCCATACGCTCCAGTATTCTTGCCTGGAGAACCCGCTGCCCTGACAGAAAATCTTGGCAGGCCTCAGTCTACAGGGTCTCAAAAAGTCGGTCACTACCGAAGTGACCCTGCCTGCATAGGTTCAAGACTTTTTTGCCTGTGGCAGCACTGCCGCAGTGAGAGTTGAGCGTGAAGGTGACGCAGCTGCTTAGCTTGTGGGGACCCTGGTAGCACCAAGTGTGCAGGGACACGGATTGCCTCCATCCTAGGAGTTATGGCTCTCTTAGAGACTTTTGTCAAGCCTCTTGTCAAGCCTCTTGTAGCTGGCAGTCAAAAGGCCTCTTTGGCCTGTCTTTCTCCGTAGCTCCACCCATTCAAGCACTTAGAGGGCTCTGTTGCTTGGGGTCCTTCTCTTTTTTTTTGGGGGGGGGGAGTTCCTTCTCAGTTGTTTGGTGCATCAGGCACATAGAGGGGCCCCCTGGCTGGGGTCCTACTCTGTAGTTCAGTGCCTCAGGCATTTGATGGACCAGCCTTTCTGTTGTTCAGCTGCCTATGCTGGCATGTGGAGAAAGAGGCTGTGGTGATGGCTCCACCCACTACATGTGAATCAGCAGTATCTCCTTGCTTCCATGGCTGCCTGGCTTTCCTCCACAGGCATTTTCCACCACAGTCTCCTCCCTCACATCCCCTTGATCTGTGTCTCTGCAGTCAGCAGCAGCTCTCGCCTGGGGACTGCTCCACGTTCCTTAAACTTCAGCTCCAGCTGCTGCACCTTTCAGGGGACTTGCATCCCTGCCTGGAGTATGTATGTACGGCTGCGGAGAGGACTGTCTGATTCTCATTCCATTTAGGCTGCCACAGATCAGCTGTTTCACGCTCAGCTTTTAATGTTTCTACTCTGACTCAGACAATCGCCCCCATGTGGGGATTTGGATCCCTGATTCAGTTCCTCCACCTGCTAAGGGCAGGTCCAGTCCTACTAACACTCCTGTTTTTCCCCATACTTCCTTTGTCCTCCAAGTTTTGTGTCAGGTTCTGCTGGTCAGGTACTCCTGTCCGCTCTCAGCTGGTGTTCTGCATGCACTTCTGTGTCTGAAACTGTATTCCTGATGTATACGTGGAGAGAGATGTACTCCACACCCACCTACTCCTCCACCATCTTATTCTTCTCTCCCTGTTTTTTTGTTTGCTTGTTTTCATTTGATCTTTTCTGTTGTCCATGGATTAACTGGCAGCAGTTGAGGAGAAATTCCACTGGGAATTAAGACGAGTTCCCTGGTGGCTCAGAGGATAAAGCATCTGCCTGCAATGAGGGAGACCCGGGTTCAATCCCTGGGTTGGGAAGATCCCCTGGAGAAGGAAATGACAACCCACTCCAGTATTCTTGCCTGGAGAATCCCATGGACAGAGGAGCCTGGCTGGCTACAGTCCATGGGGTCACAACGAGTTGGACACGACTGAGTAACTTCACTTTCCTTTCACTTTCTATCATAGTACTTCTAAGTCTATTAAGATGTGTGACCTTGCAATAAAAATATATGTTTCTCAGTTGCAACGTCTTGCAAAGGAGACCAGATTACTCAAGCCCATTCTCCTAATGGGGACAAAAAAAGAATCTGGACAAATTTTACATTAAAAAAATTCTGCCCGAAAGCACTGGGGAGACAATAATACAAGTGAAGATCACTGAAATGAAAGAAATTAAGTGAGGAAAACCTGGCATTTGTGATTGCTTTCACCTCACTTTGTCAGTTTAAAAAGAAACAGTGGTTTTTATTCTTTTTTCTTTTCCTATAGAAGTTGAGAAGCTAAACAGATCTTTTGTTGTCTTGGAGCTAAGAGACAAGAAAAAATGAAGTAGATGTATCACCATAAAGAAGGTAACTATAGTCTTATGCTTTGCTCTGTGACCATAAGGTGGAATAGGAGTAAGAGTAAAGAGGAAATAGCATGACTCTTACAATTGGAAAAAGTGGTTGTTTATAGCTGATTTATTCATAACTGTCAAAATTTGAAAGCAACCAAGATGACCATCAGCAGGTGAATGGATAAACAAACTGTGGAACATCCAGACAATGGATTATTATTCAGCACTAAAAATGATTTGTTAACAAGCCATAAAAAGGCATAGAGGAACCTATGTTAAGTGCAAGTTACTAAGTAAAGTAAGTCTAATCTGAAAGGTTATATACTATGATTCCAGCTATATTACCTTCTGGCAAAAGAAAAGGTATGAAGACAATAAAAAGGTCTATGACTGCCAGGGTTTGGAGTGAGACAGAAATGAATAAGTGGAGCAAAAAGGATTTTTAGGGCAGTGGAAATACTCTATATGATTTTGTAATGATGGGTATATGTCATTACATTTGTTCAAACACTTAGAATGTACCGCACTAAGAGTGAACCCTGTGGTCTTTGAGTGATACTAATGTGTCAAAGTAGGTTTATCAGTTGTAACAGGTGGACAACCCTGGTGGAGGATATTGAAAATGGGAGAGGCTATGTGTGTGTAGAGAAGGCGATGGCACCCCACTCCAGTACTCTTGCCTGGAAAATCCCATGGATGGAGGAGCCTGGTAGGCTGCAGTCTGTGGGGTAACGAAGAGTCGGACAGGACTGAGCGACTTCACTTTCACTTTTCACTTTCATGCATTGGAGAAGGAAATGGCAACCCACTCCTCTGTTCTTGCCTGGAGAATCCTAGGGATGGTGGAGCCTGGTGGGCTGCCGTCTATGGGGTCGCACAGAGCCGGACACGACTGATGCACCTTAGCAGCAGCAGCAGCAGCATGCATGTGTAGGGACAGGGGCTTTATGGGAAATCTCAGTACTTTCCTTTCAATTTTGCTGTAAACCAAACATTGCTCTAAAAAGTAATGCCTTAAAAAAATGAGTAGCTGTTTTGCAAATAGACTCAGTTCAGTTCAGTTGTTCAGTCATGTCTGACTCTTTCTGACCCCATGAACTGCAGCATGCTAGGCCTCCCTGTCCATCACTAGATTCCAGGGCTTGCTCAAACTCATGTCCACCGAGTAGGTGATGCCATCCAACCATCTCATCCTCTGTCGTCCCCTTCTCCTCCTACCCTCAATCTTTCCTAGCATCAGAGTGTTTTCCAGTGAGTCAGTTCTTCTCCTCAGGTGGCCAAATTATTGGAGCTTCAACTTCAGCATCAGTCCTTCCAATGAATATTCAGGACTGATTTCCTTTAGGATTGACTGGCTTGATCTCCTTGCAGTCCAAGGGACTCTCAAGAGTCTTCTCCAACACCACAGTTTAAAAGAATCAATTCTTCAGTGCTCAGCTTTCTTTATAGTCCAACTCTCACATCTATACACGACTGCAGGAAAAACCATAACACTGACTAGATGGACATTTGTTGGCAAATTAATGTCTCTGGTTTTTGGTGATTGCAGCCATGAAATTAAAAGATGCTTACCCCTTGCAAGAAAAGCTATGACCACCCTAGATAGTATATTCAAAAGCAGAGACATTACTTTGCCGACTAAGGTCCGTCTAGTCAAGGCTATGGTTTTCCAGTAGTCATATATGGATGTGAGAGTTGGACTGTGAAGAAGGCTGAGCGCCGAAGAATTGATGCTTTTGAACTGTGGTGTTGGAGAAGACTCTTGAGAGTCCGTTGGACTACAAGGAGATCCAACCAGTCCATTCTGAAGGAGATCAGCCCTGGGATTTCTTTGGAAGGAATGATGCTAAAGCTGAAGCTCCAGTACTTTGGCCACCTCATTTGAAGAGCTGATTCATTGGAAAAGACTTTGATGCTGGGAGGGATTGGGGGCAGGAGGAGAAGGGGACGACAGAGGATGAGATGGCTGAATGGCATCACTGACTCGATGGACGCGAGTCTGAGTGAACTCCAGGAGTTGGTGATGGACAGGGAGGCCTGGTGTGCTGTGATTCACGGGGTTGCAAAGAGTCAGACACGACTGAGTGACTGAACTGAAGTGAAGTTGGTCATAACTTTTCTTCCGAGGAGCAAGCATCTTTTAATTTCATGGCTGCAGTGCTTTTTGAGCGCAAGAAAATAATGTCTGTCATGGTTTCCACTCTTTCCCCATCTATTTGCCATGAAGTGATAGGACTGGATGCCATGATCCTAGTTGTTTGAATGTTGAGCTTTAAGCTAACTTTTCCACTCTCCTCTTTCACTTTCATCAAGAGGATCTCTAGTTCCTCTTCGCTTTCTGCCATAAGGGTGGTGTCATATGCCTATCTGAGGTTATTGATATTTCCCCCAGCAATCTTGATTCCAGCTTATGCTTCTTCCAGCCTGGCACTTCACATGATATACTCTGCATATAAGTAACATAAGCAGGATAACAATATACAGCCATGACGTACTCTTTTGCCAATTTGGAACCAGTCCATTGTTACATGTCCGGTTCTAGCTGTTGCTTCTTGACCTGCATACAGATTTCTCAGGAGGCAGGTAAGGTGATCTGGTATCCCCATCTTCTAAAGAATTTTCTGCAGTTGGTTGTGATCCACACAGTCAAAGGCTTTGGCGTAGTCAATAAAGCAGTAGTACATATTTTTCTGGAATGCTTTTGCTTTTGCTATGATCCAATGGATGTTGGCAATTTGATCTCTGGTTCCTCTGCCTTTTCTAAATCCAGCTTGAACATCTGAAAGTTCTTCATTCATGTACTTTTGAAGCCTTGATTGGCGTATTTTGAGCATTACTTTGCTATCCTGTGAGATCAGTGCGATTGTGTGGTAGTTTGAACATTCTTTGCCATTACGTTTTTCGGGATTGGATTGAAAACTAACATTTTCCAGCCCTGTGGCCACTGCTGAGTTTTCCAAATTTGCTGGCATATTGAGTGCAGCACTTTCAGAGCATCCTCTTAGGGTTTGAAATAGCTCAACTGTAATTCCTTCATCTCCACTAGCCTTGTTTGTAGTGATGCTTCCTAAGGCCCGCCTGACTTCGTACTCCAGGATGTCTGGCCCTAGGTGGAGTGATCACATCATCATGGTTATCTGGGTCATGAAGATCTTTTTTGTACAGTTCTGTGTATTCTTACCACCTTTTCTTGGTATTTTCTGCCTCTGTTAGGTCCATACCATTTCTGTCCTTTACTGTGCCCATCTTCACGTATCTCTACGAGATATCAAGGGAATATTTCTTGAAGAGATCTCTAGTCTTTCCCATTTTATTGTTTTCCTCTCTTTCTTGGCATTGATCATGGAAGAAGGCTTTTTTATCTCTGCTTGCTATTCTTTAGAACTCTGCATTCAAATAAGTATATCTTTCCTTTTCTCCCTTGCCTTTAGCTTCTCTATTCTCAGCTATTTGTGAGTCCTCCTAAGACAACCATTTTGACTTTTTGCATTTTTTTTCTTGAGGATCATCTTGATAGACTATTAGAATGTATAAATCAATCACACAAAGAAATATTTAATTAATTAGGGTATTAATTTGTCTCTATGTAAAACTGTGCAAAACAGTTGAATTTTCCTATTTAACACAAATTAAAAACCTAGGCTCTAGACATTATCATCAACTTCATTTTGGAAGTGGGAAACCCAAGTATTATACAGCATAAGTAATTTTCTCAAAAATTGGATCTAGGATTTGGAAATAGGCAGCCTTCTCCAGAGTTTGTGTTCTTGGCTATACAAAGAAGTCAAAACAAAAAATGAGTCATGTCTGACTGTTTGCAACTGCATGGACTGAAGCCCACAAGGCTCCTCCATCTATGGAATTCTCCAGGCAAGAATTCTGGAGTGAGTTGCCATTCCCTTCTCCAGGGGATCTTCCCTACCCAGGGACTGAACCTGGGTCTCGGGTATTGCAGACAGATTCTTTACCAGCTGAGACACCAGGGAAGATTAAAGAAGCCAAAACAATTCCACAAAGAAAAATTTCTATTCCAGATTTTCAAATCAGGCAACTGATGTTGGTGAGGAAAAACTACGTGTCATATCAACAAAGAATTACAGATTTTCAGAACCATGAGGGACATTGGATACCTTCCTTCTATCTGGATACTTTCTATCAAATGATAAATCAGCCTCCTGGATATCACTAATGATAGTTAGCTCTTCATTCTAATAAAACCCACCACATTAGAAGAAATAATCTTTTTGTAGAGCTGAAATTGTGGGGCTTTGTTTTGCTTTGTTTTAGCTTCCAGTCACTGACTTTCTTTCATTGACTTATTCAGGATACATTTAATTCATATCACACTAGGCGGTGGTGGTGGTTTAGTCGCTAAGTCATGTCCAACTCGTGTGATCCCAAGGACTGTCTCCTGCCAGGCTCCTCTGTCCATGGGATTCTCCAGGCAAGAACACTGGCATGGGTTGCCACTTCCTTCTCCAGAGGATCTTGCAGACCCAGAATTGAACTCAGGTCTCCTGCATTGCAAGCAGATTCTTTACCAACTGAGCTATGAGGGAAGCCCCATCATACTAGGTAGTTCTGATATATTTAGATAAATCTATCAAGTTATACATGGGGCTTCCTGATGACTTGGTGGTAAAGAAACTGCCTTCAATTGCAGGAGACAAGTGTTCAATCCCTGGGTCAGGAAGATCCCCTGGAGAAGGAAATGGCAACCCATTCCATTAATCTTGCCTGGGAAATCCCACAGACTGAATAGCCTGGTGGGCTACAGTCAATAGGGTTGCAAAAGAGTCAGATATGCCTTAGTGACTAAACAACAATCAAGTCATACATAACTTCTTAAAGCTATGTGTTCTCATTCTTTCTTTTTCTTTCTCATATTGTGTAATTCCAGATAGATTTCCTCATGCTGGTTTGTCAATGTCCACTATTGGTTAAAACTGGGAAATTTTACAGGGTACCTGAAGCTAAAAAGAGATAACTTATGTCTTAACTTACAAGGTAAGATAACTTATCAGGAATGTGATAAAGTCTTGTTCTTTGGAATCTCCTTGAGAATTCAAAACAGTAATGTTCTCAGTTTTACTTGTGTTTACTAGAGTAGGCCCTCTTCAGAACTGCAAATTTTGTTTTTAATTTACTAAAATATTATATTCTCTTTTTTGGGCTCAGAAAAGTAAAATTTCACAACAGCGTTCTGTTTTCAATGTACACTTATTCCTTCAGAAGATATTCCTATCAAAGGAACTGCTGGGTAAGAAACTGTCTTAGCTAAGATAGAGGCTAAGTTGCTATAACAAAGAAAACCCCCAAATACAATGGCTTGAGTACAATAGAATTTTATTTTTCAGAAAACAGTACAACCAGTAGGTTACCTCTGCCTCATGGAATCTTCCTCTGTCTTGTTCTTGTTCAGGCACTGCCCTCACCTTTGTGATCAGCACCATGCCATGTCCAAAATCTGCTTTCCAGCCTAGAGGAAAGAGAACAGGGGTCCAGGACCAGAAACTTGACTTTTAATTTGGAACTGACCCAGAAGTCATGTATATAATTTTTGCTCTCATTTCCTTAAAGAGAATGGAGTCAGACAGCAAATGTAGGTTGCCAGAAGGCTGGGAAATGTGATCTCCAGCTTTGATGCCACTCTCCCAGCTTTGATTCTCTTTCTGTGAAAAGAGCCAGATATTAAAATTTGGTGTAAGTCAGTCATCTCTGCTGGGCTTCCCAAGTGGCTCATCAGGTAGAGAATCTTCCTGCCAATGCAGGAGACAGATGCAGAAGGTGTGGGTTGGATTCCTGGGTGGGAAAAATTCCTTTGGAGGAGGAAATGACAACCCACTCCAGTATTTCTGCCTGGAAAATTCCATGGACAGAGGAGCCTGGTGGGCTACAGTTCATGGGGTCACAAAGAGTCAGACATGTCTGAGCACACACAAACACACACACACACACGCACGCACACACGCACACAGTGAACTCTGCCACAGAGATTATATTTATTTTTATAAATCTTGAAATATTTTTCAAAGTTGCTGCAGAAAATGTTCATTAATTAAATCTCTTCAAAATGTTAGTAACTATTTTATTAATCAGTTATGCAAACCAATCAAAAAATTTAATAATATGAAATCATTAAGAAGATTAACATCAACAGATTTAGGAAGTAATGTAATTGACTCCAGCAAACATCTCCATGTATAGAAACAGAAGAATGTGTGTATATGAGGCATTTACATATTGCCACAGGCATTGGTGGCATCCTAGGCTTTGATGCTGGGAGGGATTGGGGGCAGGAGGAGAAGGGGACGACAGAGGATAAGATGGCTGGATGGCATCACTGACTTGATGGACATGAATCTGAGTGAACTCTGGGAGTTGGTGATGGACAGGGAGGCCTGGCGTGTTGTGATTCATGGGGTTGGAAAGAGTCGGACATGACTGAGCGACTGAACTGAACTGAGGCTTTAGTGAGTTTGGTTTACAAAATGGTTGGAGAATACAACTTCATCTTGTGGGTTGGTTAAATGGAGCCAGTTAAGACAACTTCTTCTGTACCATCTTTTCTGTGGCACTTGTTGTTTTTTTCTGAACACCACCTCCCCAAAATGCACTCAAAACTATTCTCTAATAATGTTACATTGAAAAAAATTATTCATATTTCTTATGGATGTTGGTTTTTTTTTTTTTTTGAGTAAATATTGCCTACACTGAGGAGTTTTTTTTGCCAATTTTTTGCTATTATATCTAAAATGGAGTTTTCATATATAAGATAATTCAGCGGAAACCAAAGTTTTCTTACGGGCAGTGATTTGACAGGATATCAAAATAAATGATAATATATATTAATAAAGTAACCAAAATCTCATTCTGCATTTCTCCGATCCCAGTCATAGACAGAGAAAGTTATGCTGCTCATTTCTCACATGCTGGATTCTATTTTCTTTCTCTCAACCAATTTTCTGTTCATGATCATTTTTTAAAAATTTTGCTTCAGGATAGTCCTCGTTGACCTGTGCAAATTCTGAGGGAAGGCAACACACAGAGAATTTTAAATACAATCTTGCTCTTGAACTGGAGATGGCCAGTCATGCACCGGAACCTGATCTAGGAGGTTCTGTACCAGATACAGTCAGCAGGAAAGAGATAGTACCTGACCTCCAGGATCTTACACTTTAGTTGGTAAAGATTGTGCCAGCATGCTCAGTCATTTCTGTTGCGTCTGACATTTTGCAACCCCATGAACCACAGCCCTCCAGGCTCCTCTGTCCATAGGATTCTCCAAGCAAGAATGCTGGAGTGGACTGCCATGCCCTCCTCCAGGGGATCTTCCTGACCTGGGCATCGAACCCAAGTCTCCTGCTTCTTCTGCATTGCAGGTGGGTTTTTTACCCACTGAGTCACTGCAAAAGCCCTGGTAAAGATTAAATATACTCTAAAAGCAACCATTTACTGAGTCTAAGTTTTAAAATATTAGAAGCTGTGACTCATTTCTTTTCCTCATTCTAATATCCAAATAATCAAAAAGTCTCTTAGAGTCTGACTTCTCCTTCCCACAAGCACCAGTTTATAATCATCCCAGCCATTTTTCACTTGTTCTGCTGGCCCTCATCTTCTCTCTTTCTTGTCCACTCTCACCGAGAGTCCCTCCACTCTTCATCTTACTTTGGAAGGCATATAGCAAAATTTATTGATAAGGTCACATATGGGTAAAATAAAACACAGCTAAGGTGAGGATTCAGTCAACATGCATATACCCAACCTCTGAATCAGTTAATACAATATGCTCCCTCCGTTCTCCACATTCTCATGGGATGTGCTTACTCTGCATTCTTAGAAAAGACTGATATGTCTGGGATTGAAATCTGATAATGTCATTCCATTTTCAGTTTTACAAACCTTCCAAATACCCTCAAGATGGAAAGCCTGAGCTCTCTTTCATGGCTGCTGGAGTTTTTGATGTGAACTGGGCTTGCTCTCTGTGTTTACCTCTCATTATTACTGGCTTCATATGCTGAAGACTTGCATATTAAACTACTTGCTGTTACCCACACCTTGTTCCTTTATTTGCCTCTTGTTTTTGTACATGCTGTTTTGTTCCTAGAAGCAACATCCCTTTCTCTTTGATTTTAAATGCCTCCTTGTCTTCCACAACCCCAGCCTAAAAACTAAGGTTATCACTCTCAAATACTCTCATAAAAAACCTTTACCTTTTTGCTCATAATCCTAATGGCACTGTATTGTTATTGCCAGTGCACACTCTTTGAATACAGGGGCTATATTTTTGTTTTCTTTTTATGCAAGTGGCTGGTAGAGTATCTAATGTAACAAATATACAGTCATTATTTTATTGAAATGAGATTCATAGGAAAAAATTTATGGTATAGATTCAATATAATTGTGCCAAATTAAGATAAAGAAGGTTTTAATATTTAATGAACATTTATGCTATGTCAAGCATCAGTGATACCAAGGAAAACATGGTAAAATACCTGATGTTCAAGAACTCATCTTAGTGGGTTTCCATAAATCTTATTTAGCTAATACTTTTGTTACTATCACCTTTTTAGAAAATATGGGGAGAATCCCCAGTTTTAACCCAGGCTTGACTCACAAATTATTGGTAGGGTTATTTAGAGAAGATAAGAATTTGCTCTTGAAATAAAATTCCCAGTAATCTAGAAGAAAGAAATTGGGCTGATGTTCCAAAAAAGGACATATAACATAGAAAGGGATAATCTTCCTATGGCATAATCTATAGAATAATCTATAGAAATGGATAATCTATAGAAAGACTTCTTTGAGATGAAATGACTGAGTAGCTTGCCTGGAATGAAGGTGTTCTGAGGGTTAAGTACAAGATATGAGGTCTGAAGACTGTTAAGTGGGATCTGAGTTGTTGAACAGAGATTTGGAGAAATGTAGACCTGACTCACTAAGCTTTGGTTGAGTAAGATGGAGATCATTCTAGTAAACTAACATACAATATAATAGATGCTTTACATTCAAGGTCTGGAATGAGCTTTTAGTTACGTATGTGGGTTAAAGAAATATACAATGAGAAGTTTGAAATTAAAATGAAAATGTGAAAAACACATCAAAATAGCCCCAACAATGACCACACATTTCAGAGCCTAATAGTTTTAGTCCTTAAAATTTCAGTTAAATGCTCATTGTGGGATGAATAATTTTGGCCTTTAATGGATTTGGTTAAAAGCTTTGAAAATTATTACAGTGTAGAACTTTGTAAGATTTATATTTTGAGCATGAGATAATTTAAAAATACACTTTAGAAGTATTGTCTTTATATATTTGAAAAATATTTAGAGAAAACATTAACCTCCTGATCTACATATTCACAGAAAATAGAATTTAAAAAATTGTGTCTTTACTGAAGCAGAAGAGATTTGGGGAGAATACAAGATAAACCTTTACATGTACACTAATTAGAGATTGCTGAACACATTTACTTGGACCTTCAGAGAGGAAGTATTTTGAAAGTGATATGGGTTCCAATATACAGCTTAAAAAATGTCTTTTATAGTCCTATTACTCTCAAGACAGAATAGTACAAGGGCTCCTATCATTTTCAAGAGAGATGATTACAAGAGCCTCTATCATTTCCTGGGAATTTATTTAAGGTTCATTTTACAGTTGCGAGCTTACCCTACTTTCCTCTGAGAAAACTGAGTTTTTGGTATTTGGGTAGCAAGCATTAGATGATTCCTTAAAGAATAATCTCTGAAAAAGATTAAAATTGTTGATAGCTGCTAAAGTAGCTAGCCACCACTGTCCTTCAAGAAGGGTGTTTAAAATACAGACTCTTCCAGATTTCTGGCAATTTTAGTTTAAGACATGTATCAATATTTTAATTCAGCTTGTTTAGAATCTTTCTAAGAAAGGAGGATAAGTTAGGAGTGGACACAAAAAACTAGAGAGAGGATGCATAGAAGAACAACAGGAAATGGGTAACAGAGGCAAAAACAGGAGGAAAATACTAAATTTGAGGAGAAAGAGGATTTGAAGGAATACAAAATATATGTTGTATATTGGTTAAACTGAGACTAGCTACTATGACTGAGAAGTCTGAAATCTCAAAACCCTGCATCCACATCAGTGATTTTCAAAATGTCTCCAGACTGCCACCATCAGCAGCACCTGGGAACCTGTTACGTGAAAGTTGCGCAGTCATGTCTGACTCTTTGCGACCCCATGGACTGTAGCCCGACAGGCAACTCTGTCCCTGGGATTTTTCAGCCAAGAGTACTGGAGTGGGTTGCCATTTCCTTCTCCAGGGGATCTTTCCAAGCCAGAGATGGAACCTGGGTCTCTGGCACTGCAGGCAGAGTCTTTACTTGCTGAGCCACCAGGGACTTGTTAGGCATGCAAATTTTGGAACCCCACTTAGAACTCCTGAATCAGAACAAAGGAGATGGGATACTGCAATCTTCTTAACAAGCCCTCTGGGGCTTGCTGATATGCATTAAATTTGAGAATAGTTTTTTTATTTCTTGTTCATGTAACTGTTTATTGAAGATATTCAGTAGGTAACCTCAAGAGTTCAAGTCTCAGCGTTCCATAATCCTTTGGCTTTACCCAAAGGATTTTTGACTGTATAGCCCCTTCTGAGCAGCCCTGATTAGACCCCAATTCTGCTTGCTGGGATTCCCTGATAGCTCAGCTGGTAAAGAATCCACCTGCAATGTGGGAGTTCTGGGTTCAGTCCCTCCCTGGGTTGGGAAGATGCCCTGGAGAAGGGAAAGTCTACCCACTCCAGTGTCCTGGCCTGGAGAACTCCATGGACTGTATAGTCCAGGGGATCACAAAGAGTCAGACAAGACTGAGTGACTTTCATTTCACCTCGCTTCTCCTTGCTGGGGGCATCCCTCCCTCATCTAGGGTTCTGAGAGGATCTGTTAGTTTATTCTTTTCCTTGGCCAAATCTGAAACATTTCATGGTTTTGGAACTTTAATAGCCCATTTCTCGGTCATAACATTTTGTGGACCTGAATGTTGCTTTAAATGTCAAAATAGCCATGTTTGTCTTCATTTGTTTATTTTCCCCAGGCTTATGTTTTCTTAGGCAATGAAATTTCTTCAAAAATTCCTATGTAGTCTGATTATATAATTGATTTTAAAGATCTTTCTCTTCTTTGGCTTCAAAATCACTGTGGATATGACTACAGCCACAAAATTTAAAAAATGCTTGCTCCTTGGAAGAAAAGCTATGACAAATCTGGACAGTGTTTGAAAAAGTAGAGACATTGCTTTGTCAACAAAAGTCCATTTGTCAAAGCTATGATTTTTCCGGTAGTCATGTATGAATGGAGAAGGCAATGGCAACCCACTCCAGTACTCTTGCCTGGAAAATCCCATGGATGGAGGAGCCTGGTAGGCTGCAGTCCATGGGGATGCAAAGAGTCAGACACGACTGAACGACTTCACTTTCACTTTTCACTTTCATGCATTGGAGAAGGAAATGGGAACCCATTCCACTGTTCTTGACTGGAGAATCTCTGGGACGGCAGAGCCTGGTGGGGTACCGTCTATGGGGTCGCACAGAGTCAGAAACGACTGAAGCGACTTGGCAGCAGCAGCGTGTATGAATGGGAGAGTTGGGCCATAAAGAAGCCTGAGCACTGAAGAATTGATGCATTTGAACTGTGGTGCTAGAGAAGACTCTTGAGAGTCCCTTGGACAGCAATGAGATCAAACCAGTCAATCCTAAAGGAAAACAGCCCTGAATATTCTTTGGAAGGACTGATTCTGAAGCTGAAGCTCCAATACTTTGGCCACCTGATGCAAAGAGCTGACTCATTGGAAAAAAACCTGATTCTGAGAAAGACTGAAGGCAAAAGGAGAAGAGGGTGGCAGAGGATGAGATGGTTTGATAGCATCACCAACTCAATGGACTTGAATTTGATGAAACTCCTGGAGACAGCGGAAGACAGAAGAGCCTGGCGTGCTGCAGTCCATAGGGCTACAAAGAGTCAGACACGACTCAGCAACTGAAAAGCTACAATAGAAATTTTCTGTATGCTATTTGCCAGTAACTACATCCAAAATTCTTTTCTTAGAATAATTCTTAAGACTGATCACTCTTCTCTTTTTTAATCTTCTTTCTCTCTAGTTAATAGTGGTACTTCAGGGCTCTCTGACACAATGTGCTTGGGTAGGGAAGTATTAGTGTGTATTTTGCTGCAAGGCTGAGTTTTACTGTTATTTTGGTGCTCAAAATCTTTCTTAGTGTTGTTTCATACTGAGGTGTAAAAGAAGTTGTTTTTTTCAACTCTGCAAGATTTTAGATTTCTTGACTCCCTCTGTCCTTTCCTTGTTTTTAACTTGCAAAATACTATTTGCCTAAGGCTATGTCTTCCTTTTGTACTGCGAAGCATAGCCAGTAAAAATCACTATTAAAAGCTGTCATCTTGTTTTCCAATTTCTTTCCCTAGTGCTACAAGCTCATGGTTCCCCTGTATATCAATGCAGGTGGTTTTGGCCAAATGTCTTACCACAGTGGGGTTCCTGCCTCCATAGCAGTTTTCTTGACACTAGCCACCTGACTTAATAGCAACCCCAGCATCTCACTTCAAGGTACCAATTTTTGCTAGAGATGAAGTTATGTGAGCTTATGTAAACATAATCCTTGATTCTCAGAGGCTTTATACAAAGGAACTTTATCCTTGGTTACATAAGAATTCAATGCCGGTATTCACAGGTGTTCAGGACTCAGGCTTCTTTCACCTGATAGCTTTGAATTCATCTTCCTCCAGGTCCTCTGAGTCTTGTGAGAATGCACAATGACAGCAAGTCTTCCATGGACAGACCTAGAAGGAGTATTTTTTCACTTCTGCCCATCTTCCATTGACCAGAATCAAATGGCTGCACCTAAGTTCCAGGGAGGCTGTGAAGTTTAGTTAAGCTGGCTGCTTAATAGTGAAACAGAGTTTTATTTTGTGGTGAAAGGTCTTTTCAGGCTCTGGTACATGAAAGATAGAAATAATATGCAATAGGCAAGGGAGTGTGGGAAAATGGTGAGGAAGAAGAGGTGTAGAAAGAGAAATACAAGATATGCAGAAGAAAGGGAGGTTAGGATGAACTTTAATCTTTGGAATTTCGACTTAAGATGTACTGTATTTCTTTATTTATAGATTAAAAAATGAAACTTTTAAGATCCTGATACTCATTTAATTACCAAACCAAGAAAGGTTATTTTTATCCCAGTGTTCATAACAGCACTATTTACAATAGCCAAGACCTGGAAGCAAACTTTCAAGTTCATCAATAAGTGTTTATTGATGGTTAAATGGATAAAGAAGAGGGGGTACATATTTATGATGGAATATTCAGTTCAGTTCAGTCGCTCAGTGGTGTCCGACTCTTTGAGACCCCATGAATCGCAGACAACCTGGCCTCCCTGTCCATCACCATCCCCCGGAGTTCACTCAGACTCACGTCCATCGAGTCAGTGATGCCATCAGTCATCTCATCCTCTGTCGTCCCCTTCTCCTCCTGCCCCCAATCCCTCCCAGCATCAGAGTCTTTTCCAATGAGTCAACTCTTCGCATGAGGTGGCCAAAATACTGGAGCTTCAGCTTTAGCATCATTCCTTCCAAAGAAATCCCAGGGCTGATCTCCTTCAGAATGGACTGGTTGGATCTCCTTGCAGGCCAAGAGACTCTCAAGAGTCTTCTCCAACATCACAGTTCAAAAGCATCAATTCTTCAGCACTCTGCCTTCTTCACAGTCCAACTCTTACATCCATACATGATTACTGGAACCATAGCCTTGACTAGACGGACCTTAGTCGGCAGTGTAATGTCTCTGCTTTTGAATATACTATCTAGGTTGGCCATAAATTTTCTTCCAAGGAGGGAGTGTCTTTTAATTTCATGGCTGCAGTCACCATCTGCAGTGATTTTGGAGCCCCAAAAAACAAAGTTTGACACTGTTTCTACTGTTTCCCCATCTATCTCCCATGAAGTGATGGGACCAGATGCCATGATCTTCGTTTTCTGAAAGTTGAGCTTTAAGCCAACTTTTTCGCTCTCCTCTTTCACCTTCATCAAGAGGCTTTTTAGCTCCTCGTCACTTTCGGCCATAAGGGTGGTGTCATCTGCATATCTGAGGTGATTGTTATTTCTCCCAGCAATCTTGATTCCAGCTTGTGCTTCTTCCAGCCCAGCGTTTCTCATGATGTACTCTGCATATAAGTTAAATAAGCAAGGTGACAATATACAGCCCTTGATGTACTCCTTTTCCTATTTGGAACCAGTCTGTTGTTCCATGTCCAGTTCCAACTGTTGCTTCCTAGCCTGCATACAGATTTCTCAAGAGGCAGGTCAGGTGGTCTGGTATTCCCATTTCTTTCAGAATTTTCCACAGTTTATTATGATCCACACAATCAAAGGCTTTGGCATAGTCAATAAAGCAGAAATAGATGTTTTTCTGGAACTCTCTTGCTTTTTCCATGATCCAGCAGATGTTGGCAATTTGATCTCTGGTTCCTCTACCTTTTCTAAAACCAGATTGAACATCAGGGAGTTCACGGTTCACATATTGCTGAAGCCTGGCTTGGAGAATTGTGAGCATTGCTTTACTAGCATGTGAGATGAGTGCAATTGTGTGGTAGTATGAGCATTCTTTGGCATTGCCTTTCTTTGGGATTGGAATGAAAACTGACCTTTTCCAGTCCTGTGGCCACTGCTGAGTTTTCCATATTTGCTGGCATAGTGAGTGCAGCACTTTCACAGCATCATCTTTAAGGATTTAAAAGACCTCTACTGGAATTCCATCACCTCCACTAGCTTTGTTTGTAGTGATGCTTTCTAAGGCCCACTTGACTTCACATTCCAGAATGTCTGGCTCTAGATTAGTGATCACATCATCATGATTATCTGGGTCGTGAAGATGTTTTTTGTACCATTCTTCCATGTATTCTTGCCACCTCTTCTTAATATCTTCTGCTTCTGTTAGGTCCATACCATTTCTGTCCTTTATCGAGCCCATCTTTGGTTGAAATGATCCCTTGGTATCTCTAATTTTCCTGAAGAGATCTCTAGTCTTTCCCATTCTGTTCTTTTCCTCTATTTCTTTGCATTGATCACTGAAGAAGGCTTTCTTATCTCTCCTTGCTATCTTTGGAACTCTGCATTCAGATGCTTATACCTTCCTTTTCTCCTTTGCTTTTCACCTCTCTTCTTTTCACAGCTATTTGTAAGACCTCCCCAGACAGCCATTATGCTTTTTTGCATTTCTCTTCCATGGGGATGGTCTTGATCCCTGTCTCCTGTACAATGTCACGAACCTCATTCCATAGTTCATCAGTCACTCTATCTATCAGATCTAGGCCCTTAAATCTATTTCTCACTTCCACTGTATAATCATAAGGGGTTTGATTTAGGTCATACCTGAATGGTCTAGCGGTTTTCCCTAGTTTCTTCAATTTGAATCTGAATTTGGTTATAAGGAGTTCATGATCTGAGCCACAGTCAGCTCCTGGTCTTGTTTTTGTTGACTGTATAGAGCTTCTCCATCTTTGGCAGCAAAGAATATAATCAATCTGATTTCGGTGTTGACCATGTGGTGATGTCCATGTGTCGAGTCTTCTCTTGTGTTGTTGGAGGAGGGTGTTTACTATGACCAGTGCATTTTCTTGGCAAAACTCTATTAGTCTTTGCCCTGCTTCATTCCACATTCCAAGGCCAAATTTGCCTGTTACTCCAGGTGTTTCCTGACTTCCTACTTTTGCATTCCAGTCCCCTATAATGAAAAGGACATCTTTTTTGGGTGTTAGTTGTAGAAGGTCTTGTAGGTCTTCATAAAACCATTCAACTTCAGTTTCTTCAGCGTTACTGGTTGGGGCATAGACTTGTATTACTATGATATTGAATGATTTGCCTTGGAGATGAACAGAGGTCATTCTGTCGTTTTTGAGATTGCATCCAAGTACTGCATTTCAGACTCTTTTGTTGACCATGATGGCTACTCCATTTCTTCTAAGGGATTCCTGCCCGCAGTAGTAGATATAATGGTCATCTGAGTTAAATTCACCCATTCCAGTCCATTTTAGTTCGCTGATTCCTAGAATGTCGACGTTCACCCTTGCCATCTCTTTGTTTGACCACTTCCAATTTGCCTTGATTCATGGACCTGACATTCCAGGTTCCTATGCAATATTGCTCTTTATAGCATCAGATCTTACGTCTATCACCAGTCCCATCCACAACTGGGTATTGTTTTTGCTTTGGCTCCATCCCTTCATTCTTTCTGGAGTTATTTCTCCACTGATCTCCAGTAGCATATTGGGCACCTAATGACCTGGGGAGTTCCTCTTTGGTATCCTATCATTTTGCCTTTTCCTACTGTTCATGGGGTTCTCAAGGCAAGAATACTGAAGTGGCTTGCCATTCCCTTCTCCAGTGGACCACATTCTGTCAGACCTCTCCACCATGACCCACCCGTCTTGGGTTGCCCCGCCCATCTTGGGTTGCCCCACCCATCTTGGGTTGCCCCACAGGCATGGCTTGGTTTCACTGAGTTAGACAAGGGTGTGGTCCTAGTGTGATTAGATTGACTAGTTATCTGTGAGTATGGTTTCAGTGTGTCTGCCTCCTGATGCCCTCTTGCAACACCTACCATCTTACTTGGGTTTCTCTTACCTTGGGTGTGGGGTATCTCTTCACGGCTGCTCCAGCAAAGCACAGCCGCTGCTCCTTACCTTGGACAAGGGGTATCTCCTTACCACTGCCATTCCTGACCTTCAACATGGGATAGCTCCTCTAGGCCCTCCTGTGCCTGCGCAGCCACCACTCCTCGGGTTGCTCCTCCCGGCCACCGGCCTTGGCCTCGGATGGCTCCTCCCAGCTGCCGCCCCTGGCCTCAGGCTCGGGGTGGCTCCTCAGGGTCACTGCCCCTGTCCTCAGGCGTGAGGTGGCTTCTCCCGGCCACCCCTGACTTTGGACGTGGGGTGTCTCCTCCTGGCTGCACTGACCTCGGACATGGGGTAGCTCCTCCCAGCCACCACCCTGACCTCGGACGCAGGGTGTCTCCTCCCGGCTGCTGCCCCTGACCTCGGATGCAGGGTAGCTCCTCTCGGCCGTTCCTGCGCTGTTGCAGCCTGGCGCTCTAGGCCGCTGCCCCTGACCTTGGACGTGGGGTAGTTCCTTTCGGCTGCTTATTACTCAACCTTAAAAAAATGAAATAATGTCATTTGCAGCAAAATGGATGGACCTAGAAATTATTATACTAAGTGAGGTAAGTTAGACAAAGACATGGTAGACAAAGATATGGTATCACTTAAATGTGGAATCAAAAAATGATGCAAAATAGAAATAGATTCATAGATTTAGAAAACAAGCTTATGATTACCAAAGAGGAGAGCGTGGGTTGGGGAGAGATAGATTAGGAGTTTAAGATTAACATATAGACACTACTATATATAAAATAAAATAGATAGACAACATGACCTACTATATAGCACAGGAACTATATTTAATATCTTGTGGTAACCTATAATGGAAAAAAATCTTAAAACTAATATATATAAAGGTATATGTGTGTGTGTGTGTGTGTGTGTGTGTGTAATGGAATAATTGTGTTGGAGAAAACTCTGGAAAGTTCCTTGGACTGCAAGGAGATCCAACCAGTCCATTCTAAAGGAGATCTGTCCTGGGTGTTCTTTGGAAGGAATGATGCTAAAGCTGAAACTCCGGTACTTTGGCCACCTCGTGTGAAGGGTTGACTCATTGGAAAAGACTCTGATGCTGGGAGGGATTGGGGGCAGGAGGAGAAGGGGACAACAGAGGATGAGATGACTGGATGGCATCACTGACTTGATGGACGTGAGTTTGGGTGAACTCTAGGAGTTGGTGATGGACGGGGAGGCCTGGTGTGCTGCAATGCATGGAGTCGCAAAGAGTTGGATACGACTGAGCGACTGAACTGAACTGAACTGAATGGAATAATTTTGGGGTACACCTTAACTAACACAGTATTGTAAATTAACCATGCTTAAATAAAAAATGGTATATTTAAATCCAAAGATGACTGAAAAGAAAGCCTATGATAGTTCCACTTGAAGATACATCCATTAACAAAATATACACACACATCCATTGATATCTACTTGTGTGTTCCAGACCAAGAAGCAAAGTGATATTCGATACTATACTCAGAACTTCATTTATTCTACCTGAAGTTTTTCTTTAGAAGAGATATATAGCAAGCAGAACACACTTAACAGTTGTTAGCAACTTGATTAGTTAAGAAAATATACTCACTTAATTTAAGATGAATATAAATTGATGATAGTGCATCACAAATAATCAAGACTTTTGTTTAAAAAGATACAAACATATTTATAGAAATGAATTAGTCTTTATTATTACTCTAGAAGAGAGATGAATGAATTCTCTTTATTAAGGTCACTGTTTTTCTCAAACTGAAACCTTACCCTGGGCACTATGGGAAATCTGGGTATGAGCCAACTGTTTTTGTTTGATCCTTTGAAGAACAGAAATGCTCCTAAACCACTGTGTAAACAAGCTTTTATACCAATTGTGTATAATATTGTCTGACTAAAATTCTAATCCTCTTAACAGCTCATTTATTTTACCATGTAAACAAAAATTCAGTCATCTAATTTCCTTCATACGCTGGGTCTTTGGAGAGAAATTCGTCCCTCAAACAACACTCTTTTGGAAGGCCAGTTCATTATTCTTCTTATTCAGGAATGCAGAAACTGGTATTGTTCTAAGATTTATTGTAGTTCTTCTTTATGTTTCTAGCTTGGAAAACAACTGAAAATTTCCACTTTAATTTGCGGAGACATTGAAATGTTAAAAGATTAACCTGTGTGTTTGTGCCTTAGTCTCTCAGTCGTGCCCAGCTCTCTGAGACCTCATGGAGTGTAGACCACCAGACTCTTCTGTCTGTGGAATTCTTCAGACAAGAATACTAAAGTGGGTTGCCATTTCCTTCTCCAGGGGATTTTCCCAACTCAGGGATCAGACCTGTACCTCCTGCGGCTCCTGCATTGTAGGTGGATTCTTTACCATCTGAGTCACTGTAATCTAAGGAATACTGAAACTTTTAAAGAGTGTATTTGAACAAAAATTTATTTGACTACGACAGTACTAAATTGCAAGTGGCTTGGTGACAGGAGTGGAGGAGAGACTTCTGTAGAGAAAGTTCTCAGACAAACAAGGGAAATGATTCGATTGGCCATAGCTTAAAGTCAGTTGGCTGTTTGTTGATGATTATCCTTCAGGTTCTGATTTTGTAAACTTGAGGCATTTCCTGGCTTAAATTTTGTTTTGCTTGTGTAGTCCGCTATGGGGTTCAGTTCAGTTCAGTCACTCAGTCGTGTCTGACTCTTTGCCACCCCATGGACTATAGCACACCAGGCTTCCCTGTCCATCACCAATTCCTGGAGCTTGCTCAAACTCACGTCATTCAAGTTGGTGGAATTAGAGCCTCCTCAGTCTAATCCATTTAACACTGTGTAATATATATATTTTTTTCCTTTGGTGTTAGTTCTAAAAGGTCTTGTACGTCTTCATAGAACCGTTCAACTTCAGCTTCTTCAGTGTTACTGGTTGGGGCATAGGCTTGGATTACCATGACATTGAATGGTTTGCCTTAGAAACGAACAGAGATCATTCTGTCATTTTTGAGATTGCATCTAAGTACTGCATTTTGGACTCTTTTGTTGACCATGATGGCTACTCCATTTCTTCTAAGGGATTCCTTCCCACAGTAGTAGATATAATGGTCATCTGAGTTAAATTCACCCATTTCAGTCCATTCCAGTTTGCTGATTCCTAGAAGGTCGATGTTCACTCTTGCCATCTCCTGTTTTACCACCTCCAATTTGGCTTGATTCATGGACCTAACATTCCAGGTTCCTATGCAATATTGCTCTTTACAGCATCGGACCTTGCTTCTATCACCAGTCCCATCCACAACTGGGTATTGTTTTTGCTTGGCTCCATCCCTTCATTCTTTCTGGAATTATTTCTCCACTGATCTCCAGTAGCATATTGGGGACTTACCGACCTGGTGAGTTCCTCTTTTGGTATCCTATCATTTTGCCTTTTCCTACTGTTCATGGGGTTCTCAAGGCAAGAATACTGAAGTGGTTTGCCATTCCCTTCTCCAGTGGACCACATTCTGTCAGACCTCTCCACTATGACCTGTCCGTATTGGGTGGCCCCACAAATTTTGTCAAAAACTTTCTCTGCATCTACTGAGACAAGCTGAAGTTGAATGGTTCTGTGAAGATGTACAAGACCTTCTAGAACTGACACCCCAAAAGATGTCCTTTTCATTATAAAGAACTGGCACACAAAAGTAGGAAGTCAGGAAACACCTAGAGTAATAGGCAAATTTGGCCTTGGAGTATGAAATGAACCAGGGCAGAATACATCATGAGAAACACTGGGCTGGAAGAAACACAAGCTGGAATTAAGATTGCAGGGAGAAATATCAATAACCTCAGATATGCAGATGACACCACCCTTATGGCAGAAAGTGAAGAGGAACTAAAATGCCTCTTGATGAAAGTGAAAGAGGAGAGTGAAAAAGTTGGCTTAAAGCTCAACATTCAGAAAACGAGGATCATGGCATCTGGTCCCGTCACTTCATGGGAAATAGATGGGGGAACAGTGGAAACAGTGTCAGACTTCATTTTGGGGGGCTCCAAAATCACTGCAGATGGTGATTGCAGCCATGAAATTAAAAGACGTTTACTCCTTGGAAGGAAAGTTATGACCAGTCTAGATAGCATATTGAGAAGCAGAGACATTACTTTGCCAAGAAAGGTCTGTCTAGTCAAGGCTATGGTTTTTCCAGTGGTCATGTATGGATGTGGGAGTTGGACTGTGAAGAAGGCTGAGCACCGGAGAACTGATGCTTTTGAAGTGTGGTGTTGGAGAAGACTCTGGAGAGTTCCTTGGACTGCAAGGAGATCCAACCAGTCCATCCTAAAGGAGATCAGTCCTGTGTGTTCATTGGAAGGACTAATGCTGAAGCTGAAACTCCAATACTTTGGCTACTGATGTGAAGAGCTGACTCACTGGAGAAGACCCTGATGTTGGGTGGAATTGGGGGCAGGAGGAAAAGGGGATGACCGAGGATGAGATGGCTGGATGGCATCACCCACTCAATGGACACGAGTTTGGGTAAACTCTGGGAGTTGGTGATGGACAGGGAGCCTGGTGTGCTGCGGTTAATAGGGTTGCAAAGAGTCAAACATGACTGAGTGACTGAACTGAAGTGAACTGAATATATAATTTAAAGTTATAGGGACCTCAGAGTCTTTATGTTTTCATCGATACCTTGTTACCTAGAAGTGGAAAAAAGAAAACCTCAAAGAAACATGTGACTTGCCAAAACTGATCCACTCCTTAAAGTCAAAGAAGGCCCTAGAACATAGGCTTTGTTGTTCTAATTTTTTGATTTTTTTCCCCACTAATTCTTGCTGACTATTCTGTGTCCTCCTCTTGAGCAGGTAAACAGAGATACTGGAAAGAGTTTTTTCTACCTATACTTGATTCTACACTTATAAATTCAGAGTATTTATAGAATAGTCTGTCAAGTGCTTTTATAGCTATCACACTTAAGCATCGATGAAAGTGAAGTGAAAGTGTTAGTCACTCTGTTGTGTTCAACTCTTCTGACCCCATGGACTCTAGCCCACCAGGCTCCTCTGCCCATGAAATTCTCCAGGCAAGAATACTGGCGTGGGTAGCCATTTCCTTCTGTAGGGGATCTTCCAGACCCAGGGATTGAACCTGGATCTTCTTAACTGCAGGAGGATTCTTTACCATCTGGGCCACCAGGGAAGCCCAGATATCCAAATCCAAAATATAGAGACCTCAGATAGATGACCAGCCACACTTATTAAGTACTAGAACAGTCAAATTTCATTTCCAGCCATGTCATTTTTGCTAGTTGTGTGACAGAAACATCAGGAAATGTAGTTTAATTGATAATATAAATAATTTCCAAGTATCAATCTTTGTGGCACTCCATAGTCAATAAAGTCAGATGGTTTGTGCAATTCATAATATATTTAGTAGCATGTAGGCAGCATTTGAAAGAAGGATTGGTGTATGTTATGGGCTTAAAGGCTGAATTAAGCAGTTGAAGCAAATAAGCACAAGGTACTAAGTAAATTTACAATAGCACATATTATCAGGTGCTAGCAATTGGATTCAAAGAAATAGAGTTGAGAGAGTTAAAGATACATTTTAGAATACTCAGTTTTTTAAAATAAATAAAGCACATAACTCTTGACTAAGGTAAAAAATTTCTTATAATAAATACTTTAAAAATAAGGTAGCTATAAAAATTTCCTTCCCAAGAAGAAAAGAAATATATTTTAAAGTAGGACTAAAGGCACATAAATTTTTGGCTGTAAAATGTTAGCTTTTCTCCAAGGAGAAATGAATTGGAAAAATGCTCACTGGGGTACATTAAATGATAAGTCTCTATTTTTTAAAAATGGGATCAGTCGATAGAAAAGAAGGAAGATAGTCATTTCCTTGAGGTTTAATGAACTCATAGGATTATATAGGCATTTTATAGGAAAATGAGCTTTTTCATTGACAATTAACTATAAAAGTACCAACTTGGTAAAATAGTATTTTTTTTTGGTCTCAATTGTGAAAGGAGAGAGACTATTGTTATACTGATTTATTAGTCAATTGCTGGTATTAAGAACTAGCTATGAACTGTGAAACACATGTTAAACATATCATTGAAATCATTCTGTCAATAGAATTTTTGATTGGGATAACTATCTGAATGTCTTAGTACCAACTTAATTATGTTTTATTTTGGAAATTATTTCTTAATAAATGTCTATATACAGTAGGTTAGTGAATAATACACTGAAATGGGCTTCCCTGGTGGCTCACATAGTAAAGAGTCCCCCTGCAATGCAGGATACCTGGGTTCAAGCCCTGGGTGGGAACGATCCCCTGGAGGAGGGCATGGCAACCCACTCCGGTATTCTTGCCTGGAGAATCCCTATGGACAGAGTAGCTTGGTGGGCTACAGGCTCCTCTTCATGGGATTTCCCAGGCAAGAATACTGGAGTGGGTTGCCATCTCCTTCTTCAGGGGATCTTCCCCACGAGGGATGAAACTGGTGTCTCTTGGATTGCTAGTGGATTCTTTACCACTGTGCCACCTCCAGCCAGCTGTGAACCTCCACTAGAGCCCAAAAATGTCAATTAGAGTCAACTATTCAGAAGCTGGTTGTCCAGTTAATGTATTTCCATTTTTTTTTCTCCAATATTTGTTGTTTTTTTTTCATTGTTAGCAAAAAGAAGAGGCAACGCCTTTGAAAGTGAAATGTGTTGATTTGTGTAAAAAACTAACCTGAATTTTAGGCATAGTTGAAGATTAAGAAAACCTCTTAATTTAAATAGATGGAACATTTCTTGAAGATTTCACTTACTCATATATTTTATGCCTGGATAAACTACTTTCAAGTAGCTTGTGCATTTCTACCTCACAATAGTGAAAGTGCAAGTGAAAGGTGCTCGGTCATATCCACCTCTTTGCAACCCTATGGACTATACAGTCCATGGAATTCTCCAGCCCGGAATACTGGAGTGGGTAGCCTTTCTCTTCTCCAGGAAATCTTCCCAACCCAGGGATTGAACCCAGGTCTCCCACATTGTAGGCAGATTCTTTACCAGCTGAGCCACAGGGAAGCCCAGGAACACTGGAGTGGGTAGCCCATCCCTTCTCCAGCGGATATCTGGAGGATATCTCTTCTCCAGGAGAATCCCTTCTCCTGCATTGCAGGCAAATTCTTTGCCAGCTGAGCTATCAGGGAAGCCAGATGTCAAACAATGCCAGAAATGCATTGAAAAAATAAAAATTTTCAATAAACATGTGAATGTGCAATGATAGGCAAATGATAGGTAACATACTAAATCCTTGATCATTTCTTTCTGCTGCTAAACAGTAAACTAAGGTACTTCCAATTCAAATCAGCAAATTATTACCTGAGATTTGTTCTTCTCAGAGATATTTATTTTATGTAATTCATAACATAACTATCTCTTGTTTCTACTCTATGATTAACTAGAAATTAGTTAATAATATTTAAACAGGAATTAAAATGTTTCCTATTTACTCCTTAAGTTTCCAACATATTGTGTAAGAAAATTTCACTGTATTTAAAAATATTTTTATATTGATGTGTGTCTAATTACTACATTTTATAGTCTCCAATCAATAAAAGATATCTTTGAAGGTAATGAAAGAAGAAACATAAGCTTGTAATTTGCTATGTTTAATGATAGTAATAGAAGTGAGTGTCTATTTTAGTAATTACAAAGTAAAAATTCAGAGGAACTTTAAAATGTTATCTTTTACTTTATGTCAACTATTCAACAATCTCCTTTTAGACTGATCATTTATAGTATAAGCATAATGGAAATTGATGACCTGGATAAAATGATGGAAAATATAGATTTAAATTTCTCCATTTCAATCAGTTTCAACCAGTCACCTGCTTAGTGACATTCACAGTCATTTTAAAGTGATTGAAATAAATTTGATCATGTAATAAACAATGACATTAAAAGAATAAAAACAAACAGAAATGTTTTGTGTTCTTAATAAATTAAGATTTCCATTCAGTTTGATAAGTAATCTGACATTGTAACATTCACATTAATATTTTAGCCCACTTTGGGGGTTACTATTTTTACTAATATTGCTGTACCTAATGACTTACACTTTTGTACAAGTAACTATCCAGGCAATCGACTGTAGATATAATGAGCATTTCAAAGAAGAGAAGAGAGATGTGCCCTTATGAATTATCTGTTCAGGTTCATTGCCCATTTCCACAGAAGTGTTAATTTCCTCTTATTTTTTTTTGTAAGAGACATAACAGACTATTAGCCCCTTGATAATGCAGCATAGTAATTAGACACAGAAGTCTGACCCAGACAGCTTGAGTTCATTTCCCAGCTTCACCATTTTTCAGCTGAAAAATATGGGGCAATTTTCTTAACCCTGTTTTATTTCTGCCATTGTAAAATAATGGCAATAATGCTATTCGTCTCTTAGTATTGTTAGCAAAGTTTAAAATGCCTACCACATGTAAAACTCTTAGAAACTCTATTCCTCAATTTCCTCTTCCATAAAACAAGCATAATAACCATAATGCCATTTTATAGAGGTGTTCTGAGAGTAACTGCTTTTAGGAGTTAAGTGATCAGAATGGTGCCTGACATTTGCTAAGTGGTATGTAATTGCAAGTGTTATTAGTATTTTTACTTTTATTATCATTTTATGGTTATTCTCAAATTGCCTAGTGTAAAATAATCCCCTTATTATTATTACTATATAGTGCAAATAATTGGGTTTATGGTATTTTCTCAAGTTTTGAATTTTTCTACAATGGTAACATTTTATAGACATATATGTTAGTTATATCATTGCATTCTTTACATGAACTATCTTAACTGGCTTGTGCTGCCATAACAAAATATAGACTGAGTGGCTTAAATGACACACACTTATTTCTTACAGTTTTGGAAGCTGGGAAGTCCGATTAAGGTGCTGAGATTTGTTTGCTGGTGTGGGCCCTCTTCCTGGCTAGATAGCTGTTTTTACTGTTCCTTTACATGAAAAAGATACACAGCCAGAAATACTAAGATGCTAAGATATCTGGCTGCATGCATGCATGCTCAGTCAGTTCAGTCAGGTCCAACTCTTTGTAACTCTATGGATTGCAGTCCATCAGGTTCCTCTGTGCATAGGATTCTCCAGTCAAGAATACTGGAATGGATTGCCATGCCCTCCTCCAGGGGATCTTCCCAACTTGGGGATCACATTGCAGGAGGATTCTTTACCGGATTCTTTCCACTGGGGAAACCCCTTTCCTCTTCCTATAAGGACTCTAATCTCATCGTGGGAACTCCAATCTTATGACCTCATCTAAACCTAATTACTTTGCCAACAAAGGTCCGTCTAGTCAAAGCTATAGTTTTTCCAGTGGTCATGTATGGATGTGAGAGTTGGACTATAAAGAAAGGTGAGTGCCGAAGAATTGATGTTTTTGAACTGTGGTGTTGGAGAAGACTCTTGAGAGTCCCTTGGACTGCAAGGAGATCCAATCAGTCAATCCTAAAGGAAATCAGTCCTGAATATTCATTGGAAGGACTGATGCTGAAGCTGAAACTCCAATACTTTGTCTCGCAAAGAGAGGATTGAAGGTGGGAGGAGAAGGGGATGACAGAGGATGAGATGGTTGGATGGCATCACTGACTCAGTGGACATGAGTTTGAGTAAATTTCAGGAGTTGGTGATGGACAGGGAGGCCTGGTATGCTACAGTCCATGGGGTCGCAAAGTGTCCAACACAACTGAGCAACTGAGCTGAACTGAACTGAACTGAAACCTAATTATAGCCTACCAAAGAGGCCACCTCCAAATACGATCACATTAGGGATTAGGATTTCAATGAATGAATTCGAGGGGGGATCACAAACATTCAATAGATAACAATGACTATTCACTTAAACCTCTTTCTAATCTTATAAACTTGATCCTTTATTATACCACTTTACAGATTAGGGAGCTACTCTCCTTCAACTTATAATTGGAAAATTGTTTTAACTTTCCATATTGGGTTTAGGATTGATCAGTGCTAAATTTTATAGGCATATTTATAAAACCTCGGTAACAGTTTTATGAATATATTACTCTACTTTATTTCTATAGTTTGATGGGGAAATAATGACCAAAATAATAAAACAAAGAAAATCATATTTATTATGTTTTATTTTTAATGCAAAACATTTGTAAAATAATAAACAGAAAAAACTAATTATGTAGTTAAGATTCTTTTTATCATTTGTCAGCATAAGCACCACACTTTAGTAAGCTGAGACTCTATTTATTTGAGTGTATATATAATTCCTATGTCAACTATCCACCATAATTCATGTGATTAATCTTTTTCAGTCACTTTGTTATTGAAATTAGACTATAAAATATCTCTAGTCTCTTAGCATTCAAGCATTTTATCAAAATGTGTCATTATTGAAGAATAGTGTCATAAATCGTGACTATACCTTTTTTTAAACATACATTTCAGTAGTATGTTTTGCTTTATTTCTGGTTGCATTGGTGGTGGGATGGAAGAGACCATGACTGTGGAACTAGCTGGCCATGCCTGGAATTAAACACATAGAAAACTTTCCATTACACCCTCTGGGACTCTCGCTCTTTGTTTAATAAGGTTGTAAGGACCCTGCTTTCTCTGTAGAATGAATGCTTGTTTTTTAGTTTTGTTTTGTTTTGACACTCCAAGTACCTCTGATTAGAAAATGGAGTTGGTTTTGTTTTTTCTTTATATTGCCGATTCCAGATAATTTCTATTCTATCTTGCCAAACCTTTGCTATTCTTTTGATATTCATGATAATATTTACTGCCATCTCTTCCATTTCTCTGTGAATTTCTCTTCATTCTATAGTTCTTGACCCAAAGTCATTTTCTCTGTCTTACTCCCAGTGTCATTCATGACGACTTCACCTCCATGAGGAAGACCCTTTGTCCACCTTGGCATTAGAGTCTCTGCAATGTGTTTGTCTCATTTCTGCTAGCTGCTAAAATAGTCACATCTTAGCCATTGCCTTTCTAGAAGCTCTGAAAGCATGATTTCAAAGATTTCACTCTCTTTCCAACATCTCTCACCAACCAGTCCCACTGATATGAGTCCTCAATGTCATTGACACTGCTGGCTCACTAATCCTACAATTTTCTTACTATTCATCATCCCTCTTCTAACTTTATTCCACTGTTCACTTAATTTATATTCCATGGTCTATTTTGTTCTTGCAAAAGTGCTTATCACCTTTGATCTCTGAGGTTCTCCACCTGAAACAGTTCAATTCCTGCTGAATCCAATCACTCACGTGGGAAATGGCAACTGGCTCCCGTATTCTTGACTGGAAAATTCCATGGACAGAGAGAAGACTGGCAGGCTACAGTCTATAGGGTCACAAAGAGTTGGACATGACTGAGAACAGCACAGCACACAATATTCCACTGTATATGCATACCATATCTTCTTTATCCATTCATCTGTCATTAGACATTTAGGGTGTTTCCATGTCCTGGATATTATAAATAGTGCTGCGATGAACCATGATGTACATGTGTCCTTTGGATTTATGGTTTTTTCAGTGTTTATTCTAGTGGGAACCTGCTGGAAGCATAGGAAGCTCAACTTGGCACTCTGTGATGATGGATGGGATGGCCTGGGAGGGGCTCTATGTATACATATAGCTGATTCACCTCACTGTACAAGAGATGCTAATACAACATTGTAAAGCAATTACATTCCAACAAAAACTAAAAATAAGAGAATTGAAAAAAAGATTATAGGAGATTTTAAAAGATAAATAAATTCTCTTTTATCAAATAATTTGAGAAATACTGTCCTAATTGGTTATTGCATGCCTTCTTCTCAATTCTAAAACCTCCCTTATCCTACTCATAATCTTGCAGAAGTTCCAGCTGTCTTATACCTCACTGAACAAGAAAATAAAAGCTGTGGAATGGGCACTTCCATCTCTCCCCATTACCATGTTGAGAGGTTGAGAGTTGTACCCACCTCCGCCCTGTTGCTCTCTCCCTGTTCAGAGGGGAGTGATCCCCTCCTCCTATAAATCCCACCTCTCACTTGTGCTTCAGAATCTTTTTCACCTTTTCAGAGATTTGTTCCTGCAGTTTTCCATTTCTTCACCAGCATTATTACTCTCTTCCTCTCTCATGGATTATTTCCACGAATCCTGCAAACATGCTGTCATATCTCTCATCTCAGAAAGAAAGCAAAACAAAGCAAAAGGAAAAAATATAGATCTCAATTCAATATTCCCACAGGGTCCTACTCCGTATCTGTACTTGCCCTTCACAACAAAAGTTCTCAAAAATGAGTATTGACTGATGAGTCTTTCTAGAGACACACTCGAAGTCTGGCAAAATTGGGAAGAGGGCACCCCAGATTCTAGACTCCCATTGTAATGGTCTACCTGTCCTATGACTACATGTGAGTTTCACACAAATCAAAGGAGAGATTTGGTGACTGCTTATTTCATGGAGGCAGACAGAACAATCAGCCTCATTGTCCACATTTTTTGTTAAGTATTTCCCTGTGCCATTCAAGACCTCTCAAAGCATCAGACTGGAGCAGCCATTGAGGGGCTTCTGTTGGCTACTCCCCTGTGGCCACAACCAGCTGGATCACACAGAGGGCTCGCTACTAATGGGGATGTTTTGAGGCAGGATGGGGCTAAAGGAGTCTCTTTCTCTTAACACTGTTTTTGTTGTTGTTGTTGTTGTTGTTGTTGTTGCACCGGATCTTCATTGCTGTGCACGAGCTTTCTCTAGTTGTGGTGAGCAGGGGCTACTCTCCAGTTGGGGTGCACAGGCTTCTCATTGTGGTGGCTTCTCTTGTTGCAGAGTTCAGGCTCTAGAGCACAGGCTTCAGTGTTGTGGCATGTAGGCTGAGTTGCTCCATGGCATGTGGGATCTTCCTGGACCAGGGATCGAACCCCTGTCCCCTGCATTTCAGGCAGATTCTTTACCATTGAGCCACCAGAGAAGTCCAACACTCTTTATCTTGATTGACTATTTCATATCCAATCCTCTACCTCTAGCTGGGACAGGGCAGTGCATGTTAAGAATGCAGCAATATTTCTAGATGAATGAATCTTCTGAAGGAAGGTTAATCAAACTATATTTTATTTTTAAAAAGTTGCTCACTAAAGTGTGCCTTACTTTCCAAAAGTAAACATCTGCAAATTTGCATAGTCTGTAGTAGTGAATAAGGTGGCATTTGTTGGATGAGAAGACAACCTGGAAAACACTGATGAAAATTTTCATGAGAAAATATGTCTCCTTCTGGTTAGGTGAAGGAGAAAAATATAGTGTTAAATGACAAATACTTTCTCTTACATTTATGATCCATATTGATATTTCAAGATACTCTGTTTATAATTATTCATGTATATGTGTGTCCTGACCTTAACAGAAAAATCATTTTGAAACAACTGAAACCTCAGTGAATTGTAATATGAGTATTATTTTCTGCTAACTTTTTACTTAGATTAAATCTTTGTTTTACTGAGCTCCTAAATAGCTGTCAAAATGAGAGCCCACTTCTGCTTTACATTATCTTTTTAACAAAGAATATGAATTCTTTACTAAGCTCAAATTTTTTTTGATAGATAAAATTGTAGGTGATCTTTTATTCTAATACTTAAACATATATTTAAGCAGTTATGATTACTGGCTTTACAGCACAAAGACAGAAAACTTAAGCAATGAGGTCATCACACCATATAGCTTTGAAGTGATCTTCTTTCATACCTTGTTTTCTGTATTAGATAATCACAAATATGTGCCATTCAATTAATTTTTTGAATAGTAAGCCAACAATGAAGATACAATTTGTTATTAGTGTGAGTATGCACATGTTCTTGTATTACTGAGTTCAAGTTTGTGTAAGTTCTGACAGTGATCATCAATTACTTGCTATGACAAATAAGATTCACTTACCCCTATTCCAGCTTTAATCATTTACTTATGACAGAGGCTTCATTAACAAACTGCTGCTATTCCAATCATCACTGGTCACCAACAGGTGAGTAGTTGATCCACAGAATGTCAATGAGAGCCCTTAGTTAGAAATTTTCAATTTTGTGCCAAAGTGTTCCTCAGCAATGATTCTCTTCTGGTAAAGCTGATCAGAAAGAACAAAGACAACATACAGGAAGAAGCAGAGATGAGAATTGGAAATGGGGTCCAGTGCGCCTTGATTTCTCAGTTCCAGTGCCATTAAACTTTTACCTATTCCCTTCCTACAAATAATAAACCCAGGAAATTCTCCTTTTACCTAAGGAGTTTGGAATGAAGTTTGACATTTGCCGCCAAATGGTTCCTAATTCTGTCTGGATTGTAATGATTAGTCTCTAAGTGTGTACATCTCAATAAAGAGAAGGATGTTTTCACTGTTTTGTTAAGTCTTTTCGAGTCAGTGTCTTGGGGTTGAGTTGGTGTCAAGCTATCTGTCCTTAAAAAAGTGCTATTCTTTTGAAGTAACAACTGGCAGAAAGTTGTCAGGAAGCAAGGGTGATGATAAACTGAGAAACAAGCTCATTAAAAATTCTTTTTGTGTGAGAAGCAATGTCTGAGTGGCATTTATATGAAATTTTGGACTCAATATAGACTCTAGAAGAAAACACATCTTTTACAAGGCCGGTGATTACCTAGGCGAGTACTGTGAAGTTATTGTCAACAGTCTTCATGTAAAAACTAAATTGTGGCCAAGAGCATCTTTTGTGGGGGGGTAAGGAGCTATGAAAGTTTCAAGTCCTACTCTCTGCAGGGGGAGTAAAAGCACAATACTGCATCACTCTTTTCTTCACGCTAGACTTATATTACAGTGAGAAATTATGACATTTGAGATCATGGGTTTTTGTTTTCTCTTATCAAAAAATGTACTTAATTAGATATTTGATAAAGACTAATTCAGATTATGATAGCAGGGCTGCTTTGCACAGAGCCTCAAAATGTCATAACTGTATTGATGAGTCGTGTGTTTCTATTTTATAGATCCACCCTTATCCTTCAAAAGGAGCTAGCAGTAACATACCGGCTAATACCACATTCAATTTTATTCTTTTGTGTGGCCTGATTAGTCTGCAAGATGATATCAGTTTAGCACTGTTTGAAAGATTTAAAATAATAAAAATGACTCTTGCTCTGAAGAATCTTTAGTAACTATTTATAATTAATTCCCAGGGAAATGACAAAGTCAATTAAATGGTGTTTCTTATACACACAATAAAAAGGTATATAAAAGAGAAATCTATTTTGGAATGAAACATATTACTTGGAATAGAAAGGCTTGATGTTGAAGCGGTAATGGGCAGAGAAAAGATCCAAAGTTATCAATACACACAAATGGAATGGGCTACATGGTTATTAGCTTGAGTGAATCTATCCAGAAACAGTTAAATTCTTGTCTATTTGGCCATCATGGAAAAATATCCAGATGTATTTTTACCAACTTTGTTGTCTCTATATGTGATGGTCTGACTTAAAAACTGTTTAAAGTATACACTTTAGAAGTGCTATGATAATAATACATTAGAGACAACTGTTTGGAGGCACTTAGAAAAAGGCAACTTCATGGACAGATTCAAAGGCGGTCCATTTGAAGGTGAAAAGGGAGTGGTAAGTCTCTCAAAAACATCTGAGAAAGGTGTGGGCGCTTGGAACCTCCCTGGTGGTCTGGTGGTTAAGACTCCACTCTCATATTGCAGGAGACTTGGTTTCTATCCCTGGTCAGGGAACTAGATGGTACAACTAAAGATTCCACAGGCTGCAGCGAAGATCCAGCACTCAGCAATGAAGATCCCAGATGCTGCGACTAAGACCCAACAAAGCCAAATTTAAGAGAAAAAAAAAGGTTTTGGGTACTTAACAGCAGACATCCTCGAGAGCCACTAACGTGGCAATTGAGTGACAGGCCCAAATGGCCACCAGCCATGAGAGGAATCCTTTTTCATAATCAGCTAAAAGTAATGTCTTATGGGTGGAAATAATACTTGGCTGCCAACTGGGAGAAAAATAGCAAATATATTAAGGTGTCATGGAAGAGAACAGATAACAGTCATCTCATATATGTGAGCCTCAACTTGATTATGCTGCAGAAACTAATATTGATTTAGTGGCTAAAGAGTCTTACTAAATATAATTCTGAAATGGGAAGGTGAACCTAAAACTATATCCTTTTCCAACTGTCAAGTTTTAATGGAAAAAAATTTTTTTAAACTGAGAGTTTTTGAGACAGTTACTAATGCAGCATTATTTAGAATCTAGATGTGGAAGGTATTGTATTTCAAGTCACCAAAACTCTACTGTACATATAAATGCCTTTTTTTTGTTTTTTTCACTTTTCTCTGTACCTCTATTTAAGGGCTTCCCAGGTAGTGCTGGTGGTAAAGAACCCACCTGCCAATGCAGGAGACATAGAGACCAGGTCCAATCACTGGGTTGGGAAGATCCCCTGGAGGAGGCCCATGGCAACCCACTCCAGTTTTCTTGCCTGGAGAATCCCATGGACAGAGAAGCCTGGTGGGCTATAGTCCATGGGATTGCAAAGAGTTGGACACAATTGAAGCACGCACGCACCTCTATTTAAATGAGCTATTTTCTCAGGAGAGAAAAATCTAAACCCACCCACACAAGCACAGCCTTGGTTGTCAGCAGACATCCCTGCAAGACCTGTTGTTCATGTCTAAGCCGCACCCCGCTCTCCAGTCACAGCTCATGCTGATTCTTCTGTGTCCTGGTTTTCACGATGGGGCAGCCACTGGAGCTTTCCTTGCCATCAGTATGGAGTGGGACAAACTACTGTCAGGTGCTTTCCTGCTTCATAAGGGCCTCTGGGAGGTTGAGGATGGGGTTATTTCAAGCTTTTTATCTGATTAGAACTAATTTGCCACCACTTCCACTCCACTTGTGCCCCCTCACACCGTGCTATCACTGAAGGCTTCATGAGATGATGTCACCTCCTCTGAGTGCCATACAGGATTTGGGCATAAAGCCCGTCAGCGCTCCAAACCCCCAACACATGTATTTGTTTCTTTTGACCTTCTCTGCTGCAGTTTCATTGCTAACAATCAAATCATTTTGTGGACTTCCCACCTTATTTCTCTTCCAGAGAAAAGAATTGTTACCAGCTCCTGCTCCATCTGGCTGGGGCCATCGTGCCATATAAGTAAATGGAGGGCATTCACTTTCCCCCCCCCCCCCCCAGACCAAGCAGTTAAGAAATACCTAAAGAGGCTCAACCCCAAGATTTTCATCTCCTTACTCTTGGCCAGATATCAAAACCCGTGGTGATATAAAAAGACACAGGTTTAAAAAGGCAAATCCTCTATCAGCAGGATATCCATGATCCACTATGGTGAGCACAGCACCCCCTCCAGTTACCAACCGGGAACACTCTCACTGTACTTTTACAGGTTCAAAAAAGTAAACTTCCCTGGCCTTTGCTTTCATTGCTGTTCAGTTGCCAAGTCATGTCCAACTCGTTGTGATCCCATGAATGGCAGCACTCCAGGCTCCTCTGTCCTCCACTGTCTCCCAATGTTTGCTCAAATTCATGTCCTTTGAGTGATGCTATCTAACTATCACATCCTCTACCTGCCCGCTTCTCCTTTTACCTTCAATCTTTCCCAGAATCAGGGCCTTTTCCAATGAGTTGGCTCTTCACATCAGTGTTGGAGCTTCAGCATCAGTTGAAGGAGGAGGAGGCAATGGCAAACCACCTCTGTATTCTTGCCATGAGAACCCCATGAGCAGTGTAAAAAGGCAAAAAGATACGACACCAGAACTTGAGTCACCAGGTCAGAAGGTGTCCCTGGCCTTAAGCCATATGAACTTGGAGTTTGTTATAGCAGCTAATATAACTGAAACTTATATTTTATTCTAGGAAAACCTTGCATTTTACTGATTTTAGAATTTGTCTCTACATGTGTAAAATCAAATTGTAGGAATGTAAAACCAACAAACAAAACAACTTTTCTATCTTAACCATCTGGTTCATATAGGCTGAACAGAGTTTGTCATTCAAGACTATTTTCTTTGATGTAATTCTGAAGAGCATATTTTAAACCATGAAACCAATTTTTTTTTTCTTGCATAGCTATATTAAACTTTCTCGTAAGGAACAGCTGTACAGAAAGGTATTTCTGCTTCCTAAATGGTGAAAGCACCTAGCAATTGGGAAAAGAGGCATGGGGGTAGGGTTTGAGAGAGAAACTTCAGTTAATTGTCTGGTCCTCAATTATTATAAAATAGCACTGAGATAGCCATTACATTTTACATGGGGAAAGACAATCTCATCAGTGCAGTCTTTCAATCTCTACACGGATGCCTAAGATTGGCCCTGGGCCTGGAACATTTTATTGCAAAGAGATAAAGAGCTCTCTCAGCCTGTGCTGGGCATTTCTCTCTGTTCAGGAATCTTTGACCTGTTCTGGACCTGATGTATACTTTTTTTATTCTGCTTAAGTGTGATGCATGATACTACATCTGGCCAACCCACTGCTATTTCTGCCCTATGGGGAGGGAAGAAGACTTTGCTGTAGCACTAGAAGGGTGTGTGCATGCAGAATGGGGTTTGGGGGACTGGTGCTTACTATTGAAGTTGACCTTGCTCTGGCCCTCCTCCAGGTGAGGAAAGTGGTGCTCACATAGTGTCTGTGTGAGTCATGTCTGCCTTGGTGACCCCAACGCCTGCAAACCACACAGAGGTATGGCATCTAGGAACTGCTGCTGCTGGGGGGTAAGGCCAGATATCACTCACTCAGCATTTTCAAGTGAGGGCAGTGAAGTACTCTACTTTTCTCCCTGTGATGCAACTAATTCCCTAGAATGACCCCCTTATTTTCAAATGCATACAGTTCCTAACAAGCACTTGTTTCACCATGATTATGTTAATGGAAGTCTCAAGGATAGGTGGGTTCCCTGGTGGCTCAGGTGGTAAAGAATCTGCCTGCAATGCAGGAAACCTGGGTACAATTCCTGCGTTGGGAAGATCCCCTGGTGGAGGGCATGGCAACCCTCTCCAGTACTCTTGCCTGGAGAATTACATGGACAGAGGAACCTGGGGGGCTATAGTCCATGGGGTCGCAAAGAGTCAGACACGACTGAGTGACTAAGCACACACAGAGGTAGGTACTGGGATTTCCAGATGCTTTGGCCCCCTGATGCGAAGAACTGACTCATTTTAAAAAAAAACCTGATGCTGGGAAAGATTGAAGGTGGAAGGAGAAGGGGACGACAGAGGATGAGATGGTTGGATGGCATCACTGACTCAATGGACATGAGTTTGAGTAAATCTTGGGAGCTGTTGACAGACAGGGAGGCTTGGCATGCTGCAGTCCATGGGGTCACAAAGAGTCGGACACAACTGAGAGACTGAACTGAACTGAATATACATTGAGCGTCCAGGTACCTCGGTGATAAAGAATCCACCTGCAAGGCAGGAGACAGAGGTTAGGTCCTTGGATTGGGAACCCAGTTCAGTACTCTTGCCTAGAAAATCCTCTGGACAGAGGAGCCTGGTGAGCTATAGTCCATGGGGTTGCAAAAGAGTCAGACTCGACTTAGCAACTAAACAACAACAACAGTATTCACTGAGCAGTTTCTGAGAGGGTCAACTCTACATATCATTGCTCCAAGATGTGTAAAGAACAGAAAGAATTTTTTCATTATGTGTCAATAAGTGTAAAGTATAAAGAAGACATGTAAAAACAGTTAAAAATATTGCAACATCAAAATTAATTGTTTGGCATTTTTAGTTTAATTTTCACATTGTGTTTGGAACTAAAGATAGGATAGATTTCAGTTTAGAGATTTATAATGATTGTCATCATAATATTTTACAATATCTATCAAGTAACTTTTTTTGTTTGTTTTTTAAGATTTTTTTGATGTGTACCATTTTAAAGTCTTTATTGAATTTGTTACAATATTGCTTCTGTTGTTTTTGGTTTTTTGGCCACAAGCCATGTGGGGTCTTAGTTCCCTAACCAGGGATCAAACCTATACTCCCTGCTTTGGAAGGCTAAATCTTAACCATTGGACCACTAAGGAATTCTCTAAATAACTGATTTTTTATAAAACTTACAGTGCAGCATACCAAAAGCCTAATGTCTGTTTGGGGTGATAAAAAATAAACTGACAGCAAACTGCTAAATAGGAGTAAAAGGTAGCATGTGCCATTGACAATGGCAGGCTGGCAATAGATGCTACTGTGAGTTGAGAAGCAGGGAATAATAAAATCAAGGCAGTGCTTTAGACATAAAGACATACCTTATTCTAATTTAGCCTGGACTCCTGGACGATCTTCCAAATAAAAGATTTTAGTTCCTGGATATTGCACTGGGATGTGTGCCATTTTAGTGGAAGACAGCCACATTTTTTAAAAAGCATAGTAGTGTAATATTAAATTAACACTTCAGAAATATGACTCCATGAAGAATATACACATTTGCAAGATGAAATATGCATAATCTCCTGGTATCTAAGTATGACTATAAGTTCTATTAAAAAATAAGTTCTGTAAGAAAATTGATATAAAGATCCTTCAGCTAATTGATCTATGACTCTGTGCAATTTAATTGATTTCCATTCACTACAAAAACAATAGTCATGGTATTTTGCATAGCCCTTTATCTAAAAAATATATTGATTTCCCACCATGTGATGAGCGCTGGTTCAACTCTGGGGAAACAGCAATAGGAAGACAAGTGAGACAAAGTGTCTGCCCTCCTAGAACTCACATTTTGCTAGAGGAATAGACAGACAATAAACAATAGCACTAGTTAGGATGTTTTGAGATTGTTGTAAAAGCTATGACGAAAGTAAAACAAATTATGCAAAAACTAATGATTGTAGTCTTAGGATGGGTTGGGTGATCAGGAAAGACCTCCCTGAGGAGGTCACATTTGAATTAAGAGTTTAATAATAAGGAAGCAGTTGTGAGAAAATCTAGTTCAGAACATTCTTGGTGGAAGGAAGAATAAAGAATCGAAATCAGAAATGAAACTCACTATGTCCAAGAAAATAAAGATGATGGGGATCACTGCACCATGGCTAGAGTGAGACTTAGAGTATCACGTGAGGGTACCATGATCACTGCACCATGGTTAGAGTAAGGGTTAGAGTGGCAAGGAGGGAGACCAGAGAAGGACAGGTGATAAAAGGTATTGTGAACCATAGTAAGGCACGTGGGTTTTATTTTCTGTATAAAAGGAAACCATTGGAGATTTAAGCAGGGAAAATGGATCATCTGGTTTACTTTTTATAAGATTATTTAGGCTATTGTGTGGGTGACAGTTATAGAGAGGAAGCTGGGGAAATGTTGGGAAGTTGTTAGCATAGGTTAATAAGATATGGAGGAAAAACTGGGCTACTGGCATTAGAGATGAAAAATTATAGATGGACTCAGGATAGATTTTAGAGGTAGAATTATAAGAGTTTCAAGAGATTGAGTGGGAAATGAGGGAAAGAGAAAACGCAGAGACTTTGGTTCTTGGTTTGAGTCACTGGATGAAAGATTTTTCCATTTACTGAGATCCAGCTGACTGGATAGGAAGGATCTAGGGGATTCAGTAATTCTAATGGGACCATGTTTTGCACAATTACTGGACATGCATGTGGAGATATCAAATATGCAATGGTGTTAGTTGTCTGTGGAGCTCAACAGAGGTTGGAGTCAAGACATACATGTAGGGCAACAGAATGAACATGAAATTGAAAGCCGCGGGACTAGACAAGAGGAAAGTTTGAAATGAAGATAGATACAGCTCAACATTTGTAGCTCAAACAAAGGAGACACAGTGAACAAAGTGATGGATAAGGAGTAGTGAGCGGGGCAGATGAGTATGATGTCTAGGGAGCAAAGGAAAGGGAGTGTTTCAAGAAAGAGTACATGAGAACTGGCCAGCTGTGTTGCACGTGGTTAAGAAATGGACTAAGAAGAGGGTGGACCCAGCTGACTTGGAAATGGTGATGAATTTTTAGATAAAACACCAAATGTGGGATCCATGGAAGAAAGATTCGATAAACTGGATTTCACTAACATTATAAACTTTTTCTCTGCAGGACACTGTCAAGAGAATGAGAAGGCAAACTATACCCTGGGAGAAAATGTTTCCATAAGCACAATTGATAAAAGCTTGTTATTCAGAACATACAAAGAACTCGTAAAACTCATCGATAAGAAAACAAACATCCAGATTGAGAAATGGGTCAATATGTTAAGAGATGATGAAAATCGTTCAGTCGTGTCCGACTCTTTGCGACCCATGGACTGTATAGTCCGTGGAACTCTCCGGTCCAGAATACTGGAGTGGGTAGCCTTTCCCTTCTCCAGGGGATCTTCCCAACCCAGGGATTGAACCCAGGTCTCCTGCATTGCAGGTGGATTCTTTACCAGCTGAGCCACAAGGGAAGCCCAAGAATACTGGAGTGGGTAGCCTATCTCTTCTCCAGTGGATCTTCCTGACCCAGGAGTTGAATCAGGGTCTCCTGCATTGCAAGCAGGTTCTTTACCAACTGAGCTATGAGGGAACCGCACAGACACTTGACCAAAGATGGCATGCATATGGTACATACACACATGAAAAGATGCTCCTCCATATCGTGTGTTGTGAAGGAGATGCAAACTAAAACGACGAGATGCCACTACACACCTACGACAATGGCCAAAATCTGAAACACTGACAATAGGAAGTGGTAAGAGGAATGGAGATCAACAGCTGGTGGGAATTCAAAATGGTGCAGCCACTTTGGAAGACAGTTTGGCAGTTTCTTGCAAAACTAAACATATTGTTACCATTTGATCAGGAAACCATGCTCCTCGGTATCCACACAAAAGAGTTGAAAATTCAAGTCCACATAAAATCTTGCACATGGATGCTGTGAAATGAAGATATCTCCTTGCCATATCAATAAACAAGAAATGTCACAGCCATCAGCGACTTCTGGCCTCCAAATGTGAATGAGATCTACCAAAACTGTGATCCAGCAGATGCCACCACCCCCCATGGTGATTGCTAAGGAGCAGGGGGAATGCAAGAAGCAAGGTTAGCAAGGAAACAGGATTGGCCCCAGATAACTGAGCTGTAAGAGTTCCCAGGTGGTGCTAAAGAACCTACCTGCTAAGGCGGGAAACATGAGAGACACAGGTTCAATCCCTGGGTCAGGAAGAACCCCTGGAGAAGGAAATGGCAACCCACTCCAGTATTCTTGCCTGGAGAATCCCATGGACAGAGGAGCCTGGCAGGCAACTGAGGTGCATATGGAAGTGAATTCTTTGAGGCCAGAACTTGCATCTTCCCTTACATAGAATGCTACATTCCTTAACTTGAATCCTGATCTTTGATGTTCATACTGCCTGCTCCTTTTGTTCAGTTCAGTTCAGTTCAGTCTCTCAGTCGTGTCCAACTCTTTGCGATCCCATGAATCGCAGCACGCCAAGCCTCCCTGTCCATCACCAACTCCCGGAGTTCACTCAGACTCACATTCATCGAGTCAGTGATGCCATCCAGCCATCTCATCCTTGGTCGCCCCCTTCTTCTCCTGCCCCCAATCCCTCCCAGCATCAAAGTCTTTTCCAATGAGTCAACTCTTCTCATGAAGTGGCCAAAGTACTGTAAATAGACTGGCTTCCCCTCCTTAGAACAGTTTTCTCAGAGCTGCTGAGATGCTGTCTCCCAGGCTTAGACTCCTAAATATTCCTACCAAATAAAATAACACTCTACTTTTAGGTTGTGACTATATGTTTTAGCTGATGATGTTTATAATGACTTTATACATAAACGCCAAAACTTGGAAGCTACCAAGATGTCCTTTAGTAGGTGGGTAAATAAACTCTGGTTCATTCATGAAATGGAATATTCTTCAGGAATTGTTACCCAAGTCCAAGCTCACTCTGCTCTCCACAACACAGGCCAATGAATCTGAGAGATGAGGTATTGAAGCAAGGAAAACAACTTTATTCAGAAAGGAGCTGACAGAGAAGATGGCAGGCTAGTGCCTCAAAATAACCATCTTATTGGTGTCTGGATGCCAGGTTCTTTTATAGATCAGAGAGAAAGAAGCAATGAAGGAGCTAAAGTCAAAAGGCAGAATAGAGAGGGAGAAGTAGTGGGGAAGTCAAGTGAAAGGGTCTTCAGTCTTGCAAAACATCTTCAAGGGAATGGGCAGCCTTTGGAAGGGGTGTATTGCTCTCTTCTATTCATAGCTGGGTGGGACAATCTCTCCATGAGCTGAACAAAGGCACTTTAGTTTACAGTCAGGCAGAGGGGCAGAGTCCTCAAGGTAAGCCATTACATATGATTATAATAACAAGGCTGGCCTTAACCAAGAATAGCAAGGCTGAGAGTCAAAGAATTGATGCTTTTGAACTGTGCTGTTTGGAGAAAACTCTTGAGAGTCTCTTGGACTGCAAGGAGATCAAACCAGTCAATCCTAAGTGAAATCAACCCTGAATATTCATTGGAAGGACTGATACTGAAGCTGAAGCTCCAATATTTTGGTCACCTGATGCAACAAGCTGACTCTTTGGAAAAGACCCTGATGCTGGGAAAGATTAAAGGCAGGAGGAAAAGGGGATGACAGAGGATGAGATGCTTGGATGGCATCACCGACTCAATGGACATGAGTTTGAGCAACCAGGAGATGGTGAAGGACAGGGAGGCTTGGTGTGCCACAGTCCATGGGGGTCACAGAGAGTTGGACATGACTGAGGGACTTAAGAACGACAAATTATAACAATAGCAACAAAAATCAAGTCAAAGAAAATTTCCAACATGGAGTCAGAATTGGCTTCCTCCCTGCAACAGAATAAAATGAACTATTAAAGTCATGAAATGACATGGAAGAAACTTAAATAGGTATTACTAAGTGAAAGAAGTCAGTCTCAAAAATCTATATACTGTATGATTCCAACTATGTGATATTCTGGAAATAACAAAGCTGTAGAGATAGTAAAAGGACCAGTGGTTGCCCAGGGTTAGGGAGGAGAGGGATAAATAGGCAAGCACAGAGGATTTTTAAGGCTGTGAAAATACCCTGTGTGATACTCTGATGGTGAATATATGTCATTATACATTAGTCCAAAGCTATAGAGCATACAATAGCAAGAGCAAATTGTAATGCGATTATGAAATTTCAATGTAAATTCATCAATCATAATGAACATACAATTCTGGTGATAATAGGGAAAGTTGTACAGGTGTAGGGACAGGGTATATATGGGAAATGTCTGCATGTTTTCCTCAGTTTTGCTGTGAACCTAACACTATCTAAAAATGTAGGCTTGACTAAAAAAAAATACTTTAAAAAGCAGATAATAGAGAGGTAGCTATTGATTTGAACAATATGGGGGTCACTTGTTCTATGGAAAGCTGGGGATAAAAGCCTGATTATAACAGGGGTTCTGGAGAAGGAAATGGCAACCCACACCAGTATTCTTGCCTGGAGAATCCCATGGACAGAGGAGCCTGGCAGGCTACAGTTCATGGGATCGCAAGAGTAAGACATGACGTAAGGCTCTTTTTTCTTTTCTTTTCTTTTTTTTTTTTTTTATAAAAGGAGTTCAGTACAGGAAAGGTGAGAAAGAAGAGCTAATGAATATGGACAACTATTTCAAATAGTTCTGCTGAATGGGGTATAAAACATGGGGTAGGAGCGCAGAGGGGCTTGGTGTTCAGTAAATTACACTTGCATTTAAAATTATACATGCATGTAACTAGGAATCTGAATGAGAATGGAGACATGAGAGAAAGAGGAGAAGTTGATAAACCTGCATTGATTTTCTTTCATTTAATGAGAATTAAGTTTTATTTACATAAAGCGTCAAATATTTGGCCTCTATTACTTGAAAATAACCTCATTTTGGGGGAAAGTTTCATAAGCTCTGTTTTATTTTCTAAATCTTTATTTTGGTTTTTCTAGCTGAAAGTTACAACAAGTCATACAACTAACCACAAGAACAACAGTTTCAGAGTCTTTTGTTTCCATAAAGATCGATACAAAACTTTATAGGTTTTCATACAAAGTTTGTTCATTCCCAATCTACTAGATAAGTTTTAGAGTAACAAAAGTAGTAGTGTATGGGAGAAATATGAAGACAAAAAAAAAAAAAGATAAACATTTTCAGCCATGATTTATGACTGTATATGAAATTGATGGAGCTGAAATATACATAAATCTGTTAAATGGAAATGTGGCAGATAAAAGGCACACTGATATTTACTGAGATTTTGTGATGTAAATGAGCCTGAGAGGTGCTATAGCCTGAGATGATAGCTCATGGTTAATTGGAAGGTGAGAGATTGTGAAATTATCAGAAAATAATCACATAGACAGGTTTGCTGACACTAAATATGACTTTATTGAAGTTTTCTTATCCAAGAAAATATGGTTTGTGTTATTATATTACAGAAAAGAAAGATGCTTTATAGATTAATCAGCCTTATATGCATTTTTGGTCAAAGCTGGCTTTCTTAAATATTCATGTAACTGCTTTTGTTGAATTACTCTTGCTAGAGTAAAAATACATTTCCAATTTATTTTCAGAAAATTTTATATTCAAGGGATTTCAATTGAGGCCTCCACTCTTCCCCCATTTTGGATATTATATAATCAATGACTGACTCATTGACCCCTCTAAACAGCTTGGGCTAAAGGTTAACTGATGATCTCTGGATGTCCTCTTTATGACGCAAATCGCCTGAGGGAACACTTCACACCTAGGAGCTCTTTCCACCTAAAGCTTAGCCAATATTCTAAACAGTGTTCCATAAATGTGGGTTGTACAACTGAAAGCCCTGCCCAGGAGGCTGGATGGACAGAGCACTGGCCCCAGGTTGTAGTGCTGGTTATGCCACTCATTTGCCTATGAGATCACACTGAGGTCTTCTAGTGTCCCTTGTTTATCTATAAGTTTGGGATAATGCTGCCCGTTGGATAAAACATGAAAGCCTTTGAGAAGAGTAAAATGCTAGGTATTTTATGTTGATCTGACTGGTTTTGTAAATGTAGTTCTCTTTTCCTTCCGTTTTTGTCTCCGTCAAGTCAGAGGATCAGTTAATACTCCAGCTTTTAGATTCTTCTCTGCTGCTGCTAAGTCGCTTCAGTCGTGTTCGACTCTTTGAGACCCCACGGACCGTAGGCCACCAGGCTCCTCTGTCCATGGAATTCTCCAGGCAGGAATACTGGAATGAGTTGCTATGTCCTCCTCCAGGGGATCTTCTCGGTCCAGGGATGGAACCCGCCTCTCTTACATCTCCTGCATTGGCAGGTGGAGTCTTCATCACTAGCATTACCTGGGTTTAGTGTGCTGTGTCGCTCAGTCGTGTTTGACTCTTGCAACCCCATAGACTGTAGCCTGCCAGGCTCTTCTGTCCATGGGATTCTCCAGGCAAGATTACTGGACTGGATTGTCATTTCCTTCTCCAGGAGGTCTTCCCGACCCAGGGATCGAATCCAGGTCTCCTGCATTGCACTCAGACTCTTTACTGACTGAGCTATGAGGGAAGCCCAACCTGGGAAGCCCATATTCTTCTCTTTTTCAACCCTTATTAAAGTCCCCCACTCTAGCTACAACTATTGGTCTTACCCAGTTTCTGAACTGGAAACAGAGTTGTCTGACCTTGTTTCTCCTCTTCTTTACATCATTTCTTAGCACTGACTGCACACATGTATTTTATGTCTTATTTATCCACACTCTCCAAACACAAGCACATTTCTTCAACTCTATATTGATGTTTTTTAGTTCTGGCAGGTAAGTAAAATCTACCAAATTTTCATTCCCCTATTACAGAGGATTTTTGAAATCTGGTTTTATTTATAGACACTACCTGCTGAGGAGTCAATGTTTAAAGGAAAGGCCATATGTGGCAATTAAGTGAAATTCATATTTTTAAGAGAATTTTTAAAAATCAGTTAATATATCAGTAGTTTCCAAAGAGTCTGAAACTCAGTTCCAGAAAGGTTATTATGAAGTTTTAGAACAAGGGAAATAAACATTTTATATGCCACATAAGAAAAAATGATCACTAAAAAATATGAAGAAAAGGAGTGTTACAGTTTTATGTCACTATTACTGTTAAAATTTTTTCTTTTTTTGTCTTCTCTCAGAATCAAAGACATACATTTTGTTTGGAAAAAAATGTATTGATTTTTCTTTCTTTTGACTCACTAAAAGATACCTTTCACTAGAAAGTGCCTTACTCTTGTGTGATTGAAATGAGTTTTAAAACCCAGAGTTGACAACTCTTAACAAATGAATGGATCTGTGGCTTCTTCTCTTTGAATAGTGCATTCTGAGAATGATCAGTCCTATCTCCTTGGGTGATATGACAGAAGTTAAGTCTTCTGATGGTGTGATGTTATTTTTGAGTGAATTTTAAAGCTTTCTTTTCACTGAAATTTAGTGGTATATTCTTGTGTTGTACTTGAATTACTTTGATCTTTGTGAAACTTTTCTCCCCTACAACATTTCTTTTTCATTTTTTTTTGCAAATATAAAAACAACTTCGGTCCTTAAGAGAATTGTCTCCCACAGTATGGCTGTCGGGCAATGATAAAACCTGGCTCAAGGAAAAGACGTTTCCTGTGTGAAATGATCAGTATTTTTGAGAAGGATCACCTTCAATTTCACCTTGTAAAAATGATCTTTCTGCTAGAAATCAAGTATATTGGGCTTTGAATTGACAGACACCTTACCAGAAAACAGAGGACTCAGACTCGGAACAAAACTTGATCATCAGTAATGGTCTGCCTGCTGGCGCTTGCTGTTATTGATCACAGTAGGCAGATAGATGCTTGGCATTGTTTTTTGAGGGCCTTCCGCGGTGTCTCAATTGGTAAAGAATCTGTCTGCCAATGCAGGAGATGCAAGCCCTTTATGGGCTCCTAAAATGATCGAACAAGGGTTTGATTTCTGGGTCTGGAAGATCTCCTGGAGGAGAAAATGGCAACCCACTCCAGTAGACTTGCTTGGAAAATTCCACGGACGGAGGAGCCTGGTGGTCTATAGTCCATGGACTCACAAAGAGTCAGACACGACTGAGTATGCGTGCTTGTACGCACACACACACACACGTTACAAATAAGCAGACAGAAGAATTCTTCTCATTCGTTTTCTCCAGGATATTTCTTCTACTTTTACCGAGTACTACTTTTTTTGTTTCTTTTTCCCTCTAACATATGTGGAAAGGGATTGTGGAAAGAATTTCTTTTAGGGTATGCATCAGGGACACCTGTGTTTGAATTCCTGACTTTATCATTTATATGCAGCACACACTTTTGCTTCCTCATGTGTAAAATGGAAAGAAGATAGCCCTTTCCTTACAGGGCTGCTGCTTGGATTAAACAAGGTATCAAAGCATTCAGTGTTTTGGAGGAGCATAAAAAACATATGAAACAGTAGCTAATATCATTATTATGCCTTCCTTAGTCCTTACCTGGTCCTGGGTGGGTGAAGAGAGATGAAGTGTTAAAGTGTGAATTCAGGCTTGTGAGGGGGCCATCAAGGCTATGTCTCTTTTTCCTCTGCCTGATGTTCTTTCCATCAGCTTTTCCCCATTGTCTTCACAGGGCAAAGCTGAAGTCTATCCATCCTTGAGGCATCAGCTTAAATGCCTCTTTCTGGTTTACTTGCCTAAGCGAAGATTGGTTTCCCATTATGGGCTCCTAAAATGATCTCTACTTGTTTGTGCACACTTATTGCAATTATAATTAATTGTACAGTTATTCTCTTCTACTCTGTCAGCTTCATGGGGGCAGGAAACTATCTTTCTAGTTGGCCAATGTATTAGTGATGCCTAGCGTATTGTGAGCTGGAAAGAGATACTTGTTGAGTCAGTGTACTGAGAAAGACAATGTCAAGGCCTCTGCTTCTCAAAATTTGTCCGTGCAAAGGCTGAAGGGCAGTGTCCTGGTAGCTTAAGGGTTTTTCTACTAACTTCCCCTGCCTTCTTACCTCATTACCTCATCGTCTTTGATTACCTGGGGTTAGCAGGTAAGTCTCCAACTCAAGCATGCTTCTGTTTTCACCATGGAGAAGGCTTCTTAAGGTCTGCTCACCAGAAGTATATCAAAGTCTGCCTCTCCTGGCATCTTTCCAGCTCACGATTTCTCCCTGAAGTACTTGCCAAGGCCCCATTATTTTTGTTGTCATTGCTACCAGTGTAATAGAATATGTATCAGGGGAAAAAACAAGATTCTCTCCATATCCTTTATATCTGACTCCTGAAAGTGGAAAGGAGCTATGTCTCTATGATCAGTGCTGCCCAGTTTTAAAGAACATGTGGATCACAAACCCTCCCTGTGTAGATGTAGCCTGGATTGTTGGACAAGCCCATTCAACTCAGTTCTACAAACATGCTCAGAGTCACTATGGTTTGCAATCATGTGTAAGTAAGTCACTGATTTAGAAAATTATGTTCTAGGTTTCAGATCTACGAGCTCTCTCAGGAGTTTCCTCCTTTCTTTCAGAACATGAAGCTCTTTACCTTTGGAGGCAGAAGTGTTTAGAAGTGATTGAGTGGCAAAAAAAAAAAAAAAAAAAGAAAGAAAGAAAAAGTTGCATGTTAAAATGCATGATGAAACAGTGATCAGTGAAAATCCCAGACTGTTTCAATAAGTCTGATGAATACTTTCATAAAATGCCTTACTTTTTTCAGATTAAGCATCCACTTTTTAATCTTTTCTGTGTTCATCCTCAGCTCTCTTATACCCAGGGAAAACATCAGGTTCACTGGCAACCTCAGTCTTTTCACTAAAGTGGAGACAGAAACAGGAACTAAGGTTCAGTTACTTTCAGAATGTGATCACTTTCAATAGAACTGTCCTTTTATAGTTTGTTATCAATGGACAGTGAGGAAGCTGCATTTTAGAAACTACATATATCATTTTCTTATATGGGATTACTCAGGATTCTAGCACTTGGGGGTAAGGGAAGAGTGGAGGACAGGCAAAATTGGGAAATGCTCAGGACATGACCAAATATACCATCTCAGCTCTATCAGTTGTCAGCTGTGTGCTCACAAACATAAGCTACTTCTTTGTTTCTCAGTTTACTAATCTGAAAAATAAGGATAACAGTGGCATCTATTCCATAGAGTTATTCTGGCAATTCAAATGAATACATTAACATGTGTCTAGGAAGTATCTAATAAATGCTACCTATCATAGTTAATATCACTGAATTATGAGTATGTTTTCTTTCACATGGGATTTGTATAGCTATGTATTCACTCAGTAATGGTTGCTTTACTTTTATGTTGCACCTGTCACTAAATTTAATATTGATAAATCGCTTTTGAAAGAACTACAGAAATCTTGAAGATGTCGTATGTTAGATAAACTTAGTATCTCTGATGGTTACGAGTAAATGGCCAATGATATTCACACCATAAATAGAGAGCCAGACGTCTTGGAATGTGTAGTCAAGTGGGCCTTAGAAAGCATCACTACAAACAAAGCTGGTGGAGGTGACAGAATTCCAGTTGAGCTGTTTCAAATCCTGAAAGATGATGCTGTGAAAGTGCTGCACTCAATATGCCAGCAAATTTGGAAAACTCACCAGTGGCCACAGGACTGAAAAGTGTCAGTTTTCATTCCAATCCCAAAGAAAGGCAATGCAAAAGAATGCTACCGCACAATTGCACTCATCTCACATGCTAGTAAAGTAATGCTCAAAATTCTCCAAGCCAGGCTTCAGCAATACGTGAACTGTGAACTCCCTGATGTTCAAGCTGGTTTTAGAAAAGGCAGAGGAACCAGAGATCAAATTGCCAACATCCGCTGGATCATGGAAAAAGCAAGAGAGTTCTGAAAAACATTTATTTCTGCTTTATTGACTATGCCAAAGCCTTTGACTGTGTGGATCACAATAAACTGTGGAAAATTCTGAGAGAGATGGGAATACCAGACCACCCAACCTGCCTCTTGAGAAGCCTACATGCAGGTCAGGAAGCAACAGTTAGAACTGGACATGGAACAACAGACTGGTTCCAAATAGGAAAAGGAGTACATCAAGGCTGTTTATTGTCACCCTGCTTATTTAACTTATATGCAGAGTACATCATGAGAAACGCTGGGCTGGAAGAAACACAAGCTGGAATCAAGATTGCCGGGGGAAATATCAGTAACCTCAGATATGCAGATGACACCACCCTTATGGCAGAAAGTGAAGAGGAACTAAAAGCCTCTTGATGAAAGAGAAAGAGGAGAGTGAAAAAGTTGGCTTAAAGCTCAACATTCAGAAAACGAAGATCATGGCATTTGGTCCCATCACTTCATGGAAAATAGATGGGGAAACAGTAGAAACAGTGTCAGACTTTATTTTGGGGGGCTCCAAAATCACTGCAGATGGTGACTGCAGCCATGAAATTAAAAGACACTTCCTCCTTGGAAGAAAAGTTATGACCAACCTAGATAGTATATTCAAGGCAGAGACATTACTTTGCTGACTAAGGTCCGTCTAGCCAAGGCTATGGTTTGTCCTGTGGTCATGTATGGATGTGAAAGTTGGACTGTGAAGAAGGCTGAGCACCGAAGAATTGATGCTTTTGAACTGTGGTGTTGGAGAAGACTCTTGAGAGTCCCTTGGACTGCTAGGAGATCCAACCTGTCCATTCTGAAGGAGATCAGCCCTGGGATTTCTTTGGAAGGAATGATGCTAAAGCTGAAGCTCCAGTACTTTGGCCACCTCATGTGAAGAGTTGACTCATTGGAAACGACTCTGATGCTGGGAGGGATTGAGGGCAGGAGGAGAAGGGGACGACCGAGGATGAGATGGCTGGATGGCATCACGGACTCGATGGACGTGAGTCTGAGTGAACTCTGGGAGTTGGTGATGGACAGGGAGGCCTGGCACGCTGCGATTCATGGGGTCACAAAGAGTCGGACACGACTGAGCGACTGAACTGAACTGAACTGAAGATTAGAATAAGACTTCCCTAGACTGTCCAATGCAGGAAACTGTAAGAGACACAGGTTCGATCCCTGGGTCTGGAAGATCCCCTGGAAGAGGGCATGGCGACCCATTCTGAGTGACTGAGCATGCATGCACTCAAGGTTTGAACAGATGAACATGTTCTGTTGCCTGAATCTTATACATTTTATTAATTGAAGACTGTATTTTAAGACATGGAACCTATCAGGAGAAATAAACCAAGCAACAAAACATTAAAAGGAGCTATAGGGTCTTCCCTGGTGGTCCAGTGGCTAACACTCAGGGCTCCCGATGCAGGGGGCCTGGGTTCGACCCTTGGTCAGGGAACCAGATCTCACATGGCACAACTAAAGAACTCAGGAGCCTCAACAAAGACTGACGATCCCACGTACCACAGCTAAGACCTGGCACAGCCAAATAAATAAATATTTAAAAAACAAAAAAATAAAAGGGAACTATAAAATCTGAAAAGACTGGTGGAAGAAAGTTGATTCTTTGATCCAGGTTCTGTCTTTTGAATGATCACCCTAAATTTTTAGGGACAATAGTAATTATTGAAATATGTTGTTTCTGATTAGTGTGTAAATACAGAGTTTTAAGTGAATTTTACTTGTAAAAGCAATAGAGATTTTAATGTTAAGAGAAATAATTCAAAAGTATATTGCAAATATTTTAAATTGGTATATGTGCCATCTAGCCTAATTGGTTTTTTGATAGACACACACAAAAATAGGAAGTGAGAAATTCAATTATGAGTTCATTGATAGCAATGAATGTATAGACTACAGTGGGGTTGTTGACTTTTTTTTTTTTTAAATGAGGAAAAGTCTTCCAATGTTTATCAATAGAGAACTGGGAAAGTTACCAATACCCAAGTTACTAACACAATTGAAAAAGAAGCTCAGCCACTGTTTCATCTCCCTTTTCTGATGAAAACCTATAGCTGAGGCAGAAGAAGCAAGGAGGTGGTGGTGATCAGCCTGGAGTGAACACATAAAGCTTAAACATATGCTCAGGAACCCTTGGAATAAAACCAGTGAACCTTACATTGTGTCCCAATAATAGTGACCACAGCTGTTATCATCCCCTAAATCCTTATTCCATGTTAGGGATTTTGTTAATATCCATTGAATACCATTATCTCATTTAATCCACCCCAAATCCATATGAATTAGACACTTTAAATCTTCATCTTGAAGGTGAGGAAATTATGCTCAGAAATTTTAAACTATTAATTATAGTTGCTTGACATTTATCACCTAGTCTTTTTTGAGTCAAGCTCATTTAATTTTTGTATCTCAGTGGGCCCTTCTTTCCTTATTTTTTGAGTGCCTTGTAATTATTTTTTATTGAATTCTGGACATCATGAACACATCACAGACACAGACTGAGTTATAATAGTTTTGCATAGAAATGTATGTGTTTCTCCTCCACTAGGCTGTTAATATGGAGACTTGACCAACCCCACTATGGTTCAGCTGGTTCAGGGGATTTTTGTTGTGATGATTGCCATCAGCATACCACCAGCTTCAAATTTTTCTAGCAAGTACCTTTGCTCAAAACTGGTTTGTGTTTTTCTTAATATTCCTATCCACCCTCAGCTTTAGCTTTCTCTGTTGCTCTTGCACATGAAAGGGAGTCTTCCCTGTCCTGTTCTTTCCAGTGGTAGCCTGGTGCATAGATGCATGCTAAATTGCTTCAGTGGTGTCTCGCTCTGTGCAACCCTATAGACTGTAGCCCCCCAGACTCCTCTGTCCATAGGATTCTCCAGGCAAGAATATTGGAGTTAGTTGCCATTTCCCCCTCCAGGGGATCTTCCCGACCCAGGGATTCAGCCTATATCTCATGTCTCCAGCATTGGAAGTCAGGTTCTTTACCAATAGTGCCACCCAGCCTGCTGGTACTTACTAATTTGTGTTTGAGATCTTAATTTTAAGAGGCAGGGGGATTTTCTTTTATTTTGGTCCAACTTCAAACTCAGCCCAGCTTGGTCTCATGGTTGGAATTTTCTTAGTAAACCTGCCTCACTACCCAGGGAAAGTAAACTGCCATGGACTTTTAAGGTGGACCTTGGAAGGGAGAGAGTTCCCAGCCCTTCTCACAGTGGTAGGAGATCTATTATGGTCTGGGCCCAGGACAGTTTCCTATTTCTATGCCAGGGATATGGATTCATGTTCAAGTGTGCCGTTAAGTGTCAGGCACAAGTTTGTGCTACAACTTGCCAACAGTTTAGGGCTTTTGTTCCATGAAGAAGAAAGCTTTAAGTGGGGATTTATGCCTTTTGTCTAGCAGTGGATATTCTCGTTATCCACGTAGGCACAGTCATAAGAGGGTTCCTCTTCTATCCAAAAAAGTTCCACTTCCTTTTCTGAGCTCCAGCAGAGGTCCGTGGAGAAGAACTTGCAAGTAATAAGAGTGCTGGTGTTTGTGGTTCCCAGGGGCTTTATGTCCTTTGCTAGCCCATACTTGGGCCTTAGAGATTTCTTTAAAAAAACAGATAAATTTGTTTAACCTCTTGAATGGCACCATACTCTCTCATTTGTGTTGCAATACTCGAGTGTGCAGGAGTATTGGATTCCAGGTTCAAAGAAATTACAGCTTTGTAGTTTATCCAGTATTTTCTTGTTTTCAGTGTGGGAGCATTGTTCTTCCCAAATTTCCACATCACAGACATAAGTGAAACTCCCAATTATTTCTTAAACTAATATTGTATACTTGTCAGGGTAGGTTGTTACAGATATAGGTAATTAGGCAGAGATTCAAGTGTGAGCGATTTACTAAGAAAGAACTTGCAGAAAAAATAAATGAAGCTATAGGAGAAGGAAGGGGAAGGAGTCCAGAAAGGATACAGTTTTGGTGACATCTCAGATTGCTTGATCCTTTGGTGAACACTGGAGCACAAATTATACTTGATATATCTTGGCTTGAGGCAAAAGAGCTGAGTTTTATAGTCCAGAAACTGTGGAGCATTAGCTATGGGCTTCCCCGGGGGTAGAATGTAGACCACCAAGCACTTCTGATTCTCTGTGATCATTTCAGTGTCCATGAGAGAGAGCAGGTGTGAGCCATTAGCAGCAAAGCATGCAGAGGTTGAGAAAGGCATGGCTGCTATAGTGACATACTGCTTTATCAGTACTAATGATTCTTATCTTAAATGCTGTTAGTAATTTCCATTTCAGTTACTTACTGATCTTGCACTTTTTATGCCCTTTATTTTCAACTTTTCTATATGGTTGCTTTAGTTCTGTCTCTTGTGAGTAACCAAAACTTTTTGTCATTTCTTCTGATTTATAATTATCATAAAACAGTTATGTATAAAATATTTATATTAATAGTGATATAGATATCTTTTATTTAATTATACCATCTAATTTGATGTTTCTATTTAGTATCACTTTTTGAATCTCTCCTTCCTCATTTTTTGCCTTCTCTATGGCACTCTAGGAGAAGGCAATGGCACCCCATTCCAGTACTCTTGTCTGAAAAATCCCATGGATGGAGGAGCCTGGTAAGCTGCAGTCCACGGGGTCGCGAAGAGTTGGACAAGACTGAAGGCCTTCACTTTCCCTTTTCACTATCATGCACTGGAGAAGGAAATGGCAACCCACTCCAGTGTTCTTGCCTGGAGAATCCCAGGGACAGTGGAGCCTGGTGGTCTGCTGTCTGTGGGGTCGCACAGAGTCGGACACAACTGAAGCGACTTAGCAGCAGCAGCAGTAGTAGTATGGGACTCTATAAGTTATATTTCTGTTTTAAGTTGAATCCAATGCATGAAAGTGAAAAGTGAAAGTGAAGTCACTGAATCATGTCCAACTCTCAGTGACCCCATGAACTGTAGCCCACCAGGCTCCTTTGTCCATGGGATTTTTCCAGGCAAGAGTACTGGAGTGGGGTGCCATTGCCTTCTCACATTTAACTACATAGTTAACTTTTTTCCTGCCAAATTGAGATTTTCAACAGTTTAATCTTCTTCATAAACACAGATCCTAAATTATCTTATAAATACTTGCAAGCCTGAGTTCTAAGTCACTTCAGTCACGACGGACTGTTTGCGAACCCAAGGACTGTAGCCGGTCAGGCTCCTCTGTCCATGGGATTCTCCAGGCAAGAATGGATTGCCATGCCCTCCTCCAGGGGATCTTCCTGACCCAGGGATCCAATATCTCTTGTTTCCCCTGCATTGGCGGGGGGTGGGGGGTGGGGTTCTACTACTAGCACTACCTGGGAAGCCTTAATAAATACTTAGTGAACCCTTGGAAGGAAAGTGAGGACCAACCTAGACAGCATATTAAAAAACAGAGGTTACTTTGTCAACCAAGGTCCATCTAGTCGAGGCTATGGTTTTTCCAGTGGTCGTGTATGGATGTGAGAGTTGGACTATGAAGAAAGCTGAGTGCTGAAGAATTGATGCTTTTGAACTGTGATGTTGGAGAAGACTCTTGAGAGTCCCTTGGACTGCAAGGAGATCCAACCAGTCCATCCTAAAGGAGACCAGTCCTGGGTGTTCATTGGAAGGACTGATGCTGAGGCTGAAGCTCCAGTACTTTGGCCACCTCATGTGAAGAATTGACTCATGAGAAAAGACTCTGATGCTGGGAGGGATTGGGGGCAGAAGGAGAAGGGGACGACAGAGGATGAAATGGCTGGATGGCATCACCGACTCTATGGACATGAGTTTGGGTGAACTCCGGGAGTTGGTGATGGACAGGGAGGCCTGGCGTGCTGCAATTCACGGGGTCGCAGAGTCAGACATGACCGAGCAACTGAACTGAACTGAACTGAATATGTTCTAGGCACTAAATTTTACATTCCAGAGACAAATGGAATCATAGTGAAACTGATTTTCATGGAAATGGCATAGTTGTTTTATTTGTTAGTTATTAACTAATCAAATTCAGTGATGTGTTTTATCTATTTCTGTGCACACTGATGTTCTTACATCTATGCCTTTTCTCTACATAGATTAACTATATAAAGATTAAACACATGCTTTACTGGTTAGCTTCTTAATATTCTGTGAGTGGGAAAGTCTTAATATTTATGTGTCTGAAGTTTTCTCTTTGATTTTTCTTAAACTCTTGCAAGATACTTTAGTTGGATATATAATCTTTGAATTATTTTCCTGCTACACTTTAAAGATATTATTTCCTTATTGTTTAGCACTTCTTATGACAGTGAGAAGTCTCTGTTGGTTTGCTGTTCTTTTGTGGGTAATGTGTCTTTCACACACTTCAAATATATTTCCTTTATACTTCTGTACTATAGTTCCACTATATTGTGCACTGATTTGGATCTATTTATTTATCTCCCTAGTACTACTTAGAGTGCAACCTCTTAACTTAGTTCTCAAAAATTATCTCTGGGCATTAATAGTTTACCATTCCCTTCATTCTCTTCTTCCAGAACTCCTATTAGTCATAATTAAGCCTCTCTCAAAGCTGTTATTATCTTATACATTTTCAAATTTTCCACAAGAACCCTTCAAGCTAGGCTGCAGCCATGAAATTAAAAGAAGCTTGCTCCTTGGAAGAAAAGCTATTGCAAGCTTATCATTTTAAAAAAGCAGAGATATCACTTTCCTGACAAAGGTCTATCCAGTCAAAGCTATGGTTTTCCCAGTAGTCATGTATGGATGTGAGAGTTGGACAATAAAGAAGGCTGAGCACCAAAGAATTGATGCTTTCGAATTGAAAGGACTAATGCTGAAGCTCCAACACTTTGGCCACCTGGTGTGAAGAGTCAACCCATTGGAAAAGACCCCGATGCTGAGAAAGACTGAAGGCAGAAGGAGAAGGGGCTGACAGAGGATGAGATGGTTGGATGGCATCACTGACACAATGGACATGAGTTTGAGTAAGCTCTGGGAGATAGTGAAGGACAGGGAAGCCTGGCATGCTGCAGTTCATGGGGTCACAAAGAATTGGATAAGACTTAGCAACTGAAAAATGAATAAAAACATTTTTAATATTAAAAGTTATTAATTACACTATGCTTTGTCTTGAGTGAATGTCCTAATTCACTATTCTCTTTGGCTATTGGCTAGAATTTTATCTAACACTTATCGGTATCAATTATCTATCAGTTCAGTTCAGTTCAGTCACTCAGTCATGTCTGACTCTTTGCCTCCCCATGGACTGCAGCATGCCAGGCCTCCCTGTCCATCACCAACTCTCAGAGCTTGCTTGAACTCATGTCCATCGAGTTGGCAATGCTATCCAACCGCCTCACCCTCTGTCTTCCCCTTCTCCTCCTGCCTTCAATTTTTCCCATTTGCTGCTTCTACTGCTAAGTCACTTTAGTTGTGTCCGACTCTGTGTGACCCCATAGCCAGCAGCCTAGTAGGCTCCCCCATCCCTGGGATTCTCCAGGCAAGAACACTGGAGTGGGTTCTTTCCCAGCATCAGGGTCTTTTCCAATGAGTCAGTTCTTCACATCAGGTGGCCAAAATATTGGAGTTTCAATATTCAGGACTGATTTCCTTTAAGGTTGACTGGCTTAATCTCTTTGCAGTCCAAGGGACTCTCAAGAGTCTTCTCCAACACCACAGTTTGAAAGCATCAACTCTTCAGTGCTCAGCTTTTTTATGTTCCAATTCTCACAACCATACATGACTACTGGAAAAATCATAACTTTGACTAGATGGACGTTTGTTGGCAAAGTAATGTCTCTGCTTTTTAATATTCTGTCTAGATTTGTTAAAGTTTTTCTTCCAAGGAGCAAGGGTCTTTTGATTTTATGGCTGCAGTCACCATCTGCAGTGATTGTGGAGCCCAAGAAAATAAAGTCTGTCACTGCTCCCATTGTTTCCCCATCTATTTGCTGTGAAGTGATGGGACCAGATGCCATGATCTTAGTTTTTTGAATATTGAGCTTTAAGCCAGCTTTTTCACTCTCTTCTTTCACTTTCATCAAGAGGCTCTTTAGTTCTTCTTTGCTTTCTGCCATAAGGGTGGTATCATCTGCATATCTGAGGTTATTAATATTTCTCCTGGCAATTTTGATTCTAGCTAGTGCTTCATCCAGCCCAGCATTTTGCATGATTTACTCTGCATATAAGTTAAATAAGCAAAGTGACAATATGCATCCTTGACATACTCCTTTCCCAATTTGGAACCAGTCTGTTGTTCCATGTCCAGTTCTAATTGATGCTTCTTGACCTGCATACAGGTTTCTCAGGAGGGAGGTAAGGTGGTCTGGTATTCCCATCTCTTGAAGATTTTTCCACAGTTTGTTGTGATACACACATTCAAAGGCTTTGGCATAGTTAATAAAGCAGAAGTAGGTGATTTTCTGGAACTCTCTTGCTTTTTCAATGATACAGCAGATGTTGGCAATTTGATCTTTGGTTTCTCTGCTTTTTCTAAATCCAACTTGAACATCTGGAAGTTCTTGGTTCTTGTACTGTTGAAGCCTGGCTTGGAGAATTTTGAGCATTAGTTTACTAGTGTGTTCCATCACTTCATGGGAAATAGATGGGGAAAGAGTGGAAACAGTGTCAGACTTTATTTTGGGAGGCTCCAAAATCACTGCAGATGGTGACTGCAGCCATGAAATTAAAAGACGCTTACTCCTTGGAAGAAAAGTTATGACCAAACTAGATAGCATATTGAAAAGCAGAGACATTACTTTTCCAACAAAATCTGTCTAGTCAAGGCTATGGTTTTTCCACTAGTCATGTATGGATGTGAGAGCTGGACTGTGAAGAAAGCTGAGCACTGAAGAATTGATGCTTTTGAACTGTGGTATTGGAGAAGACTCTTGAGAGTCCCTTGGACTGCAAGAAGATCCAACCTGTCCATTCTGAAGGAGATCAGTCCTGGGTATTTTTTGGAAGGAATGATGCTAAAGCTGAAACTCCAGTACTTTGGCCATGTCATGCAAAGTGTTGACTCATTGGAAAAGACTCTGATGCTGGGAGGGATTGGGGGCAGAAGGAGAAGGGGACGACAGAGGATGAGATGGCTGGATGGCATCACTGACTCGATGGACGTGAGTCTGAGTGAACTCCGGGAGTTGGTGATGGACAGGGAGGCCGGGCGTGCTGCAATTCATGGGGTCACAAAAAGTCGGACACAACTGAGCAACTGAACTGAACTGAACTTACTGGAGTGTGAGATGAGTGCAATTTTGTGGCAGTTTGAACATTTTTGGCATTGCCTTTCTTTGGGATTGGAATGAAAACTGACCTTTTCCAGTCCTGTGGCCACTGCTGAGTTTTCCAAATTTGCTCACATATTGAGTATAACACTTTAATACTGTATTTGAAATAGCTCAACTGGAACTGCATCACCTCCACTAGCTGTGTTCATAGTGGTGCTTCCTAAGGCCCACTTCACTTTTGAATTCCAGGATGTCTGGCTTTAGATGAGTGATCACCCAATTATGGTTATCTGGGTTGTGAAGATCTTTTTAAAATAATTCTTCTCTGTATTCTTGCCACCTTTTTTTTTAATATCTTCTGCTTCTGTTAGGTCCATACCATTTCTGTCCTTTATTGTGCCCATCTTTGCATGAAATGTTCCTTTGAGATCACTAATTTTCTTGAGGAGATCTCTGGTCTTTCCCATTCTGTCGTTTTCCTCTATTTCTTTGCATTGATCACTGAGGAAGGCTTTCTTAACTCTTCTTGCTATTCTTTGGAACTCTGCATTCAGATGGTTATATCTTTCCTTTTCTTCCTTGCCTTTAGCTTCTCTTCTTTTCTCAGCTATTTGTAAGGCCTCCTCAGACAACCTTTTTGCATTTCTTTTTCTTGGGGATTGTCTATAGCTTATAATAGTCACTCCACTTCTCCTCCATATAAACTTTAGATTAAAGCGATCATTTATTTCTTCATGATTGTTCAGGTTTGCCTGGCTGCGCTGGGTGATTCTTCTTCTGATCTGGCCTTGACCTGCTAAGCCTGGCAGAATCAGCTCAGTTGGGAGGTATGTATCAAATGACCTCACTTTCCTGTCTGGCAATTGATGTTGATATTTGGCCAGGGTGCTTTGTTCCTCATGCTGATGGAACATCTCACCCCCCAGTAGGTTGTGTTTGACCTGTTCATATGATGAAGGAAACACTCCAAGAGGTTGAAAGCAGAAATTGCAAACCTTCTTAAAGCCTAGACTTCAAATTTGCATGACATAATTTTACCCAACATTTATCAGTTAGAGCTAGAACAAGGCCAGCCCAGAAATGAAGTGGTGGGAAATTATATTCTACCTGTTAGTGGGAGAAACTTCCAAGTTATATTTCAAAAGTATGTGGACCGAGAGAAGTGTAGTTTTGGGGAGGGGCATTATGGAAGCAATCGATTATAGTACCCACCACCTAGACCAAAGGCTCATATTTTTCCCATATGCAACATATATTGAAAGTGCCATGGTTCAGTTGCTAAGTCATGTCATCTCTTTGTGACCCCATGAATGGCAGCATGCCAGGCTACTCCTCATTTGCAGCCCTTCAAGTACAGCCACTCTTAATCTGGAGACTTGAGAAGTAAAAAGACAAACTACACACACCCTAAAACCCAATATATGTCACAATAAGACAGGGACAGATTGACGACAAAAGCTGCACCTAATTGAGAAGGGGGGAAGTGGAATGAGGAGGAGAGCAGTCCACAGACCAAAGCAATCCTGAAATCCAGCTGTATGTATTTGTCAGAGCCTCCCTTTCCAGGGTAAGAAAATGGACCACAACAAAAGCCCAATTTTTCTGTGAAAGATATTCTCATCCTGTTTCCTGACAATAGAAATTTGGGGTCCCAGAGACTTATTTTTATTTTGAACTGTCTCTGCTCCCTGTAATTGAGCCTGTTATAACTCTCTCAAAAAGATTTTGGACTGATTGTGAATCTAATTGAGATTTCCTCCATGCTCCAACAGTCACATCCATGATTCTTTTAAAATAGATCACTATTTACTTTGGGCCCTATCTGAGGCTGTTGTGAGATAATGTCCTCAAGATTGTTAGAAACTTTTTGTATGGCTATGAGGTTTACTTGGCACTCCCATAAATCTCTTTGTGTTCCTAATTAAAGGTCCTGTAGTCACACATTTGATTTGATCTTTACTCTGAGACTACAGCTGCAAAGTTTAGAAATCTGAAATGGTTTTATTTTATAATTCTTTATGTTTCCTCTCAATTATGCTTGACAGCTGAATGGTTCTTTCCTTAGTTCATCTCTCTCATTCTGTATTTATTGTGGAGAGACACAAAATGCCAGTTGTGAATTTCCATGTCCTGCCTGGATATTTCCTTGGCCAGACTGATTAATTCATTGAGTACACTTTTCATCTTTCTAGCTATTGAAGGCTTAACTTTTGCCAATAGCTCTGAATCACTAATCCCCTTCTTTACACAAAGAACAGTTTTTCATTGTTTTTCAAATTAATACTGATGGTTTTTTCACTGTCTTAAAGTGTTCACCCACCACTTAGTCCCAGGGCCAGTCCTAAATTTTTAGGTTTTAGTTATGGCAGCACCTGATTTATAGGTGCTTATTCTTGTGTCAGTTCTTAATTTCTTCATAACAGATAACTTCAGAACTGCATGGCTTAAAACAATAACGATTTTTTGGTTTAATTTAGCCGGGCATCACTTAATTCATATGGGACCACTTACATGTGGTTTTGGTCATCGGGAGCTTCGCTGGGATAGACATTTCTGCTGCTGCTTCTGCTGCTGTTAAGTTGCTTCAGTCGTGTCCAAGTCTGTGCGACCCCATAGACAGCAGCCCACCAGGCTCCTCCATCCCTGGGATTCGGCCTCAATTCCATGTCGGCAGTCAGTGTTGGTTGTAGCTTTCTGTTTCTTCTCTACATGGCCTCTCACCCTTTTGAGCCCAGAATTGGCTTCTTTACATGATAAAAGATTCATTTAACAATAGAGAAAGCAGAATTAAGTTTAAGACCTCTTAACACCAAGCTTAGGAAGTCCCACCGTATCACTTTTGCCATATTCTCTTAGTCAGTGGAAATAGACCCAAGATAGCTTCAAGAGGTTAGAGACTGTTAACAGACTAATTCTTAATAGAAGGAGCAAGGGAACCATATTTCAAAAAGGTGTGGAATGAGGGGGTGATGATACACTGAAGGCCATTATTCTGACAATCTACTAGAGTTTTTATTACAATGACTCTATTTTTATAGAAGATTTCTAGTGGATTTTTTTTATTATGCACTATGCTTATTTTATACAGATCTCTCTGATTTTGTCATTTTCATGTAAATTTTTAAAGTAACTGTATATGTTAATTATCTTTAAGCACCTAAAGATATTTACTTAAAGATGTTTATCAAATTGACTTCATATGCAGCGATTTTATGTTTCAGTGTTGATTTTTGTTTGCCTTTTTGTTGATGTGCACAACTTTCTTCAGTTTCTCCCTTCCTACTCCTTTGTGATTTCAGTGGTTGGTCTGAACTGTACTCCACAGAATCAGCATCTAGAACAGGTTTATCATTTTGCTTTTACTACTTTGTGGATATTGTGGGTCCAGCTATTTACAGTTAGTCTGGGTTGATTTCTTATTTATGAGGTTATGTTTGAGTGCTCAGTCATTCAGTCATGTCTGACTCTTTGTAACTCGATGGACTGCAGGCCTCCAGACTCCTCTGTTCATGGGATTTCCCAGGCAAGAATACTGGTGTGAGTTGTCATTTCCTTCCCCAGGGGATCTTCCCAACCCAGGGATCAAAACTGTGTCTCATGTATAGTGGCAGATGGGGTCTTTACCACTGAGCAACCTGGGAAGCAATTATGAGGTTGTGTTTATATCCTTCCATTTCCACAGGTCACATGCTCCTACAAGACCTGGTCACAGAGAGCCATCAGCAGCAGTTGTTCTCAGCTTCTTTCTTTAAGAAATGAGTCTAAGTTAGACTCCAGCAGATGAAGGACTATTTTGGTCTCTATTAGCCATCTGTAACTAAATTTCAGCCTACATCTACCTTTTCCCAAACCCAAGAGTCAGCAAACCTCTGTCTCCATTCTCCTCATTGCTTTGTATTTATGTCCCTTTTTCATTTTACAGAAGTTTATCTTTTTCTAAAGGTTGTTCATTCTTTTGCATTTCTTCTTATATTTTATATTGCTACTATGTATGTGCAGTTAAGAAGGTATAAAAATTGTGGATTTACTACACTAGTTTTGTTCCATTTTTTCTCAGCTCCACCCTAAATTCAGAAAAAGAAAATGTATGTAGCATAAAATTATTTAAAATTAGCCTGACATTTAGAAAAGAATCAATCATTGTGTCTTGAGTCATTTGTTGCTGTTGTTCAGTCACCAAGTCTTGTACAACTCTCTGCTGCTGCTGCTGCTAAGTCGCTCCAGTTGTGTCTGACTCTGTGCAACCCCATAGACAGCAGCCCACCAGGCTCCGCCGTTCCTGGGATTCTCCAGGCAAGAACACTGGAGTGGGTTGCCATTTCCTTCTCCAGTACAAGTCTCTGTGACCCTTTAAACTGTGGCATGTAAGGTTTCCCTGTCCTTCACTATCTCCCTGAGTTTGCTCAAACTCATGTCCATTGATGCCATCCAACCATCTCATCTTCTGTCCTCCTCTTCTCTTCATGCCCTCAATATTTAGCATTAGGGTCTTTTCCAGTGATTCAGCTCTTTGCATCAGGTGGCAAAATATTGGAGTTTCAGCTTCAGCATCAGTCCTTCCAATGTATATTCAGGACTGATTTCCTTTAGGATTGACTGATTTGATCTCCTTGCAGTCCAAGGGACTCTCAAGAGTCTTCTCCAACACCACAGTTCAAAAGCATCAATTCTTCAGCACTCAGCCTTCTTTATGGTCCAACTCTCACATCCATATATGACCACTGGGAAGACTGTAGCTTTGACTATATGGACCTTTGTTATCAAAGTAGTGTCTCTGTTTTTTAATATATTGTCTAGGTTTGTCATAGCTTTTCTTCCAAGAAGCAAGCATCTTTTAATTTCACAGCTGCAGTCATGATTTGCAGTGATTCTGGAGCCCAAAAAAGAAAATCTGCCACTGCTTCTACTTTTTCTCCATTTATTTGCCATAAGGAGATGAGACCAGATGCCATGATCTTAGTTTTTTGAATATTGATTTTTAAGCCAGTGTTATCACTCTTCTCTTTCACCTTCATCAAGAGGCTTTTTAGTTTCTTTTCATTTTCTGCCATAAGGGTAGTGTCATCTGAATATCTGAGGTTATTGATATTTCTCCAGGCAATCTTGGTTCCAGTTTGTGCTTTATCCAGCCCAGCATTTTGCATGATGTACTCTGCATATAAGTTAAATACGCAGGGTGACAATAAACAGCTCTGATGTACTCCTTTTCCAGTTTTGAACCAGTCTGTTTTTCCATGTCTAGTACTAACTGCTGCTTCTTGTCATGCATACAGGTTTCTCTGGAAGTAGCTAAGGTGGTTCAGTATTTCCATCTCTTTAAGAATTTTCCAATTTATTGTGATCCACATGGTCAAAGGCTTTAGCATAGTCAATACAGCCGAAGTCAATGATTTTTGGAATTACTTTGATTTTTCTATGATCCAGCAGATATTGTCAATTTGATCTTTGGTTCCTTTGCCTTTTCTGTATCCAGCTCGTACATCTGAGAGTTCTCAGTTCATGTACTGCTGAAGCCTAACTTGAAGGATTTTGAGCATATCTTGCTAGCATGTGAAATGAGTGCAATTGCATGGTAACGTTAACATTCTTTGGCATTGCCTTTCTTTGGGATTGGAATGAAAACTGACCTTTTCCAGTTCTGTAGCCAGTTCTGAGTTTTCCAAATGAGCTGGGATATTGAATGGAGCACTTTTGCAGCATCATCTTTTAGGATCTGAAATAGTTCAACTGGAATTCCATCACCTCCACTAGCTTTGTTTGTAATAATCTTTCCTAAGGCCCACTTAACTTCACACTCCAGGATATCTGGCTCTAGGTGAGTGATCACATCATCGTGATTATTCAGGTCATTAAAAACATTTTTTGCACAGTTCTGTGTATTTTTGCCATCTCTTTTTAATCTCTTCTGTTTCTGTTAGATCCTTGTCATTTCTGTCCTTTATTGTGCCCATCTTTGCATGAAACTTTCCTTTGATATTTCTAGTTTTCATGAAGAGATTTCTAGTCTTTCCCATTCTATTGTTTTCCTTTATTTCTTTGAACTGTTCACTTAAGAAGGCTTTCTTATATCTCCTTGCTATTCTCTGAAGCTCTGCATTCAGTTGGTGCTGAGTCCTGTCCCCAAGGCCACAGGTGGAAAGCCTTGCATGAAGGTCACAGAAGCAGAGCTCAAAATCAAGGGCACCTCTGAAGCTGACTGAGTCCTTTTGTTCCTGTTTATAAAAAGCCCCCTGATAATCTCTAGCAAGCTTACTGATTCCCAATTAGGCAAGGATACCCACTACACTAAATACCCTATACAATCCCAACCAATCACCTAACATTAACCTTCTAGCAGGAATTTTCTTTGTTTTGAGGCTGTAAAAATTGGCTATAAACCCATGAAAACTGTCAACTGTCCCTGGCCTGTAAGGAGGTAAGCCTACTGTGCTCACAGTGCCCACTTTATCTCTGCTTTTTGTTCTTAACAAACTCACTCTCTTCTGAAACATGCTATGTCTGGAAATTTCTTTCCAACCCACACTCAGACTGCCTCAAGAGTTGGGTATATCTTCACCTTTCTCCTTTGCTTTTCATTTCTTTTCTGAGCTATTTGTAAGGCCTTCTCAGACAACCACTTTGCCTTCTTGCATTTCTTTTTCTTGGGGGTAATTTTGGTTACTACCTCCTATACAATGTTACAAAACCTCCATCCATGGTTCTTCAGGCATTCTATCTACCAGATCTAACTGCTTGAATCTATTCATCACCTCTACTGTATAGTCATTAGAAATTTGATTTAGCTCATACTTGAATCGCCTAGTGGTTTTCTGTACTTTCTTCAATTTGAGCCTGAATTTTGCAAGAAGGATCTAATGATCTGAGCCACAGTCATGTCTAGGTTTTGTTTTTGCTGACTGTATAGAGCTTCTCCATCTTTGGCTGTAAAGAATACAATCAATCTGATTTCTGTATTGACCATTGATGATGTCCATGCGTAGAGTCGTTTCTTGTGTTGTTGGAAGAAAGGTGTTTGCTATGATCAATTCATTCTCTGGCAAAACTCTCTTAGCCTTTGCTCTGCTTCATTTTTGTATTCCAAGGGCAAACTTGCCTCTTATGCCAGGTATCTCTTGACTTTCTACTTTTGCATTCCAGTCCTCTATGATGAAAAGGACATCCTTTTGTGTGTTGTTAGTTCTAGAAGGTCTTGTAGGTCTTCAAAGAACTGTTCAACTTCAGCTTCTTTGGCATTATTGGTTGAGGTATACACTTGGATTACTGTGATGTTGAATGGTTTGCCTTGGAAATGAACAGAGATCATTCTGTCATTTTTGAAATTGCACCCAAGTACTGCATTTTGGACCCTTTTGTTGACTATGAGGGCTACTCAATTTCTTCTAAGGGATTCTTGCCCACAGTAGCAGATATAATGGTCATCTGAATTAAATTCACCCATTCCAGTCCATTTTAGTTCTAAAATGTCGATGTCCACTCTTGCCATCTTTTGTTTACTTTGATTCATAGACCTAACATTCCAGATTCCTATGCAATATTGTCTTTTACAGCATTATTGCCTCCAAATAGCCTATATTCAGTGGCTGTGTGGTAAAAGCTTATAGTGCTATAGGAGTTTTAAAAGAATGTTTCAGATTGGGTTGAGTAATATTATTGTTATGCCCAAGTCGCAAAATCCCCCAATGACCATCAGGGAGACGATATCCAATGCAAAAACAGGAGAGTTTTTATTACCAAGCTCGAGCTGGGGCTCCCACCGTTACTGATGCAGCGGCTATAGGGAGGAGCCCCAGGTTTTGGATTACATTGCTTATAGAGGGAGTGTTCATGAAAAAAAAAAGAATTTCTAGGTAGGGGGATGTCTGATTGGTCACTTTCTTTCGAAGAGTTTTGTGTTGGTTTTTGATTGGTCCCTGTTACCTAGGTAGACCACAAGTTCTTGAACGTTAAGTTAGGAGATTCTGGTCTGGGGTCCGATTGGCTCACGGGTGGTGGGTGAGGTCAGGGGTTTTCCAAAGGCTCTTTTCCCAGAATCTTACAAAATGGAGTTTTTCTGTTAACAAAATGGAGTAGCTTAGATTCTTCATTCCCCCCTTCTCTAGGATCCAGGACAAACCCAATCATGGGTCTGGGGTCAGCTCTATATTGTCTCCTGCTAAGGGGACCATTGGCAGGGCCGTATATTGGGATCTGAGTACCATGAGCTGCACCATGTTGATGCAGCTTTTAATGAAGGCCACCAATTTGTTTAGTAAGCATGGCCTGAAGGCGAGTAGCAGTAACAAGATAATCAAGGGTCCCACCAAGGAAGATATGAGAGTTGCAAACCAGGGGGATGAGTTGAACCAGGATTCAAACCAGTTTTGAGACATTTCTCTTTCTCTTTTTCTCTGACTCAGCCCTTCTCTTATCTTGGCCAGGGACTCCCTGACTACCCCCGAGTGATTCACATAAAAACAACATTCTTCCCCTAACGCAGCACATAGGCCCCTCTGTTGGAGAAAAACCAAATCTAATCCCCTTTCATTCTGCAGTACCACTTCCACCAGAGAACTCAGTGACTCTTGCAGATGGCTGATTGAACTTTCTAGTCTTTCAATATCAAGATCGATGGCTGCTCTTAGGCTAGAATAGTGTTGGTTCTGTACTATCAAGGAGGATATCCCAGTACATGTCCCAGCCGCCCCCAGCCCCAACAAAACTGTAAGGGTTAAGGCCGAGACTGGCTCTCTCTTGGACCAGGGTGAGGCTTTTTCTAGTTTTAGGAGTTCATCATTGGAGTGATAGAACAGTTGGGAGACCAATAACACCAATACACAAAAATCTTTGGAGTCATTTAGTACCTGCCTGTAAATACAAGGTGCTAAGCCCATGGAGCATGCCCACCAATTTTCTTGGGGAGGCACCAGGTACTCGGTTGTTTTTATAGAGTCCATAGAATTGCAGAGGTGCTGATAGGTTTGGGGAACATTTCCTATGCAAAGGCCCTGTCCGGTTACTCGCTGAAGAGTTAATCTGGCGTCTCGTTTTAGCTGCCATCAGCAGACTCCGTGGTCTCTTGTTTGAATGTAATTTCCTGGGACAACTATGCCCTCATAATAGGGGGGTTTGATGTCATAACATAACCAGCAACTGCTAGTCAGGTCCAGGCGAGTGGAATTTAGGACCCGATAGGTGTTGATTATCATATTAAATGACGGGTCCTGATCATCTTTAATGTTAGATCCCGTAAGGCTAACTTGAGGGGAGTTATTTGTATTAGTGATGTAGGGCCCAGGAGGCGTTTGGGTAAGCGCTTGAGCTGGGGTGTGGGCAGGCCGAATGGGGGCGTGGGTAGGCTCTCATGGCACTAAGACTGAATTGGGCCCTATGCCTTGATTTGGGCTGATCTGTATGGGTCCTACTTTCAACCTGACGGTAAACAGCAACCCATTATCATATCCTGACTGATATAGCTGGAGGCCTCAGGATTGTCCAGCTTCCCAACTGGGGAACATTTTTCCTTCAGTTGAAAATTTAAGTCTCACTGGATTGCAAAGAAAGTTCATACAAGGCCCAGTTATGAGGGACTCCCTTCCATGTCACCCAGTTGACCCAGTGGGCCCTGAAACGTGACCCAAGGTAATCAAGTCACCACGGATAGGGGGCTCCCAATCGACCATCCCCGTTGACTCGCATCCCCAAGTGGCACAGTATAACTTGTCAGCCCCCCGCAGTTATTGATGGTCGCCCGGTTCCGTCTCCCTTCAGGGCACACATAGAAGGGTGTTTCCCATAAGCTTGCCTGTTGAATGTAGTGGGTGCATCCAGGTCCTGAGTTAGTGGGGGGGCTGAGTATTGCACCTACTAGTGCCAGCCCCACATTCGGGCTTGCCGGGCGTCTTTACCTCCCATTTGCCGATGTCTCAAGATCTGGCGGCCAGAAGACAGAGGTCGAATTCCAAGTCTGGCCACCAGGTGTTTTTGGGATGAATGGCTGAGGTGGAGTTAATTACTTCTCCCGTAGTTGTGCTTAGAATCATCCAAGTCAGGTTCATCAGTTGATGAGGGTTAGCGGCAGCACTAAGCCGTAGAGACAACAGCATAAACAGTACTTTTATCACCTTTGTAGCTTGAGTTTGAGTGGATTTGTTTTGTCCAGCTTGGTCTTCCATTGGGGAAGGAATTCTTCCCTTTGGGCAAACAGGTCCACAGGCCGTATGTGGGTATAGTGAACCCAAGTGGATATGCCATCAACTTTGAGAGCAGTGGGTGTTGTCAAGACAAGTAGGAAGGGCCCTTTCCACCTGGGCTCTAGGGTCTCTTGACGATGGTGGTGCATGTACACCCAGTCTCCTGGTCGGTAGCAGTGGGGTTCAGGTGGTGGGCCTGATTCATATAATGCCTTGAGCCTCTTCCACATGTCCCTGTGGGAGTATTGTAAGGACTGGAGACAAAAGAGTAATCTTTGATCATCTATTTCTTTTAGCACCTCTGTTTTTAGGTTAGGAATTATTGGGGGAGGTATCCCATACATAATTTTGAAGGGGGTAAGTTCCAGTTGGTAGGGGGAGTTTTGCACCCGGTATAGAGCAAAGGGGAGGAGAGCCACCCAGTCCCTGTCAGTCTCAGCAACTAGTTTTGTTAATGTTTCTTTGAGTGTCCTATTCATCCTTTCTACTTGTCCTGAGCTCTGGGGCCTATAAGCACAATGTAACTTCCACCTAGCCCCCAAAGCCTGGACTACCCCTTGGCTTACCTGAGATACGAAGGCTGGCCCATTGTCTGACCCCACCTGTGCAGGTAACCCAAAGCATGGCAAGATGTCTCCAATCAGCTTTTTGGCCACCACCTTTGCTGTTTCTCTCTTGGTGGGGAAAGCTTTTACCCACCCTGAGAAGGTATCTATGAATACCAGTAGATATTTGTATCCATATTTACCTGGTTTTACCTCAGTGAAGTCCACCTCCCAGTATGCTCCTGGCTGACTCCCGCGTTCTCTAGGCCTGTGGTTGGCTGGGTGACGTGACGGGCAGTATTAGTGAGCTGGCAGGCCTTGCAGGTTGATACGATATTTTCTATCATCGATCTGACGTCTCTCATGGTAATCTTGGCATGTCTAATCAGGTCCTGCATCTTGCGGGTTCCCAGGTGAGTGGCATGATGCATCCTCAGTATCACCTGCTTTCCTAGTTCCTCTGGGAGGATCAGGGAGCTGTCCGCTGCCTTCCACCACCCGGCCAGTTGTTGGGTCATAGGCAAACTTTTTATCCAGTCTAAGTCTCTTGGTGAGTAGTTGGGTAAAGCTGGCAGAACAGGGCTCCCAGCGTTGGGCAATTGAAGGGTGGCTTCTGTCACGGTACCCTGGGCTGCATGTCAGGCTGCTCTGTCTGCCAAATTGTTTCCCTTTGAGGTCAGGGTGTCTGACTTTTGGTGTCCCGGGCAGTGTATTATGGCTAGTCTTTTAGGAAGACATAATGCCAAGAGGAGGGCTTTTATTTCTTCTTTAGTTTTGATCATTTTACCCTCAGCCGTGAGGAGGCCTCTCTCTCTGTAGATGGCCCTGTGTATATGGGCAGTAGCAAAGGCGTATCAGCTATCGGTAATGATATTAAGTTTTCTGTCCTTCTCTAACTGGAGGGCTTTTGTTAGGGCGATTAGTTCAGCCCTTTGAGCCAAAGTGCCTGAAGGTAGTGCTTCCGCCCACACGATTTGGGTTTCCATGGTTACAGCTGCCCCTGCATACCTGAGCCCATCTCAGATGAAACTGCTTATCAGTATACCAGGTAACTTAAGCATCCGCTAGAGGGCGATCTTGTAAGTCCTCTAGCATTCCAAATACCTGGGCTAGTATGTCGCTGCAGTTATGGATTGGGGCTTCCAAATCCAGGTTAGGAAGCAGTGTAGCCAGATTGAGAGCAGTAGGATGCAGAAAGATGATTCTGGTGGGGTTTAGCAGTAATCTCT